>NC_083345.1:48029489-48349895 GCF_019175385.1 Lycium barbarum | reverse complement strand
CATCTGCTACAACGTTAGCCTTTCCTGGGTGATATAGAATAACGACATCATAATCTTTCAGCAACTCTAGCCACCTCCTTTGCCGCAAATTCAGCTCCTTCTACTTAAAGATATACTGGAGACTCTTATGATCTGTATAAATATCAACATGCACGCCCTATAGATAATGTCTCCATATCTTCAAGGCATGTATCACCGCCGCCAACTCCAGGTCATGGGTAGGATAATTTCTTTCGTGCTTCCTGAGCTGTCGGGAGGCATAGGCGATAACTCTGCCGAGCTGCATCAACACGCAACCCAACCCAACACCGAAAGCATCACAATAAATAACATAGCCATCTGGCCCCTCAGGAAGAGTTAGAACTGGAGCTGTGGTCAACTTATCTTTCAATAATTGGAAACTTCGTTCACAAGCATCGGTCCACTGGAATTTAGCCGCTTTCTGTGTTAGCCTTGTTAAAGGCGCTGAAATCGAAGCAAACTTTTCTACAAATCTCCTGTAATATCCTGCTAGCTCCAGAAAGCTACGTACCTCAGTAGGCGTCGTAGGTCTAGGCCAAGTCTTGACGGCCTCAATTTTCTGCGAGTCTACCCGAATACCGTCTGCTCCAACAATATGCCCCAGAAATGCTACCGAAGTCAACCAGAATTCACATTTAGAGAACTTAGCATATAATTTCTGAATTTGGAGGACATTAAGTACAGTCCTCAAGTGATCTGCATGCTCTTCATCCGATCGTGAATAGACCAGAATATCATCAATAAATACAATCACGAACAAGTCGAGGAATGGCTTAAACACCCTGTTCATCAAGTCCATAAACACGACTGGAGCATTGGTCAGCCCCAAAGACGTCACTTTAAACTCGTAATGCCCGTATCGGGTCCTGAATGCAGTCTTCGGAATGTCTGCTTCCTTTACCCGCACCTGGTGATAACCTGACCGCAAGTCTATCTTTGAAATACATTTAGCACCCTACAACTGGTCAAATAAATCATCAATCTTGGGAGGGGATATCTATTCTTTATTGTTACTTTGTTCAACTGCCTATAATCAATCTACATCCGCAGCGACCCATCCTTCTTTCTTACAAATAATACCGGTGCGCCCCAAGGTGATGTACTGGGCCTAATGAAGCCCTTCTCTAATAGATCTCTCAGTTGCTCCTTCAATTCTTTCAATTCTGCAGGTGCCATTCTGTAAGGAGGAATAGATATGGGTTGAGTATCTGGCAATACATCTATAGTGAACTCTATCTCACGCTCAGGAGGAAGACCTGGAAGTTCATCTGCGAATACATCTGGAAATTCATTAACCACTGGGACTGACCGAAGAGTCGGTGCTTCTGCTTTCAAGTCATGCACACAAACCAGATGATAAATATAGCCCTTCCTAACCATTTTCCTTTCCTTGAGATATGAAATAAACTTACCTCTCGGCGATGCTGTATTCCCCCTCCATTATATAATTGGTTCCCCTAGGAACTGAAATCGAACTACTTTGCCTCTGCAGTCAACATTAGCATAACAAGAAGCCAACCAGTCCATCCCCATAATAACATCGAACTCAGTCATGTCTAGTTCTATCAAATCTGCCTTGGTGCAGCGATTACATATAACCACCGAACAATCTTTATACACTAGTCTTGCTAAATCAAAATCCCCTACTGGTGTAGCTACCTCGAATGGTTCTATAGATTCAGATTTTATCCCAATTTTACTAGCAACAAAAGGGGAAATATATGATAATGTGGAGCTTGGGTCTATCAATGCATATACATCTCGGGAGAAAATCGATAGTATACCTGTAACCACATTTCGCGACGCCTCCTGATCCTGTCTGCTGGCTAAAGCATATATGCGGTTTGAAGGACCGCCAGAACTGGAAGCCCCTCCACGGCCTCTGCCACGGCCTGCTGGTGTCGGAATATCTTACCCCATAGGGCGCATAGCCACCGAAGAGGAAGAACCAGCAACTGATCCGGTAGGCTGAGCTGCGCCACCTGCACCACCCCCAAATTGACACTCCTTCATAGTATGGCCCTGACGGCCGCAAGAGAAACAAGCACCAGTAATGAAACGACATTCCCCTGGATGGCGTCTGCCACATCGACGACACGGAGGTATAGGTGGTCTCATCTGGCCTGTATTCCTGTGCATCTGGGAACCTGAAGTCATGGAGCTTTGACAAGCTCCCGAATACCCCGTGCTATCAAACCTCCTACCAGTAAATCGTGGAGGTGCACTCCGTGTCGGCTGGGAAGGATATCTACTATGCTGCTGTTGGGGCTGCCTGCCCCAAAGTCACCAGAAAAGTACCCAGCTGATCTAACTCTCTTATGCTGACCCCTATCCTGCTCCCTATCAAATCGACGCCCTCTCTGTCGATCCTCAACCCCCTGGGCGTATGCCTGCACTCGAGCGATATCCATACCGGGCTGAGAAGCCATTGCCATACAGCTATCAATCAAGTAATTATCCAGCCCCATTACGTAACGATGCACCCTATCTGCCATGTTAGCTACAATAGTGGGCGCGTACCTAGCTAGTGAATCAAACTCGAGGCTATAATCTTGAACACTTCTGCCATTCTGCCTCAGGTGTAGAAATCAGTCAACTCTGGCTCGCCTCATCTCCGGAGGCAGAAAGTGACCCAGAAAAGCCTCCACGAACTCGTCCCATACTGCTGGTGGGGCATCCTCACCCCTGGACAACTCCCAGGACTCATACCAATTAACCGCTACGTCACGCAACCGATATGAAGCCAATTCAACCGACTCAGTCTCGGAGGATTTAGTCACCCGCAAAGTACGCAGCATCTGTCGAATAAACTGCTGTGGATCCTCTGCGGGCTTTGACCCATAGAACTCTGGGGGGTTACAAGTCTAGAAATCACGGACCCTCAAACTATCATGTCTGTCCGCATAGTCACCTCCTAAACCGCGTCTGCGAGCCTGTCCCGATACCAACCTGGTCAATAACTGTACTGCGTCTCGCATAGCCCTATCCTCCGCCCCTGGCTGGGGAGCTGGAGGCTCAAGTGCTGGAACCTCAGGAGCTGGTGGTAAATCTGTCTCCTGATCTGCAGTTGCTGCTGCCCTAGGCCCCTCGATAATGGTGGTGTAGCGGAGCTCGCTGACTGAAGCCTAATCTCAGGCACATATTGGGCATAAGCCCTAGTAATCCTCCGGGTCTCACTGGTCTCTCCAACTACTGCCTTGCCGTTCTGGGCGGCTGTCGCCTTCTTTGGAGGCATCGCTATAAACATAACAATCTGTTAGGGAAAGGTTATCCTGATAATACAGCTCTATCGCACGATCTAGAATGAGAAGGAAAGATGACATCCTAAATGTCCTGTAGCTTCTTGTTTGTAAATGTGGTGCACAACGCATCGATAAACAAGACTCTACTCGACACGGTCTGTAGACACTCCGAGCATTGAACCGCTGTGATACCACTTTTGTCACGACCCAACCCCGTAGGCCGTGACTAGTGCCCGAGTTGGACACTCATATCCCCTGTTAACTATAATCCTTTATAACCAGCATATTATGAACTTATTTGTATAAAAAGGCAGGACGTTATTTTAAAGCTGTCACAATTCTGTATGTCGTAGGCACCTATCTCCTGAGGAGTTACGATCTTCAACAATAACATATATATATCTACGCAAGCCGACAAGGCTGCCACTACACGCAACATCCCAAACATATATATATATATGCAAGCCGACAAGGCTGCCACTACACACAACATCCCAAACATATATATATATATGCAAGCCGACAAGGCTGCCATTACGAATGGGTACGCCCCAAACATAAGTCGTATTCATACAACGCAACAACAACTATATACAGACCCACACAAATGTCCACAGACCTCTAAGAGTACTGACAGTATCATATGATGGGACAGGGCCCCGCCGTACCCCAAATAAACACATACATATACAACAAAAGGGCGTTATACCATAAGCTTGGCTCCGGAACAAAGGAGCACTTCAAAGTAGCTGAATAGATATCCTAGGCTGGCGGATCTCCGAAACGAGCGTCTGTACCTGCGGGCATGAACGCAGCCCCCCGAAGAAAGGGGGTCAGTACAAAATATGTACTGAGCATGTAAAGCATGAAATATAGTAATAGACTCATACTGAGACAAGGCGCGTAGGACCTAATGCATCAAACAGAATTTCATAAAACTTACCTTTGAACATATTTCATCGGTATCGTTCTCATATCAATATCAATATAGAGTTTTGTAATCAAAGCTGAATAATCATTCTATATATAACATATATAACGTGTCCCGGCCCTTTAGTGAGGGACTCGGTAATTACAATCACAGCATCATAAACATATACATATACGTGTCCCGGCCCTTTAGTGAGGGACTCTGTGAATAATGAACATATGCCCTCCTGGCCGCCATCCCCATATCATCATGTCATCATATCATCATATCATCATATATATATATAACGTGTCCCGGCCCTCTAGTGAGCGACTCGGTGAATAATGTAATAAATACGCGCACAAAAATGTGTCCTGGCCCGGGACTCAGTGAAAGATGTAACGGTAAGCACGAGTAGAGTAATAAGCAACCACATACATACAAATCATCTTTTGAGACTCAATAGATAAGTAAACTAATCAGCTCTCAAGTGTCAAGATAATAATCATATTCAGTTCTTTCTAAATCTTATTACAACCCATAGCAAGGAACGTTTCAGGATTCATATACTTGTATCAATCTAACATGATATGGCTTTTGAAAGTCAAATATGACTCTAATTATGCAATTCCTTATGAGTAGGAATTTCCATACATCATTTGTTAGTCAATCATATAGTAGGCTCGTGACAATAACATTAAGGAATGAATAGAATCATAAGTCATGCTTGGAACTAGAGAGTAGAATTTACCCCAAGGTTCATATCATTTCTTACTTACGTCTAGGACATGCCAAGAAAAAGAAGGAATAAGCTTTACATACCTTTAGCGTTTAGTGGTATTATAACTTGTACTTGCTGCCCAATGGTACTTATCCTATATCAAGATATCAAGAGCTACGATTAGTCTACGAGGGAATTCAATATGTATTTTAACGTTAACAATCCCTTTCTAACATTTAGATGACGTTTCGTTCGTATTCAAACCAACTAGTACTACAAACTAATATTGCTAATCATACTTTTAAGTATCAATCCCAACTTGGTTAAACATGACTTAAGGGAACTTTGGACAGTCCGTACATCATTCAAAGCAGTCCCCTATTCACGGCCAAACAGCACGCACAACATTACCATTTTCAATTCACAGTTTTCCAACTTCAACTACAACGACAACAACACGTTTACAACATTGCTTATACGATTATTGGAACTGTTTTAGCATCATATTTATTCTTACAACAGCCCACAAACCATTTCAATTTCAACTTGAATCATTAAGCTTTACTTTCACTATACGTTCATAACAACAATCAACATTCAAAACGCACTAATCCACTCTTATCATTAAAACAGTCCACGGTTTGGGACTGTTTTCCTACTTCAGCATAATTCATTTCTTTTACACCCCAATTCATCTTTACATAATGCATACAATACACCACAATGTCCATAACAACAACAATTAAAACAAGACACAAAACAGTCCATAACTTCTCCTAAAGCAGTCCCCTACACGACTTCAACACAACTACAACAACTTCATGATTTTCATCCATTTATCCATACTATAACACAGTCAATCCATTCCCAATACATGTACAAGAAGATTAAGCATCATTTCACCTAAGTTTATAGCACACGGCCCACTTCAACTTTAAGAAAAATAGTCCAATACCAACATGCACAATCATAAACATTCAATTCACCACAAAACATATGAAAGATGATCAACTCTTACCTTGTCACTCAATCCTTCAATCGGCTAGCCCTTCAAATTCATTTCTTGAATTTCAACACTTGTTCTTGCTATTCCAATAAATGCTACACGTTATTGTACACCTTCAAAGGGATTAAATTGCTTGAGAAACTGAATTTTGATCAACTTGGAGCAGCCCCATTCTCGGCCAGCTCTAGCTGAGACCCTCTCTCTCTATCTCTAATGTTCTTAACTTTGTGAAGATGCAAATGATTTAGTTAGTGTAGAATGAATCAACATTCTTACTATATATATGATGTCCATGGGTTGGACATGTGTCCCACTCAATATTTGAGTCAATTATCATTGACCATCTCCACATACATACACGGCCAAACTTGGCTTTGTTTAATGGACTGATTTAGTCTTTAATGCCACTTAATAATCTAATCATGGTTAATTTAATCCCAATTTTTCATTAATGCTTCTATACCAATTGAAATTTTATAGGTAACTTGTGACTTGAAACGAAACCGGAAGTTAAAGTCTCTACTTCGTATCTTAAAATAGTCTTGTCTTTAACTTGTCGCGTTTAGTTTAAAACGTCCCAATGTATGAAAATATGGGATATAACAGAGACCTTCCGGACTTGAATTGATTAAGAGGAATTTTTCTGATGATACCCTAAGAACTCTACCATTTCAGGGTAACTTTCAAAAGAATTAAAGAGTAGCCCGAGCGAGTCTAACTTATAAGAATCTTTGGATTAAATTACACAACCTTGAGCTTTACAGAGCGCATCAAGTCAACACATTTTCTGTTGCTCGTGAGTTAGTTACATTTAGTGGGACTTGGGAAGGACCGTCAAGTCGAGAATTTGTGAAAACGTCAAAACGACCGAACTGGTCGTTACAAGAAAAAAATACCAAAATCCTTGAGTACGTGATAATGGTTGGTGGCAGCAAAGAGAATGTCGGTGACAAAGGAAAAGGGAATGCTGGTTGAGAATACAAGATTCAGAGAAAAACACTCTCCGTACGACATTACGACGAATGACGACCCTGGAATTGTGGTAACACAAGTCTAATTGAAGGGAGATAACTATGAAGAATGGGATAGATCCACGAGGACAACCTTAAGACCAAGGAAGAAATTCAGTTACGTTGATGGAACAATCAAGGAACTGGATGAAGAGTCGCCGGATCTTTAAGACTGGTGGACTATAATCTCAGTACTGGTGTCGTGGATTCTCAACACTATATAACTGATGCTTCACTCAACTGTCTCACATAGAGAAGAAGTGAATGAATTATGGACAAGTATTTAGGAGCATTTGCGGTCGTCAACGGTCCTCGGATGCAACAATTGAAGGCTGAACTTGCAGAGTACAAATAGAAGGGTAGGACCATAGTGGATTACCATGGAAAACTAACAAAGCTCTGGAATGAACTGGAAAATTATGAATAACTCCCAACTTGTACATGTGGTAGGTGCACGTGCAATCTAAGAACATCCCTAGAGGCAAAAATAGAAGAAGAAAAGGTGCATCTTTTCCTCATTGGATTGGATGAGATGATGTATGAAACGGTAAGGTCTAACTTACTGGTGCAAGACCCATTCCATCTTTGAACAAAGTCTAATAAAATATTGTACAAGAAGAACATGCGAAAGGTGGCGCACATAAAATGGAGGACCAGAATGAAACTATGGCTTTTGCGGTATAAGGAAAATAATTCTTATCGGGAACAAAGTGAGGGGAGAAATTATGGTTTGTTTTTCACACATTGCATGAGGTCCATTCACGATGTTGAGAGATGCTTCCAACTCATCGGTTACCTGGAGTGGTGGTTAGGTAATAAAAAAGGCGATGGGAAGACAGGTGGTCAGAGACGAGGACAACCACAACCATAGAGAGGTGGTCCAAGTTTCGATCGGGAATAGGAAAAAACTGTTGTAACTCTGTAGTGATTAGGGATGGAAATCAGGGGAAACCAAGACCGGTGAATATAGGCCGGACAGGGCCCCCTAAATTGAGCAACAAGGACTGAAGGACTATGATTAACACGTTGAAGTCAGAAAAGATGAACACAAATGACAAGATGAATGGTAAGAATGAAAACTCATCCTATATTATTGACTCCGGGGTGACCAACCATGTGACGGGTAATTTGGACGAGCTGTCTAACCAACAAGACATCCTTGAGTGTTCGGTTGGGCTTCCAGAGAAAGTAACTCGGTGGCTACAAATGAGAGAATGATTAGGCTAAATGATACGATATGGTTGAAGGATGTTATCTATTTTCCAGATTTAACAAGCAAATTAGTTTTTGTGTTGTCTCCGGAAATCTCTGTATGGATTGAAACAAGCTCCACGGTGTTGCTTTGCGAAGTTGTCAAGAGCTTTACTTAAATATGGGTTCAAACAGTCGTATTCGGATTACTCTCTCTTTACAATGCACTAAGATGGTGTGCAGCTCATTTTTTTAGTTTATGTGGCTGACTAAATCATTTTTGAAAATAGGCATAGTGCCATCGAACGGTTTAAAGACTATCACCGAAAGTGTTTCCACATGAAGGATTTGGGCTCTTTGAAATATTTTCTGGGAGTTGAGGTTTCCAGGGTCCTACCGAGATATTTCTTTATCCACGAAAGTATGCCTTGGACATAATCTCTGTGATCAAATTGTTTGAAGCCAAACCCATCAGCTCTCTCATAGAACAAAATCAAAATTTGGCACTGACCAGTAGAGCCAATTTGGTAGATCCGGAACCATACCATTGGTTGGTCGAGGGACTCATATATCTCTGTTTCACCGACCATAGTTATCTTATTATGTGCATGTTCTATCTCAGTTCATACAAGAACCGAAGGAAGTACACTAGGATGTAGCTCTTCGGGTGGTGCGTTATTTGAAGAAGAACCCCGGACAAAGAATAGTGATGAGGAAAGATCGTGAGCTCCATTTGTACAGATAGGGTGACTCAGACTAGGCAGGATGGCCACTAACTCAAAGATCTCTTATCGGGTGGTTTATCATGCTCGGGAATTCCTCTGGGTCTTGGAAGACAAAGAAGCAGCATATTGTTTCCTGGTCTTCCTCAGAGGTAGAATATCGGTCAATGGGATGATGGTATGCGAATTGAATTGTTGAAGGGAATCCTGCATAGTTTAGGAGTTGAACATGAGTATCCGGTTAATGTGTATTGTGACAGTCAAGCGACATTGTATATTGCCCGAAATCCGGTCTTTTAGGTACTGTTACATTTCGTGTTTTTTAATGTTAATGTAAAACCCCATACTCTCACGTTAGTGAAATGCCCTTAACTTTCAGGTTTGAATCTGCCGTGAACAAGTTAAGGTGAACTTGAAGGTTGATGACATTAGAAGTGATAGCGACAGTTTAAAACCAATGTTAAGTACGTATTTGTAACACCCCGTACTTCTGCGATAGGATATGTTTTAAGTAAATCAATATGAGTTGGAGAAGTAAGGTCACTAGGGAGGTTATAGAAGGTTTAAAACAAAGTTAAAGATGTTACGTGGGGATTAGAGGTTGAACGGAACGGAAAAAATGATTTTCGTCAAAGTTCGGAATATTGAACAAGTTATACGGACATGGTCATGATAATGAGTATATGAAGTGTGTTAAAAGTGATTTAATATTTAAATGAATCGGGGTCAAGAAATTTATTATGTGTATAATTAGATAAGTGTGGAGTATAGTGGAGGAATAAATTAATTTATTATTAATGGGTAAGTGTTAATGTAACACTTCCAGGTGGTACCATATTAAGGTCTTAGTGACTAAGCTTTTAATTTATTAGTGGTGGCATCTTATAAACAATTTTCTGAGGTGATGTAAAGTTATATGGACCCCACAGTCCGTTAAGGTGGACAACACATAACCCACTTTTGCTTACATACAAGAAGAGGTGAGGTGGCAGCTCTATTTCAAGGACAACAACATAGTTATTATGGGAAAACTCATCTTGGAAGGACCCTTAACTTTCCAGCAACATATGAGACTTCAAGTCTACTTGAGCTACTACTTTATTTATAAAGGAAGTGAGCAGCAACATAGTTACTAATTGAGAAAGAAAAACGTTGAGCAGCAACCTCCTTTCATGAGGATTATGTGCATTATGCAGCAAGCTATTTAAATTGGAGATTATATTTTGGCAACAAAGTACTTGTGTAGCAACGTGGTACTCATTTACAATTTGTTGTAGTCGAGTGTTTCTTGGAAGCTCGAGGAGGATCAGACTAGTTCCATCTTTTTTAAGGTATGTAACCTCTTCCTAACTTCATAAAAAAGGTTGTAAGATCGTTATTAATGTGTATATCACATAGAACTTATGAGACAGCGATCGAACGCTATTAATTGATTGTTGGGTGTTGTTGTGTTGTATTTTTGGACGGATCTTGGTATGGTAATTTGCTGGATATATGAGGGTGTATATGTATTATTGTTTTTGTTGTGAGGTTGAAGGACAGAAAGGCGGGAAGAAACGTCGTTTAGTTAATCACATAGCGAGCTTGCCGCTTGTCATGTAGTAGATTCGCCTTCCCTTGGTTTAACACTAGTATTTTCACTATTTCTTGTAGATTTAGGTGTAGAGGAGCCTTATTCTGACACCATTAGTAGAGGTTCGGCATTAAAGGTATGTTAAGACTATCTTTTCTTTCTTTTGGCATGAATCCAACTGAAACGAACGTCCCAACATAACGACTCTACTCATGTTAGTTATAGTGTTCATATCCTTTCCTTCTATTGTAATGTTATTGAATCATGTTCTTCTGGTTCTTGAGTTCTTATTGAGATTCATGATAACTTGTGGCTACATAATATTATTCTGAGGTTTACCGACCTTACGACTTTTTGAAACGCTCAAAATGTTCTTCTTATGTCTCTCATACATATGATATGTATATGATATGACTCACACCCCGAGATATAATCGGTCGGTATGGCACTAGTGTGCGCTATATATATGTATATGATATGACTTCACACCCCGAGCTATAATCGGTCGGTATGGCACTAGTGTGCGCTATATATATGTATATGGTATGACTTCACACCCCGAGCTATAATCGGTGGGTACGGCATTAGTGTGCAATATATATATATATATATTGCCACCACTGATCAATTGGGTATGATATGATGATGATTAAGCCCACAGAGGCTGGCACATTATGATATCACGCCTACAAAGGCTGGTAAGATATGATATTACGCCCACAGAGGCTGGTAAGTTATATATATATATATATATATATATATATATATATATATTATGCGCCTCAGTTGCATTCAGAGTTTCAAGTAGATTCTTACCCTTATCTCTATAAATTGATGTTCATATATGCTCTTTCTTGGATTACATACTTGGTACATCATTCGTACTGATGTCCCTTTGCCTGGGGACGTTGCATTTCATGCCTGTAGGTCCAGGATGACAGATTGACGGACCTCCCCAGTAGGTTCCCCAGATCAACGGTTGGTTGGCGTACTCCATTCTCCCGGAGTTTCCCTTGAAGTCGATATACTAGTCTACATATGATTTGGGTATGGCAGGGCCCTATCTCAACTTATGGCAGTCATAGTACTCATAGAGGCTTGTAGACATGTACCCTGTGTGTAGTAGTATTGCGTGGGATTGTCGGCCTACATTTTGATGTACAATTTTCCATGGCGGCCTTGTCATATTCATATTTTATGTGTTGTTGACTATTGTTTAGCCTTTCTTATCATTTAGTTGTCCCGTATTGGCCTAGTCCGCCTATGTGTTGCATAGGTGGGATTGATAGGTAAAAGTATGTTAGTGCTTGGTAAGTGAGGCCTGGGTGCCAGTCTCGCCTCTCAAGTTGGGGCGTGACAAACTTGGTATCGAAGCAGGCCTGTCCTAAGGATGTCTACAAGTCGTGTCTAGTAGAGTCATGTATATGGGTGTGTAGTACACCATACTTATAAGCAAGAGGATACGGGGAATTTAGGATTGCCACATTCTTTCTCGTTATAGATCATGCGATAGAGCATTTCGTAAGAATTCAACTCCTGATCTTCATTTTTCCTGATACAGCAATACCTACGACTAGAAAGAAGACAGCTAGTAAGAAATTGGATGTGGCGGCGGGAGAACTAAGTTATAGGGACCCGATTTTAACTCGTGTTTACAATAAGTAAATGTAAGGTCTCTATCAGATCAATTGTGCACCAGATGAGCAAGTATGAAGTTAGAACCTTTAAGCATGCACCTCTATCTCATATGTGCGGGGAGAAGGTACGAGGACATCAGAAGGTAAAGTATGAATTCAAAGAGCAAAGAGGTAGGGTGAAGGAGGCACTAGGTACCCGAGTAGAGAAGATTGCAAAGTAGTTAGAGTTTAGAGAGAGCAACACAGCATTATGATCCCACTTTCGATAGTAATAGAAGCATAGTTAGTAGCACTCATACCAGCTTACGACCTATAGACTTAAACAAACGTAACCTTAGAAAAGAGTGATTTCAAGATCTAGTAAGGGTTAGGTTATCCCTTAGCATTGTACACATTACTGGGATTAGATAACATTGTTAGTGTTATGATTTTAATGATGTCACCACCCAACCCCATGGGCCGCGACTGGTACCCTAATACCTACCTGACCGAATTTCGTACCATACAGATTTTTTTTTTTAAAACAGATGTTACAGAAGTACGCCGATACAGATACGGCATGCGCGCAAACATATATATGTATATACCTGAACATGCAGACATTTACAGATAAGCCGATAAGGCTAACATACAGACGAAACCCGTAACCCACACATCTATCTACAGGCCTCTACAGACATACAGAATCATATGACGGGACAGGGCCCCGCCGTACCCAGAACTTCCATACATACAGAACATACGGAAAACAGAAGATATATATACCAAAGTACATGCTCCGAAGCAAAAGGAGCTCTTCAAGATAGCAGAACCTGTGCCCTAGACTGGCGGCGTGTCACCGAGTGCGCCTGTACCTGCGGGCATGTAACGCAGCCCCCGAAGAACGGGGGTCAGTACGAAAATGTACCGAGTATGTAAAGCAGAAACATAACAGATACAATCATAGTCCGAACCGGAGTCACAGAAATATAACGGACAAAACTATACATCAGACGGACGGACAGAGTCATGATCCAGACCGACATACAGAATCGTGGTCCACACAGATAAACAGAATCATGGTTCGGACGAACCGACGGAATCATAATCCGGACAGACGAGCAGAATCAGAATCCTTACGGACATACAGAATCAGAATCCATACGGACATATAGAATCAGAAGCCATACGGACATACAGACATAGTCGTAATTCAGACGGAAAGACAGAATTATGCATGCAGAGTAGTGCAGAGTCATACTGAACCATACAGAATCATACAGAATCATACAGAGGCATGTGCTTATATAAATACTGATGGCACATGCATACAGACATACAGATTCCGGCCCTGTCTGGGGGCGCGGTAACAGAACCCGGCCCTCTTAGTACGGGACGCGGTGGACAGACAGAATCAGATCAGATCAGATCATATCAGATGCTATCCTGGCCGCCATCCCCATACACAGATCAATATATCAAAATCATACAGATATAACAGATCCCGGCCCGTACGCCGAGGGACGCGGTGAACAATGCAAAGAAATATGCACGATAACAGAACCTGGCCCGGGACGCAGTGAAGGAATGCATTGAGACAGCCACGAACAGATCCATGGGAAACCACATACATACAGACTCACATACGGACTCAATCAGACTAAAGGGTGCCAACCGGCAAGTCAGAATCAGAGTATACGGATAGTATGCATAGTACGCGCCTATATCCTATTTGGGAAGGCACGACAGATTATTATCAGAATCAGATTCTCAGATGTTCAGAAATCATTTTGTAAGAATTTCATAAAAATAGTTGTATCATGATCAAAATAATAGTTCAGATGGTTTCTGAGAAAATCGGACAAAACGGAAGTATTTAAAGTATTACAGAAGATATCGGGCCTTGCGGGCCCGCCTCGGACCAACTCGAGGCAACATATGTAAATTATCGCTAATAGACCTTATGAGGTCATCCATAATCGTTTGGAAGTGTTCCGACTCCGTTTAGGGAAGTTTTGTACAAAAATTCACTTTAAAGGCAATTTGTAAGAAAATAGCTTCATTTGAATTGAAGGAATTGGAGCGGTTTTCCGTCTCGAATTCCGGGGAACGGAGTCGTACTTAAGGCTCGCGGCCGAGCCTATCACATCCAGAACATGCCTAGGAACAAAGGGAAGTGCTTCACATACCGCGATAGCGCCTTACGCTCGCTTGGCGTCGACTTCAATTTCGTCCAAAATCTAGAAATGGTCAAGTTTATCATTTGTTAGTTTCAAACTTTTCAATAATCCAACTTAACACTGACTTGCCTACCGAAATTTTGGCAGCATTTCCTCTGTATATAAGACATCCCCGAGACTTAGCTCGGCTCAATTCATCATCACAACAACCCAGAAATAGCATCAATAACAACAATATGCATTAAACATACGATATGGCATCACTAGCCATCCTTTCGACATAACGAAACATTTTGCGTTTCAACCTTACATTTCCAACCCAAACTTATTATTCTCATATTCATCATCCATCAAAATCATTACAACATACGTCGGAAGCATCCATACCATTTTCACACAATATTCATAAGGTATGCAAACATTCAAACTTTCCATTAAGCCACTACTTTTCCAATTTTTCCTAACCTTCAACATACAAGTTCATTATACATTTCCATCTTCCAAATTCATCCACAATAATCATAATTTGCCTCTTGATACTTTCATTTCCATTTTTACATAAACCATAACAAAGTTGTATGTTTTCCTACAACAAATTAATAACCATTAAGTTCCTTCACTCTCCTCACATAATCCATGATTAAAACAACCAAAATATTAATTCAAATCAGTCCATCAATTTCAATTAAAACAGCCCCTCACCCATAAATTTCAACAAAACAACAAACGAGTTTATAATGTTGTTTTCTCCGTTCTAATTCGTTAAAACTCTAAATAAACACTTTAATAACATAAAAGGAATTTTATAAATACCTTATCAGAAGCTCCACCACGAAAATTTCATCCCCCAAGACCAATATTTATCTCAAATTGAAGGCAATGCAACGTACAACGTTTTTCTCTTCATGAGCTTCGGGATTCGGAGCTCGGATTTTGATCAAAATGGCTTCCTTAGCCTTGAAGTTTTCTCTCTCTCTCTCTAATGTTCTTGGAAGATCTTATCTGAAAATGATCAGCCCTAAAGTGAATTTGCCATATATATTAACGTTAATGGGCCTCATGGGCCGAAACATTAGTGTTTGGGTCGGGTCCAAACTTGCTGCCCTGCCAGCCCAAATTGCATCGTCCATATTTCCTTATCCAAATATCATTTTGACAAGAGGTTTGTTGCGTTGGAAACTAGACTCGATGAACTTAATTTTTGGCTTTTGAAACACCTTAAAACTCCTCATATACTAGGAGATATGCCTCCAACAATATGGGCTAAAAATCTGGTCCGAGATTTTTCTGAAGTTGTTCGGATTCATTTCGTTCAGATTCGTTTAACTTCTAATCCTCTTCCGACCCTCGTGTAACCTCTTATACATGCATATACATAGTCATATACATAAATAACAATCCATACACATCTCGAAGGGTCCGGAGAATCACAATAACCTTAAACGTAATTGGAGAACTTACGAAGCTTCGACGAAACTCCAATCGCAAAAATATATTCATATCTTTTATCCATCTTCTATAACATTACTAATAATCTCAAATACTTTAAAAGGGCACTCACATTACCTCATATACGCTCATAACGCGATTTCAAATCCTTTAGGTTACGATGTCACCTCGGGATACTTAAGGCAACCATACATATATAACGATATTCTTACTAACTCGATTAACTTTCCTTGAACTTTCTTAACTCATTTTTTTCTTGTCTTAATTAAAATAGCACAGACTCTTACGGGGTGTAACAAATGATGACAAATTATTGTGTAGGTACTAGACTCAAAGGCTCAATCAAGCCCAGTGGTCAGAAAATCCCAATAGACAAAAAGGGTTCAGTCGGCTGTAAAGGTGTGCAAGCTCAAGTCGGCTGCATAAGGAAAGGACTTCCAGGCATGAAGAAAATAAGCTCTTGCTTATTTTTGGAACAAGAATCAAATTTTACTCAAGCAATCAAATTAGCACAATTGTGGAAATTCAAGTATCAAATCAAATCGGCATATACAAGGAAACAAGTACCATTCAAACAAGGCAAATGGCGCACACAGAAAGCAGCAGCTGTACAACATTCATTATGCATCAAGAATGTACAAGGAAACAAGTATCTACTAAATAAGGGTGATGACAAAGATGGAAAGAAACGTTACAACATTAATAAGCTCTTGCTTTATTCTTGGAAATTAGGATCCTCAATATTCCTAATTTACAAGGATCAATTTTCTTGGGTTGACATCTCTGCTGGAAAAAAGTCTTAACGGCTAGTCACTTGAAGACTATATATTCAAGTCTCTAGAGATGAATAAAAATATACTTTGTTCTCATACTCTCAAGCTCTCTACTTTACTTTTCACAAACATTGTATTCTTGAGTGATATAGTGTAAACAAAAAAAGAAAGGAGAGATATAGTATAGTTTGTGAGGCACTATATCAAAAAGATTACGAGTGTTTGATTGTAAACATAGGAGCTCCATTCAAACAAACCATTGTATCAATCCACTTACAAAGAGATGCAGAGAACACCCTTGCAACCCAAGGGGACTGGTCTACGATTCACATTGAATCTGAACCAGCATAAAATACTTAGTGTCATTTACTTTCTACACTTTTATACTGCATTGCTTTATAGTCGACTGTCTGAGCGAAAAAGTTACGATTCACCCCCCCCCCCTTGCATTTTCATTTGGTAGCAGGGTCTCACACTTCATTGCTTAACAGCAAGTGAGAAAAGATCAAATGGCTGCATATCAGATCCCTGGAGCAATCTTACAAGAAGGGCACTCCACAACAAGACCACCCTACTTCAATGGTGAACACTACTGCCATTGAAAAAAATGGTTCAAGATCTTTGTGCAATCAACAGACTATCAAGCATGGATCGTGATAAAGAAAGGACCAAAACCTATTCCAAATGTGGATTCAAAGGATACAAATACCAAAAGAACAACAAGACTTTATCAACAAATGCTAGAGTTTAAGGAAGAAGAAGTGGCC
Source organism: Lycium barbarum (assembly GCF_019175385.1). NCBI lineage: Eukaryota > Viridiplantae > Streptophyta > Magnoliopsida > Solanales > Solanaceae > Lycium > Lycium barbarum. Next base: position 48,332,714 of record NC_083345.1, on the reverse strand, counting down.
ATGATTTCTAGGAATGTGATTGAAGCCATGAGAAGATCGAGACACAATAGAAAAGGAAATTCAAATTTCAGGAAAGGTAAAACTTCCACTGTTCAAAGAAATGATGGAAAATGCTACGAATGTGGAAAATATGGTCACATTGCATCTGAATGCCCTTAGGCAAAAAGGAAACCATCGAAAACTATCAAAAACAAAAAGCATTCAACAGTTGGAGTGAAGATGAAGTCTCTGAAGATGATGATGAAGGAATGGAAAACATTTGCTTCATGGCAATTGGCGAAACTAGTGAGGTACGACCTTATCACTGTTTTAACTGTAGTGAAACTCAAGAATTGCTTAATCAACCCGCACTTGAGGAAATATTTTTCATACTTAGAGAATCTTTAGGAATTATTGACAAGTCTGTATAACTGCATTATTTTTGGTAAATTAATTGATTTTCCTTCTCTGAATTGTTCATTAATTACTGCCTCTTCTCCTTTCCCCTCTTCACGCCTTATCATAAAACTCATCATTATCGTGTAGGAACTATACTCAAAGGCTCAATCAAGCCCAGTGGTCAGAAAAGACCAATAGACAAAAAAGGTTCAGCCGGTTGTAAAGAAGTGCAAGCCCAAGTTGGCCGCATAAGGAAAGGACTTCCGAGCATGAAGAAAATAAGTTCTTGCTTATTTTTTGAACAAGAATCAAAGTTTACTCAAGCAATCAAATCAGCACAATTGTGAAAATTCAAGTATCAAATCAAATCGTCATATACAAGGAAACAAGTACCATTCAAACAAGGAAAATGGCGGACACAGAAAGCATCAGCTGTACAACATTGATTATGCATCAAGAATGTACAAGGAAACAAGTATCTACTAAATATGGTGATGACAAAGAAGGAAAGAAACATTACAACATTATTGAGCTCTTGCTTTATTCTTAGAAATTAGGATCCTCAATATTCCTAATTTACAAGGATCAATTCTCTTGGGTTGTCATCTCTACTGGAAAAGAGTCAAAATGTCTAGTCACTTGAAGACTACATATTCAAGACTCTAGAGACGAAGAAAAATATACTTCGGTCTCATACTCTCAAGCTCTCTGCTTTACTTTTAACAAACATTGTATTCTTGAGTGATATATTGTAAACAAAAAAAGAAATGAGAGATATAGTATAGTTTGTGAGCCATTGTATCAAAAAGATTACGAGTGTTTGAGTGTAAACATAGGAGCTCCATTCAAACAAATCATTGTACCAATCAACTTACAAAGAGCTGCAGAGAACACCCTTGCAACCCAAGGAGACTGGACGAGGATTCATATTGAATCTGAACCAGTATAAAATACTTGGTGTCATTTACTTTCTGCACTTTTATTACTGCATTGCTTTATAGATGGCTCAGCTTCAAAGTCAGTCGACTGTCTGAGCGAAAAAGTTACAATTCACCCCCTTCCCCCCCCCCCCCCCCTCTTGCACTTTCAGTTGGTATCAGAGCAGGGTCTCACACTTCATTGCTTAACAGCAAGTGAGGAAAGATCAAATGGCTGCATATCAGATCCCTAGAGCAATCTTACAAGATAGGCACTCCACAACAACACCACCCTACTTCAATGGTGAACACTACTGCCATTGGAAAGAATTGTTCAAGATCTTTGTGCAATCAACAGACTATCAAGCATGGATCGTGATAAAGAAAGGACCAAAACCTATTCCAAATGTGGATGCAAAGGATACAAATACCAAAATTAATCCGGCGGCACATGATGTGACTAAAGAACAACAGGACTTTATCAATAAATGCTAGAGCAATAGCTTTGTTGTACTGTGAGGTCAGCGGAGAAGAGTATGCCAAAATATCAAGTTGTGAGACTGCGAAAGATATGTGGGATAAACTTGAAGTCACATATGAAGGAACATCTGTCACGCCCCAGCCCCGTGGGCCATGACTAGTGCCTAAGCTGGACACCCATACGTACCTGTCAAACATTATCAGACTGATACTTTAGGTCCTCAATCAATCACATTGTAATAACATACGCAACCCGACGAGGCTGCCACTATATATATCATTATATTACGCAAGCCGACAAGGCTGCCACTACAAAATGATAACATATGCAAGCCGGCAAGGCTGCTATAACGAAAAAACATCCACAATAACCATATACACACGACTGATCAAATCTGGATACAACCCACACACATGTCTACAAACCTCTAAGAGTATCACCAGTGAAATATGACGGGACAGGGCCCCGCCGTACCCCTAGACAAACATATATATATATATATATATACATCAGAAGGTCTGTACCAAAATCTAGGCTCCGGAACAACGGAGCTCTCCAAGACAGCAGAAAGGGGATCCTAAGTTGGCGGATCACCAAAGCGAGTATCTGCACCTGCGGGCATGAAACGCAGCCCCCCGAACAAGGGGGTCAGTATGGAATATGTACTGAGTATGTAAAGCATGAAATGTAGTAAAAAAAAAGACCATAACTGAAGTAAAGGCTCCAGGGGACAAGTATAATAATCAAGATCACTGTATTTGTGCCTTACGAAACAAAGTCAGGCGTATCATTATCATATACCGTACCTGGCCCATTATGGGACTCGGTGCTATAGTCATATCATCATAGCATCATATACATATACCGTACCCGGCCCATTATGGGACTCGGTGCTATAGTCATATCATTATATCATCATATACATATACCGTACCCGGTTCTCTAGGAAAGGACTCGGTGAATAAAGTCGTGTACACGTATACCATACCCGGCCCATCATGGGACTCGGTGCCATAATCATATCATCATATACATATACTGTACTCGGCCCTCTAGTAAGGGACTCGGTGAATAATGTGACGACACTGTGCACGATAACATACCTGGCCCGGGACTCGGTGAATGATACAATAACAGTATGCACGAGTAGAATATCATGAGCAACCATATACCACTACATCATCATCTAATACTCAATAGAATCAGTGGACTAACTAACACTCAAATATCAAGACAATAGTCATGGTAAGTATGGATGTTAATAAGAACTATATCAAATAGAGCCTCGGGAATCATACGTCATGTGCCAAGATAATGCAAAACAGCTATTGGAAGTCAAGGACATTAATCATTATATAGTCTTTAAGAATAGGAACTCTTACACATCAACTACTATCCAATGTATAGAGGACTCGAGGGAAACTCAATCACATAACAGTTCTAACATCAAGAAGTGAATAAGAATCATGAATCACACTCAAGACTTATGAATAGAATTACCCCAAAGTTCATATCATTCATCACTTAAATCTAAGACATGCCAAAAGAAAGAAGGGACAGTTTTACATACATGTTAGCGACTATTCGCAAACCCGTTTGCCTTGTCGCTCTTTTAGCCTATTTAATATAAGAGTAACGTTATCGTTAGTGACTATACTTTCTAGTCCATAAATCCGTAGCCCATCGCTTATAGAATTTATTCTTTGGCTTATACTTTCTCGTAAAGGGTTTTTCATTATTTAAGGACTTAACGAAAATCGGGCAGCATTTCCCCTATATATTTGCCTAACCCGAATTTCCAATTATTCTCCTGTTAACACAGAAATACCAACAACAGAGATATACATAAAAATTCTTACGATTCAGTCCATAGCAATTCTAACAACCCAACAACTTTTCTAAATCCATTTCAACCCACGATTTCCTATAACATCCATTTTATACATTTTCTTACTTCCAATTTCGTCCAATCCAATTTTAATAATTCCATCACCACACTCTTAACACAATTACACCGTAAAATAAGAAAATCTTACCAAATTTTTCTCGGAGGAATTTCTACGCTCAATTGCTCCAATTTCACAATTTCTTCTTCTTCAACTCAATATCCAACGTTGCTATCACCTCCTTGAACTTGCAATTTACTTGAAACTTATCAAAACATTCAAGATCACAATTTTTTTTTCAACACCATGGCTGGCCGAGAGCAGCCATGGAGGTTTTGTGATTTTTCCTTAGTTGATTTTCTTGAATATGAATCTAAATTGAAATTGTGTTCACCTTTGTTACTATATATATTGTTACTTATTGCTAGACACGTGCCTTATGACTTACTAATCAAATTCATGAATTGTATTTTTTTTTTAATTCGGGTGGGGCCCACTTTAGTAATTAGGCTTAATTAATTTTTATTAATCCCTAATTCTTACTTAGTAATATAATCACAATTAATTAGTCCCCAATCTCTAATAATATTTCTATGCTAAATAAAATTTATAAACAATTTATGTTTTAAATAAAAATTGAAAATTAAAGGTTCCTATTTCATGTCCGAAAATTATCCCGTCTTTAACTTAAGTCGATTTGCTTGCGAATCATTTGACGGATAAAAATACGGGGTATAACAACATCAAAAGTAAGGGAAACCAAAATTGAAGCTCTAAGGAATGATTATAAAGCTTTAGCATGAAGGATGATGAGAACATTGAATCAAGGTTCACCAGATTCAGCAAGATCATTGGTGAACTTAAATCTCTTAGAGTGACCTACACCAATTCTCAACAAGTGAGAAAACTTGTCAAAAGTCTACCAAAGACTTGGGAAACCAAGGCGATTGTCTTGGAAGATGGAAATTTGGACAATTTTACCTATGACGAACTAAGAGGAAATCTGATGGCTTTTGAAAAGAATCATATTCAATGATATAAGAAGGATGAAAAGAAGAAAACAGTTGCCTTCAAATCTCAGGCTGAAGAATTTGATGATGAGTTTAAGGAAGAAGAAGTGGCCATGATTTCTAGGCATGTGATTGAAGCCATGAGAAGATTGAGACACAATAGAAAAGGAAATTCAAATTTTAGAAAAGGTAAAACTTCCACTATTCAAAGAAATGATGGAAAATGCTACAAATGTGGAAAATATGGTCACATTGCATCTGAATGCCCTGAGCCAAAAAGGAAACCATCGAAAAACTATCAAAACGAAAGAGCATTCAGCAGTTCGAGTGAAGATGAAGTCTCTCAAGATGATGAAGAAGGAATGGAAAACATTTGCTTCATGGCAATTGGCGAAACTAGTGAGGTAAGACCTTATCACTGTTCTAACTGTAGTGAAACTCAAGAATTGCTTGATCAAACACTTGAGAACTTAAATATAGTGTTTAATGAATATAAGAAGCTTAAGAGAGAAACAAGGGACTGGGAACTTAAACTAGAAGTATTTGAAATAGAAAGGGATCTTCTTCAGGAAGAAGTTGAGGACTTGACATTGCAGCTTAATGGGATGCGTAAGTCCACTAGTCATAGCTTAGTTAGATCTAACCAATCGACTCGTAACAATAAGTCCACTGGGAAAAGACCTATCAGTAATAGTAATACCTCTGAAAAATCTAAGGGTGTGTCAACCAATTATGAGGAGACAGATCAGTCTAATAGAAGCTTTCAAACTACTGAAAGGAAGTCTCCAAGAAACTTTCATAAGTCGACTACTCAGTCATTTTTTGAAAACACTCTTTTCAAAAATGTTTTTGCTGTGGAAAAACGGGTCAAAAATATCTTCAATATAGATTTCGCTACACATGTTCTCCAGGTTAGATATGGAAGCCCAAGACTAATCATCAAAGCACTAACTCTCAAGGACCTAAGGAAAGTTGGGTACCTAAAAGAAAGTAACTACTTTGTTTTGCAGGAACACCCACAACAAGAAATCAAAATGGAAATGGTATCTAGAAAGTGTGTGTTCCAGTCACATAACAGGCGACAAAAGCTTGTTCAAATTGATCGCAAACTTTGATGGAGGACTAGTTACTTTTGGTGACAACTCAATAGGAACAGTAATTGGTACAAGAACTATTTTGTTTAATAACTCTTACGATATCTCTAATGTTTATCTTGTTGAAGGACTCAAATATAACCTCTTAAGTATTAGTCCGCTATGTGATTCTGATTTAGACATAAGATTCAAAAAGACTGGCTATATCATAGAAGACAAAACTAGAAAAGAAATTCTTCCTGGCAGCAGAACAAAAAAAGTGTATGTGCTTGACTCTGTTAAAAGTCCAGCTGGACACATTTGTTTGGCTTCAACGGGAGAAGATCCTTGGGTTTGGCACAAGAGACTTGGACATGCTAGCATGCGACTAATTGAAAAATTAGCCAAACACAATTTGGTCTTAGGCCTGCCTAAAGTAAATTATTCAAAAGATCATATTTGTGATGCTTGTCAGAAAGGTAAGCAAACAAGAAGTTCTTTTAATTCCAAAGATATTGTCTCCACTTCTAAACCATTGCAGCTTGTACATATGGACCTTGTTGGTCCTACTAGAACTGCTAGCATTGGACGAAAAAGGTATGCTTTCGTCATCGTTGATGATTTCTCTCGTTTTACTTGGGTTATATTTCTTGCTCATAAGGATGATACTCTAAAGAATTTTAAGTTTTTTCTATGAGAAAGTTCAGCTTGACAAAGGATACTACATTACTTCCATAAGAAGTGATCATGGAGGAGAATTCGAAAACAAGGCCTTTGAGGATTTCTGCAATGATCAAGGTTATAATTTTTCCTCACCAAGATCTCCTCAGCAAAATGGTGTCATTGAAAGAAAGAACAGAACCTTACAAGACATGGCTAGAACAATGATTTTGGAACACAATCTGCCACATCACTTTTGGGCAGAAGCTATAAGCACAGCATGTCATGTATTGAACAGGTGTCTGATTCGACCCATTCTAAAGAAAACCCCTTATGAGCTATGGAATGGTAAGAAACCCAATATTAGTTATTTTCACTCATTTGAGTGCAAATGTTTTGTGCACAATAATGGGAAAGACAACATTGGTAAGTTTGATCCTAGAAGTGATGAAGGTATTTTTGTTGGCTACTCTAATAATAGTAGATCCTATAGAATTTTCAATAAACGCATTAAATCTATTGAAGAATCTGTTCGTGTTATTTTTTATGATAATAACCATTTGGTTGAGAAAGAAAGATTTGCAGATGAAGATGTTTGCCAGCCTTCAGTTACTATGACTACTCCTTCAACTGATCAGAATCTCTCATTAAAAGAAACCACCTCTGCTGATGAGTCGACTAATCTTACAATTGGACCTGTTCTAAACTAATGAAGGAGTGAGCCTGATTATCCTAAAAAGTTTGTCATTGGAGAAATAAATGAAGGAATGAAGACTTGAGCATCTTGTAAAAATTATGCAAATTTGGCACTTATATCTCAACTCGAGCCAAAGAAAGTAGATGAGGCTTTAAAGGATGATCATTGGATAAAAGCGATGAAAGAAGAACTGGACTAGTTTGACAAGAATGAAATATGGAATCTATTTCCTAGGGCCATGACGAGTGACCGAGCTTAACCTGCCCGATAACCCAACTTATGTTACCCGTACTCAAACATGGCATTCAATAGGGTTTATTTAACTAAGTCTGAAAGCTGTAAATAGAATACCAAAGTCGACCTGTAACTCAAAACATCCCAAAACATATTTATAAATACATAACATATGACAAGGCAAACCAACGAGGCTACCAATACTTCTATACAACAAAACAATGGCCGATGAGGCTAAATAGTAACCATGACACCCACACTGTTCGCAGACTACTAGAAGAGTATGACCGTGCATAGGTGACGGGACAGGGCCCTGTCGTGCCCGCCATATATACACAAAATTATACCAAAACAGGAACTGTCTCCGAAGCATGTGGAGTTGTCTGACTCTCAGTGCTGACTCCTCCTAGGTGGCTAGATTGTCGAACCGCGTCCCTGAACCTGCGGGCACGAAACGCAGCCCCCCGAAGAAAGGGGGTCAGTACGGAATATGTACTGAATATGTAAAGCAGTGTTGAATCATAAACAAGGAAAACACAGCAGTAAACAAGTTTAGGAATCAAACCGGGAGTAACCTGGAACAGCATTTTGAACCATGTCATGTGGTCCCTTACACAAATTCTAGCATACACAATATAAATATAGAATATCCTACTCGTAGCCGCTTCCGGCTAATAACACAATAGTCCCTTCGGACGGCCGTTTCTGGCATAATAATGATGGCCCCTTCGGGCAGCCGCTTCCGGCTTAATATTGATGATGGCCCCTTCGGGCAGCCGCTTCCGGCTTAATAATGATGGCCCCTTCGGGCAGCCGCTTCCGGCTTAAGAATATCATAATCCAGCTGATCAGGTGGAGCAATAACAATACATATGATATACAGTATGAATATGTAATGAAGTTACAAATCGTTACTTGTCAATATAGTGTGAAGCATTTTATAGAATCCAAGACATGAGTCATCATAGAGTTCCTAAGAATTGAAGCTGGTATATATTGACTATTATCCAACGTACAAAAAGACTGAAGAGGGAAGCTCAATCAATTAAGAGTTCTAACATCAAAAAGTGAATAAGAATCATAAATCACACTCGAGACCTATGAATAGGGTTACCCCAAAGCTCATATCATTCATCACTTAAATCTAAGACATGCCAAAAGAAAGAAGGGACAGCTTTACATACCTGTTAGCGACTATCCGTGAATCCTTTTGCCTCGTCGCTCTTTTAGCCTATTTAATATTAGAGTAACGTTATCGTTAGTAACTATATTCCTAATTCACAAATCTATCGCCCATTTCTTATAGAATCTATGCTTAGCTCATATATTCTCGTTTAGGGTTTTCTATTAACTAATGCCTTAATGAAAATCGGGCAACACTTCCCCTATATATTCGCCTATCCCGAATTTCCAATTGCTCCCCTGTTGACACAGAAATACCAACAACAACATATCGACATAATCATATTTTCAATTCCTTCAATTCCATAAGGATAACAACATGTTCATATCAACACAACTTCAATCTTAACTTTCTAATTCTTTTCATTCCTTCACCATATAATCCATGACAACAACAACAACTATAATGCAACTTAAAATTACTTTACCATGTCTAATTAAATCAGCCCCCTACACGGCTAAATTTACATTTTAACATCAACATCTACAACTTCTCACATTCATCACAATTTACCAATTTATACAAGTTTAATCACCTCCAAAACTTGCTAAAAAAAAGATTAAATCTTACCTTAACAAACTTGGCTCCTTAATTATCCGAAGAAGGGTATACCTGATGGTGCATCCTGCGGTGTCTCTAGACCCGGTCTCCCACCTAGAGCGTAGATACGATGCGGCCCAGTACTGGAGCTAGATGCTCTACCTCCGTCCCTACCTCGGCCGGAAGAAGTCTGGAGTCCTATCTCTGGGGATCTCACTGAGGGTGACGACGCTACTACCGAATTCTCAGGAACAATATTACCCACTCCTTGTGGGAAATCTCTAGCATAGTGCCCCGGATCACCATAAGTATAGCATATACCCTGACGACATCGCCTTACATGACGTTTTCCGCAAGTCGCACATCGAGGAGGGGGCATCACGTCCTGCCCTAACCTAACCTACTGCTGAGAACCCGATGCAGAAGAAGAACTCTGTCTCTGCCTAAGGGAAGTCTCCCTACCCCGCTGAGATCCTCGAAACTGCAGAGGTGCACCATACTGAGGCCTGCTCTCGCTAGTGGAACCTCTATACTGACCCTCCGACCTAGCCCTCTTGGGCTGACTACTACTATCCTCCGAAATAGCCTTTCGCTAGCGCCTAAGATCCTCTGACCCTTGAGCATAAGCCTGAATACGAGCTATATCCATACCTGGCTGTATCGCTATTGCTATACAAGCCTCCTGCAACCCTGGCTCTAATCCCATCATGTATCGGTGAACTCTATCTTCCATTACCTTTACAATAGAAGGGGCATATCTGGCCAAAGAATCGAACTCCGCACTATACTCTCTAACAGACATGCTACCCTGCTGCAGGTTAAGGAACTTGTCAACCCTTACCCGCCTCAACTCGGGTGGCATATAATGGTGCAAGAAGGCATCTGAGAATTCCTGCCAAGTCGGCGGAAGAGCATCCCTACCCCTCGATAATCTCCATGACTGAAACCAATTAATTGCTATACCCTGCAATCTATAAGCAGCTAACTCAACAGATTCTGTAGGTGACGCCTTCATCACATTTAAGGTACGCTGCATAATATCTATGAACTCCTGAGGATCAGCATTAGGGTCCGTGCCCTTAAACTCTGGGGGATCTAATGTAAGAAAATCTCGGGCCCTGGCACTAGCAGCCCGATCCAGATACTCATGACTCCTATCCTGTTGTCCAGCCTGGGTAGCAAGTATCTGAGTCAACAAACGTATAGCATCTCTCATCTCTCTCATCTCCTGACCCTGAGCATCCGGCTGAGGGACTGAAGGTACTGGTACTGGTGCTGGGGCTGGGTCTGGATCGGATGCCCCTCTAAGCTCCTCCAAAGGTGGGGAAGTAGGAGAACTCTGGGACTGAATGTGTATCCCAGTATAAGTCTGAGCTCTGGTAGACCTGGGGGCTTGGCTAACTACCTCACCCTCAACTGATTTGCCCTTCTGGGCTGCTGTCGCTTTACTCTTCCTAGTCATCGCTGAAATCATACAAAATTATTAGATTAAGGACTTCACTTATGACACAGCTCTATCCGCACGATCTCCAACATGAAAGAAGGAATGACACCCTATTAATGTCTCGTAGCCTCCTGTTTATAGATGTGGTGCACAACACACCGATAAACAAGACTCTACTAGACACCGTCTACGAACAAGCCGAGGACTGAACTGCTCTGATACCACTTTTGTCACGACCCAACCTAGGGCCATGACGAGTGACCGAGCTTAACCTGCCCGATAACCCAACTTATGTTACCTATACTCAAACATGGCATTCAATAAGATTTATTTAACTAAGTCTGAAAGCTGTAAATAGAATACCAAAGTCGACCTGTTACTCAAAACATCCCAAAACATATTTATATATACATAACATATGACAAGGAAAGCCAACGAGGCTACCAATACTTCTATACAACAAAATAATGGCCGACGAGGCCAAACAGTAAACATGACACCCACGCTGTTCGCAGACTACTAGAAGAGTATGACCGTGCATAGGTGACGGGATAGGGCCCCGTCGTGCCCGCCATATATACACAAAATTATACCAAAACAGGAACAGTCTCCGAAGCAAGTGGAGCTGTCTGACTCTCAGTGCTGACTCCTCCTAGGTGGCTAAATTGTCGAACCGCGTCCCTGAACCTGCGTGCATGAAACGCAGCCCCCTAAAGAAAGGGGGTCAGTACAGAATATGTACTGAATATGTAAAGCAGTACTGAATCATAAACAAGGAAAACACAGCAGTAAACAAGTTTAGGAATCAAACCGGGAGTAACCTGGAACAGCATTTTGAACCATGTCATGTGGTCCCTTACACAAATTCTAGCATACACAATATAAATATAGAATATCCTACTCGTAGCCGCTTCCGGCTAATAACACAGTAGTCCCTTCGGACGGCCGCTTCCGGCATAATAATGATGGCCCCTTCGGGCAGCTGCTTCCGGCTTAATAATGATGATGGCCCCTTCGGCAGCCGCTTCCGGCTTAATAATGATGATGGCCCCTTCGGGCAGCCGCTTCCGGCTTAATAATGATGGCCGCTTCGGGCAGCCGCTTCCGGCTTAATAATGATGGCCCCTTCGGGCAGCCGCTTCCGGCTTAAGAATATCATAATCCAGCTGATCAGGTGGAGCAATAACAATACATATGATATACAGTATGAATATGTAATGAAGTTACAAAACGTTACTTGTCAATATAGTGTGAAACATTTTATAGAAGCCAAGACGTGAGTCATCATAGAGTTCCTAAGAATTGAAGCTGGTATATATCGACTATTATCCAACGTACAAAAAGACTGAAGAGGGATGCTTATTCACTTAAGAGTTCTAACATCAAAAAGTGAATAAGAATCATAAATCACACTCGAGACCTATGAATAGGATTACCCGAAAGGTCATATCATTCATCACTTAAATCTAAGACATGCCAAAAGATAGAAGAGACAGCTTTACATACCTGTTAGCGACTGTTCGTGAATCCTTTTGCCTCGTCGCTCTTTTAGCCTATTTAATATAAGAGTAATGTTATCGTTAGTAACTATATTTCATAATTCACAAATCTATCGCCCATTTCTTATAGAATCTATGTTCAGCTTATATATTCTCGTTTAGGGTTTTCTATTAACTAATGACTTAATGAAAATCGAGCAGCACTTCCCCTATATATTCGCCTATCCCGAATTTCCAATTGCTCCCCTGTTGACACAGAAATACCAACAACAGCATATGGACATAATCATATTTTCAATTCCTTCAATTCCATAATGATAACAACATGTTCATAACAACACAACTTCAATCTTAACTTTTTAATTCTTTTCATTCCTTCACCATATAATCCATGATAACAACAACAACTGTAATGCAACTTAAAATTACTTTACCATGTCTAATTAAATCATCCCCCTACACGGCTAAATTTAGATTTTAACATCAACATCTACAACTTCTCACATTCATCACAATTTACCAATTTATACAAGTTTAATCACCTCCAAAACGTGCTAAAAAAAAGATTATATCATACCTTAACAAACTTGGCTCCTTAATATTGTTAATTACTTGGATGCTACAATAATTCCACATCTCCAATTCTCTTTTTTCTCTACATCTCCCTCGGGTAAAAGCCTTCCATGGCCGAGCCTCACTTTCTCTTTTTTTCAAATGAACACAATGACTTATGAGTCATTTTAGCCATATGTATATGGCTTGGCTAGGCCTTACACGTGCCTCCCCCGTGTGTCATCCATTGGTGTCTTTTGTCTTTTTTTTTTATATTTAAAAATCGGGTGGGGCCCACTAGCATAATTAACTTTAATTAATTTAATTAATTACTAATTCCCACTTAATAATCTAATCACAATTAATTAATTTCTAATCTCCAATAATAATATTTTTACACTAAATAAATTTATAAACAATTAGTTCTAATTTAGGAATTAAAAATTAAGGGTTTCTATTCCGTGTCCGAGAAGGGTTCCGTCTTTAACTCACGTCGATTCTTTTGCGAATAACTCGACATATAAAAATATTGGGTATAACAAGTAATAGGAACAAAATGGGTTTTCAGAAACATGTTAAATGAAGCAGGCGAAGTTGTGAGAAACAAATCATGACTGGTTGCCCAAGGCTACCCACAACAGGAAGGAGTCGACTATGATGAAACATTCGCTCCTGTTGCACGGTTAGAATCTATTTGAATTCTGCTTGCGTATGTTTCCTTTAAGGGTTTTAAACTATTTCAAATGGATGTTAAAAGTGCTTTATTAAATGGATTCATTGAAGAAGAGGTCTTTATAAAACAGGCACCTGGTTTTGAAAATCCCAAATCCCCATATCATGTGTTCAAACTATGTAAGGAATTATATGGTCTTAAACAAGCTCCTAAGCTTTGTATGATCGACTAAGCACCTTCCTAGTGGAACATGGATTTTCTAGAGGAAAGAATGATACAACACTTTTCATTAAAAGATGTCAAACCCTAATCTTGATAGGGCTTGATGGGCACCCGACTCCATACTCAGGGCCGAGCGAACCCCTTTTAGCTCTCGTTATGTTCATAACCTCACTGGACTCTTGAGTTACGAAATGAAATGCATAATAAAAACTTGTCAAAACCATTCTTTTCGTCGTTCTCAAATCAAGTAAAATTTGTAATCATATGGAATTTGTAACATAATGCATAATGGTACGACGGCTTGCAGAGCCGCTTACAAGACTGCCATGCTATACACGTGACTCTGTCTGCAAAGTCTCTAACATAAATCAAGATACCATAATCATGAATACTCTGACTCCGCAACACTCCGGAAGGAAATGGAGCTCGCCAATCCAGCTGGTACATCTCCTAGCAATGTCCTCTACTCATCTGTATACACCTGCGTGGCATGAAATGCAGCCCCCGAAGAAAGGGGGTCAGTACGAGCAATGTACTGAGTATGTAAGGCATGAATAGTAACATAGTAAGGGATGTAAAGTATGAATAATAACAGAATGGAAATATAGAGCATATCGTAAGATAAAAGAGTAACCTGTACATATGAATGCCTTTTGGCGTTACCATGCATGCTTAGTGTTGCGGAACGTGCAGCCCGATCCACATATATACATATATACATACATCCATAGTAATACTTTTTTTGAAAAACATTTCTTGTTCATATATATATAGACAATAGAACATACCATATTGCGGAGGCGTCGGCTCCGATCCATTTAATCGCGTATAATATTGCCGAGGCGTCGGCTTCGATCCATATATCCCGCGTCCGGGATGATATCATGTCGTATACAGCGTCCGGGATGATATCATGTCGTATACAGATACATGTATCGTGTGGATATCCCAGCGCCTATAGCGCTCTGGCCCTTTTTCCCATCTTCCCCGTATACATATACATATACATATATCATATAGCAGTATGCAGAAGAGTCCAAAGAAAGTCATGTATCTATCGGAGTGACGTGAGGTCAGTAACCTCCGATTATATATTATGGAATAGTCATCGTGGCCTTGTCTCACCTTGAAGGAACAATTATTATAAGGTGAGACTATCAACGAAGGATAAAATTAAGAGAACGTAGAATAAGATCACAAATCTCATAAGGCGTCAAATCATATACTTTAGAATCTTTAAAAATAGTCGTCATCCATGAATAAAATTGGGAAATCAAGAGATAGCTCAACATTCTTATATCTTTGAAATCGTAAACTTGGAACCTTTAAACATGAAATCATTCTCATCATAATCGTCATAGAAATATTCTCATCCTTGAAATCATCATTGTCATTGTAAAACATATCCATCGTTGTTGTCATAAGAGCTTACAAAATCATAAACCTCTGTTTTGGGAGAATACGGACACTTTGGAAAAACATTTACGAGTTATCGGGAAGAGAATCAAGCCTTGGAATCATAAGCATCTAACTTTTGAAAACAAGCAAGATATGGAAATATTTATGAAGTCATAACATCGGAATCATGCCTTTGAAAGAAAGGGACGAGCCTTAACATACCTGTTCCACCTCCTATTAGCTATGCTTATTTGTCCAAGCTCGCTAGTCTACATTCAAGAGGATTTACACAATCATTAGACTCATCGTTATACGCTTATCTTAGTCCTTCGAATAAATTCATTTATAATCTGCCGAAATTTCGGCAGCATTTCCCCTGTTTATATGCCTAGCCCAAAATTACAATTCAGCAGCCAATCAACAAAAAAAATAATACCAACATCAACAACACCATTATTCATACCAATATATTCCATAAACATCCCACACGATGTTTTTCTCCATATACAACAACAATATACACTTCTTTCCATCCCAATCAAGGAGTATAATCTCATCAACACACCAACAATGTTAGATACCATTTTTATACTCATAAATCAGTCTATCCACACGGCCACAACATGTTCAAAACAGCCCATAAACACAACAACTACAACACAACACTTTATGACCCTTCCTCCATAACTATTTTCATTTTTAAAGCTTGCTAGACCTTCAAATAAACTCAACACAAGAGATGGGATGAATAACATACCTTATATTTGAAGAAACTAAGCCACATCAACTTTTTCCAACACCAAGCTTAAGTAGAAGCAAAAATAATCACCTTTCACGGACTAGTTTGGCGTAATTTTGTTAAATTCTTGGTTTATCGGACTATAATGTTTGAGGGAGGTGTGGAGAATTTTATAGGACCTTTGAGAATGTTATTATGCTGAAAAAATGAGGTTGATGGGGGTATTTATAGCCCTGTTAGGTCGGTTTCACCGACCTCCTCATGTGGGGCCCGCGGAGCCATTTTGGCCCATTTTAGCAGCTTAGGGTCTTGCTCTTAAAATGGCCATAACTTTTGATCCCGACATCGTGTGAGGGCCCACGACCTATGGTTGGAAATATAATTCAAGTATCTACAACTTTCATTCTTTGTGTTTTTCCTAATTCGAAACGTATAATAGCGTTTTGGCCCCTCGAAGTCGGATCATCCGAAAACTTTCCTTAAATCGCCCCTTTTGAGGGCTTATGCCCATTTTTGGCTTATGGGTTCTTCTTAAGACTTGCTCAACTTTCCATATACTACTCGTATGCCTCTTCATATGTCCTTTATAACACTCCGACGTGTGGGTCCCACTTAGCTTGCCGAGACGAGGGCTTTTCATCAAGTGCCATATGAACCAATTCACCCCATAGGGTCTCTAGATGTTATATATATATATGTTATTATTACATTTTTATAATATAACCTCCATCCCGAATCTGAGCCTCAAATTTTGTTCAGCACGTTCGCGCCGTATTGGCCCTAGGCCCTCTGCGCGTTCGCGTAGACCATTTTTCCAAGTCTACCAGCTCGACCTGTAACGTCCATATCTCCTTACCCCGATGTCCGATTGAGGAGCGGTTTGTTGCGTTGGAAACTAGACTTCCCGAACTTCACTTTTAAAATTTTGTTTCACTTCAAAACTCTTAACACTAAAACATATTCTTGCCCAACTTTCCTTCAGAGCCTCGGAAGCCTAATCTCCTTAACTCACTGGTTTTCCAATCCTCCTATAACCTATTACACGAACTCAAAATCTTATAATCGTAACACGAGTACCTATGATCTTGCATCTTCTCGATACCAATTCCGATGTCTGCGATTGAATAGTTAATGCCTCACAAATCTCAACATACAGAAATTACGGGGTGTAACAAAAGATCTTCCTCTGGAAATCTAATTATACAGATTTATGTTGATGATATTATTTTTTGAAGCTCTAACCCTTCTTTGTGTAAGGAATTTTCTGATCTCATGCAAAGTGAATTTGAAATGAGTATGATAAGTGAACTAACATTCTTGTTGGGACTTCAAATCCATCAATCCGACAAAGGAATATTCATTTGTCAAAGTAAGTATACAAAGGAGCTTATTCACAAATTTTGTCTAAGTGATGCTAAAGCGATGAAAACTCCTATGAGTCCCACATGCTCGATTGACAAAGATGATACAGGTACAGCTGTTGATGAGACTAAATATAGAGGAATGATAGGCTCTTTACTGTATCTCACTGCTAGTCGACCAAACATCATGTTTAGTGTGTGCAAATGTGCTCATTTTCAGTCAGCTCCTAAGGAATCTCATCTTTGTGCTGTAAAACGAATAATTAGATATTTACTTGGAACAATTTCCTATGGATTATGGTATCCCAAAACTAATCCCTTCAAACTAGAAGGATTCTTTGATGCTGACTTTGTAAGTGATAAAGATGATAGAAAAAGCACAAGTGGTTCCCGCCAACTGCTTTGAAAATCATTAATTTCTTGGCATAGCAAGAAACAAGGATGTGTTTCTCTTTCTAGTACTGAAGCTGAATATATTGTGGTTGGGCAATGCTGTGCTCAACTTATATGGATGGTGCATCAACCAAGTGATTATGATCTTTTATTTAAGCCTGTTAAAATTCTCTGTCATAATTCTAGTGTTATATGTCTGTCTAAAAATTCTGTGCATCGCTCTAGAGCAAAGCATATAGATATTCAACATCATTTTATTAGAGATCATGTTATCACTGGGTCTATTGAATTACAGTTTGTCTCCACTGAAAATCGACTTGCTGATATTTTTACAAAACCCCTACTTGAGGGAAGGATTTTGCATACTTAGAGAATCTTTAGGAATTATTGACAAGCCTGTATAACTGCATTATTTTTGGTAAATTAATTGATTTTCATTCTCTGAATTGTTCATTAATTACCGCCTCTTCTCCTTTCCCCTCTTCACGCCTTCTCATAAAACTCATCATTATCCTTTCCCCTCTTTTTATGTCGTCTCTTCATCCTTCCATGTCTCTCATTTCGCCATAAACCTTTCCTCTTCCATGACTCTTCACCATCCCCAAAATCTCCATTAAAACCGTCCTCTCTTCCATCCATCTTCACCTAACCACATTTCTCTCTTCTTGGAACCATGGCCAAAACACATAAACCCTTGTCTCTTTCCACTGGAAAAAGCTCTAGAAGCAATAATAAGGGCAAAGCTTCATCTCCTATTTAGATAGACTCCGATGGCTCTGATTCCTCTCCTAACAACTCTGCAAATACGTTATCCTTTCGATCCTCCAATAAGCATGACCATGCAGATGAAGAATGTGGTGAGTCTTCCAAGAAATTTAAGTTTGACTATGAAAACGCCTTTCTTAACTGTCGAAACTTCTGGTCCACTCCAAATTCTGACCTACTTCACTCTCTTAAAGGTAAATCTTTTGCTCATGGCCGAATTGTGGATTTTGATGTTATTTCTTCATTGCATTGTCATATTCAACTATTTTTCGACTTTCATGGCCGGGTAAATCTTTTCTCCTATGCTCCTCCTTGAGTTTATGAACACCATATTCGCTTGTTTTAGGCAAATCTTAGAGTCACTAAGGATGATGAACTTGAAACCCTTGTGTTGGGCACCCTTATTTTGTTTGATAACTCTTACTTTGATGAGATGTTTCATATCAAAAGCTCTGGTTTTTTTGCTTTATCTTGTAAGTCATGGCCATCAGATTTTGAGGTCTCCTATGAACAGGCCAAACGGTCTATTTCTCTCTAGTCGACTGGTTCTTTGCCCTCTCATTTGGGCCCCAAACATTCATCCTTTGAAACCCGTGTACTTGCTCATATTGTTGCTACGACCATCATGCCTCGTGTAGGCTCATTGTCAACTCTTACTCAGCGTGATACTCTTCTTACCTACTGCCTAGTTAACAAGCGTAAGCTTCATCTCTCCTCACTTGTCATGAACCACATGTTAGAATCTACTTCTAATCCCTCTAATATGCCCTATGGTATGCTCATTACTCGCATTATGGATGTCACACCCCACCCTTGATAAGGCGTGATTGGCACCCGGCACCTTACGGAAACCGAGCGAACCAACTTATAACTTGCGATCTCTATGTCTCAAATGAAAAAAATAAGGTTAAGGGCTAAATATGAACGTAATATCATGTATAAATATATGTACAATGGACCCATGATGTCGACATTACTACTGTCACACTATGACTAAGCTGTACACAGGAACTGTTTGCAAAGCCTCTATGAACATGACTGAAGTATACAAGTCGGGATAGGGCCCCCGACGTACCCTTAACACAATTCATATCTATATATAGACTCAGACTAGGCAATGCTCCAGGAAGAAGTGGAGCCACCACTCAAAACCAGTACCTGAAAGCAGCCTACGATGGAAGATCCTCATCTCATCTATCTACACCTGCAGGCATGAACGCAGCGTCCACAAGAAGGGACGTCAGTACGAGCAATGTACTGAGTATGTAAGGCATGCATAGTAGTATGATATCAGAATGAAGATAACATAAGATAAAGTAAGTGATTATACCTCGTACTCTTGTTATGATCTCTGTCATGTAAACTACTCGTCTATAGGAAAAATACTTTATACATATCCATACACAACACACATACATATGCATTCACATACACGTACTATACATACATCTGTCATATCTGTACCCGGCCCTTTCGGGACTCAGTGTCATCCGTACTCGACTCTTGCAGGACTCGATGTTATCTGTACTCAGCCCTTGCGGGACTCGATGTTATCCGTACTCGGCCCTTGCGGGACTCAATGTTATCCCCAACTGATCAGTAGGATGCAATGAATACATACATACATACATATACATAAAAATACATAACTGAAATCAACTTCATCATTACCGTTATCATTATCGCTATATCCTTCCATAGAAGATCAACTGTCTTAAGTTGAAGTCAGCGATGTCATGGGAGTCCCGAGAATCATGAACTTAGATAGCATTAGAAATAGAATCGTCATTGCTATATCTTACCTCGAAAGAACAAGTATTATGAGGCGAGATCAATCACAAAGAATAGTCTCAAGATCATGAATAAGCTCAATAATATCGTAAGATCACGAGGTTCATAGACTTCTAGCATTTGTGGAATTAACGATATTATGGATATGGCACCAAGGTTTATAACAAAAGAATCATGCCTTTAGAAAGAAATGGTTTAGCCTTAACATACCTTTTTGGTTGCCTTAAATTTAACTACTCAATGCTTTTCCTTCCAGGCTCGTAAATCTATATTAAAGAAAATTTATACTATTGTTAGACTCACTTTTATACGCTTGTCTTAGTCCTTCAAATAAGTCTTTCTAGAATCTGCCAAAATTTCGGTAGCATCTCCCCTATATTCCTTACCTCCTCCAAATACCAACAACATCAACAACCATATCAATACCAATATATTCTGTAAAACATCCCACACGATGTTTCTCCAACATTCAAACCAACCATAATAACATCCATAATACCATAACCAAAGAATTATATTCAATTAGTCTCAAATTAAATTCTCTTTCAAACTCACCTCATGGCCATCAACTTTAATTCAACTCTTTATGATTTTTCTCCTATGATTCTTTCCTTTCCAAGAATTGCTAAAGCTTTATATCATCTTAATCATGTAAATTATAGCAAGAACATACCTTATATTAGAAGGACTTCACTTTATTCACCCTTTCCAAGATCAAGTTCAACACCACCTTAAGATGAAACAAGAACAATTATCTTCCATAAATTTTCCTTGAGGTTTTGATGTTAATATTCTCTCTTGATGATTTGGAAAGGTTATGAAAGATTATGGAGTATTATGGAAGATTAGGGAAAATTGTAGAAAGTTAAGGAAAGTTATAGAACTCTAAAGAGTTCTCTAGAATAGCGGAGGATGACAAAATGGTGAAATATCATGAAAATTAATGGGTTAGAGGGGTATTTATAGGCGTGGTTCGGGTCGGTTACTGTAGCAGCATAGTAGCAGCACGCGTTTTTGCTCTGTCAGCTGAACTGGTAACGTCCATAATTCTCTACTCTGATATCGTATCGACGAGCGGTTTGTTGCGTTGGAAACTAGATTCGACAAAATTCATTTTAGGCTTTTGGAACACCTTAAAACTCTTAATATACTAGGAGATATACCCCTCCACAGTTGACCCAAAATTTTGTCAACTTTTTCCAAATTTTCGATAAACTTATTTTCTTCAATTTGCTTGGTCCCGGAGATTCCCATAGCTTATTATATGAACGTAAACCGTCATGACCATAGTATTAGTTCGTATAATATCATATATCCTTGAAGGGAACTCCAGTATCCATACTTAGAACGTCCAACACTTATAAATTTCCACGTACGAACCTACGGGGTGTAACAATGGAAGCCCATCATGTTAATCTTGATGACCACCCTCCTATCTTTATCAAACAATGTTATGATTCTCGAGAATTTTTCAGTATGGGATATGTTTGTATGGATGATGCTTGGGTTCTAAAGAAGCAACTGGATAAAGAACCTCAGAGCCCCTGTCCCCCTATTTTCCCATCCAAACCTTCCTCCTCGAACCCCCCTGTTGATCACTCATCTGATATACTTACTAGAATTTCAGCTCTTGATGACAAGCTTGATTCCCTCAAAGATTTCCGTATGCCCACTCACTTTCACATTGAAAAGGTTGGGGATGTATCTAAAGAGACAAGTGCTGATGTTGCTCGACTGCGTATAAAAATTGATGGTGGTGTAAGGGAAGCAGGAAAGTTGGCTACCAAAGTGCAAGGAAGTGTTGATGGTTTTCCTGCTAAGTTGACTGCAACTCTGGATGCAATTAAGGATGCTATGGTTAAAACCTTAGCATACTTCCTTATGCCCTTTGCACAACAGCAACAGGCGGAACAACAGGAGCAGCACCCTGAGGGGGAGCATGATTAGTTGTGTTTTGACATGTTAGTATTAGACAATTTTTGGTTTTGGACATAAGTCCCTCTGAACTCTGTTTTTGTGTTATGACCTGCTAGAACTAGACTTTGTTTTGCGGTTGTCTGATCAGCCATCTTGGACTCCTTGGTGCTGGTCTATCCAACCATCTGATCTAACCTTATTATCCTTATTGTTTGTTTATTATCTTTTTGGTTTTGCTGCGTGCTTTTCTTTTTGATTGATGCCAAATGGGAAGAAAAAGCAAGCATGTAAGTCTGGATGAGTCAACCATTCAGGGGAAGAAGTCAACTACTCAAGGGGAGCATTGTTCATGCTTTAAGACTCACCCAATTAAAACAGGGAAGTTGAGTACATTTTGAGGATTTTTTTGTCATCATAAAAAAGGGGGAGATTGTTAGTGTTATGATTTTAATGATGAAAAATTATTGTGTAGGTACTATACTATAAGGCTCAATCAAGCCCAGTGGTCGAAAAAGCCCAATAGACAAAAAGGGTTCAGTCGGCTGTAAAGGAGTGCAAGCCCAAGTCGACTACATAAGGAAAGGACTTCCGGGCATGAATAAAATAAGCTTTTTCTTATTTTTGGAACAAGAATCGAAGTTTACTCAAGCAATCAAATCAACACAATTGTGGAAATTCAAGTATCAAATCAAATCACATCTACAAGGAAACAAGTACCATTCAAACAAGGCAAATGGCGCACAAGGAAAGCAGCAGCTATACAACATTGATTATGCATCAAGAATGTACAAGGAAACAAGTATCTACTAAATAGGGTGATGACAAAGAAGGAAAGAAACATTACAACATTAATGAGCGCTTTCTTTATTCTTGGAAATTAAGATCCTCAATATTCCTAATTTACAAGGATCAATTCTCTTGGGTTGACATCTCTACTGGAAAAGAGTCTAAACGGCTAGTCACTTGAAGACTATATATTCAAGACTCTATAGACGAAGAAAAATATACTTTGGTCTCATACTCTCAGGCTCTCTACTTTACTTTTCACAAACATTGTATTCTTGAGTTATATAGTGTAAACAAAAAAAGAAAGGAGAGATATAGTATAGTTTGTAAGGTATTGTATCAAAACGATTATGAGTGTTTGAGTTTATACATAGGAGCTCCATTCAAACAAACCATTGTACCAATCCACTAACAAAGAGATGCAGAGAACACCCTTGCAATAGGGGACTGGACTAGGATTCACATTGAATCTGAGCCAGTATAAAATACTTGGTGTCATTTACTTTTTGCACTTTTATTATTGCATTGCTTTATAGTTGACTCAGCTTCCAAGTTAGTCGACTGTCTGAGCGAAAAAGGTACAATTCACCGCCCCCCCCCCCCCCCCCCCCCTCTTGCACTTTTAGACATTGCTAAAGATTATCATGAGCATGTATATAGACCTTATTTAGACCATATGTATGTGTCGCATGCCTAGGAATTGTACAGCCAAGTATGACTTCTTGAGTGTTCAGAAGATTCAGGGGACTAGGTTTTGAATCTTTAAGTGTAGGGTAAGTATTCACTTCCGTGTAACTCCTGTTCCAGTAAAGAAGAAACATTGACTAACCAAAGGGATAAGCCCGGTCCAGGAGAGGAGAAACTAGAAGCGAAGGAACATCTTGCTGGAGTTCTCCAAGATGAGGTAGGATGGTGAAGTTGGAAAGAGATTGGTAGGATAAGTGAAGCGTTATGAGTAGATATGAGAAATAATTAATTGATGTAAAGTAAGTGTAGCAGTGCAACATGATTCGTACCCAGGTAAGAGCAAGGGCAAGAGAAGGCAAGTGTTGAGATTATAAAGAGGTACAAGTCACAAAACTATGTCTGTATTATGAAAAGAAAATTGATGACCTTAATATAATTTATTAGCAGACTGATTTAGCTCCCTGGATTAGGAGATACCAGTATTGGTTGAGTTAAAACAAATGCGAGTTAGAAACCCAAAACATTTCAGCAATGATCGGCATTGCGACATTTGCAATTGAGCGATTAGGTAGCGAAAAGGTGTACCACAAAGAGTTACCTTGAGAGTCATTAAAAAGTGGTCACCCTCAGACAAGTGTTATGAGTCGAAGTTAAAGTTCAACGATATCGAGCATGCTAGTTGTGAATAAGTGGCACTCTATGCGTGTAGGGGATTTAGATGTCCCCAATAAGAGAAGATTATAATAAGGCAGGCGATAAGTTATCAGAAGCATGAAGAGTTGGAAAAGGGGAAAATGTACCAATTTGACTTTATAGGAATAGAATCTTTAAGCATAAGATATTAACCATTCTCTTACGGAGGGAGGGGGGGGGGGGGGGGGGGGGAGAAGATAATGGGGTTAAGCATCGAGGTAGAATCATGCGTTCATTTAATAATAGAGTGGGAAGAAGGATTATGGTGAAGGGTTAGGAACGAACGAGACGGTGTTGATTCAAACGCTATAAATATGTCGCAACTCTAAAACAATAGGTAAGTATAATCGTTGTTGACACCTAATTTTTGCCCTCGCATAATTTTATTTAATTATTTGGAGTTCTTGAGTCACAAACGGAGCGAGATATGCATTTTACAAGTCAAAAATGATTTTACAAAATTATTCTGGTGACATTTTTCCATTTCATTTGGCAAAATGTCATCAAGTATACTATCTTATATCATCTTGTATATTTAATATATTTCGAAGGATTTTTAAAACATTATTCATAATTTTAATTAAAAATGGTGAAAATAATTATTTAATTAATTTTTTAAAACTAATAATGATCGATGGATAAATATCTCACTCTATTAAATCAAGAAATTTTATTAATTGAATAAATAATCAATTACATCTAAAATTTATAATTTATAACACTGTAATTCCAATTACTTTCAAAATTGATTACAATTGAAATCACTAATTGTTTCATGAATAAATTGTGGTTATAATCAAAATGACCAATTGATTTATATAGTAATTATGGCCACAATTGAAATACAGTTTTATTTCGTGTTTTGGGCCAAACCCCTTTTAAAGACGGTTAGGCCCAGTCCAACGGACCAAACCAGGCCCAACGTCCCCACTTCTACACAATATTAAGCCAAATGGCCCTGCTTGTCTCATTTTGTCGTAGACAAGGGTTCCATAAGGAAACCCTAGCCGTCACAGAGAGAGTTTCTCTCTCCGTCACTCGTTGCATGAAGTGCAATTTTTTCAGGTGTGCTTACTTTGCTTTAGGTCTTGCATGACCGATTTAAGCAAGGCATCTCTCTCAACCATAGAACCACTAGTCAAGGTAAAAACCATCTTCCTCTCTCTTTCCTTTTGCTTTTTTGTGCATACAAGGACCAAATCTCAATGGAATTTGTCCATTTGTTCTCAATATTCATTGGTCTTCAAGTATTCAAAGAGAAATCCCTTGAAATCTTTTAGTCCCACATCGGTTGAAAACCGAAATTTGGGATTTCTAGGGTTCTATATAAAGAACTCCATTCCCACTGTTTTACACACCTTCACAAGCCTCAAATCGACACTCACTATTTCGATCGGAAAAAAAAAACTCAAATTACCTAGGGTTTTAGCATTTTTGCTGAAACCTTTAACTATTTGAGCTTTTAGTTTAAAATTTTCATTATCTTTC
This sequence comes from Lycium barbarum, assembly GCF_019175385.1. Lineage (NCBI taxonomy): Eukaryota > Viridiplantae > Streptophyta > Magnoliopsida > Solanales > Solanaceae > Lycium > Lycium barbarum. Next base: position 48,307,247 of record NC_083345.1, on the reverse strand, counting down.
TTGTTGTGTCTGAGTCTCGAGGTTAAGGAAGGAAAAAGGCTTCCAATTTCATTCTCGACAAGGTTGCCCAAAGAAGAGGTAAATACTTCTCCTTTAATTTATTTTTGTGCATTTTTTGTGTTTAATTTATGTATATGTTTTAGTTAATCTGTGTTAGTTTAGTTAAGCTTTTGTTTAATTAGGCTAGCTTAGTTTAGTTAAGCTTTTGTTTAATTAGATTAGCTTAGCATTGATTGTTTAGATAATCTAGTAGTTTTGTGTTAATTTAGTTGGCATGCCTATAGGCCCTGTTTAGCTTGGTTAGTGTCTAATCACATGTTTTATTTAATATTTGCTGGTTTATTAGCATGTTTAATATGGTCCAGTATAAACTTTGTTTACTTGTTGGTTTTTGAGATTAACTTAACCTAGTTGAAATGTCTCATGATTGCTTATATTAGTCTGGTTGCTCTTCATGTAAGCATAAGCTATCTTAATTCCACCAGTAGCATGTTTGTGTATTAAACATAAGCATAGACAACATATAACCTGTCTAATAATTTGTCTACCATAAAGCTTTGATGTAACTTAGTTTATGGCTAATGAGGTACTTGTTAAGGTAATTACAAGCATCGGTTGAGCCATGATTCAATATCTGTTCATCGCCTGTCTTTTAGATAGGTCCAAGTCATTAGTAAGGTCAAATGCCTCCTTCATGTTTTTGTTTGTTCTAGCTGTTATCTGCTAGGATATGTCACGACCCAATTTCACTGAATCTTGCGGGCACCTATCTTTCCCACATTGGTAGGCGAACCCTTAACTCAACATTCACCAATAACAGAAAATAGCAGAAGAAAGTAAAATAATGTAAGTCTCACAAATATAATATTAACCAGTGCGGAAGTAAATGAAATCCACCCCAGTATCTGGTCTGGTCATACAAGAGCATCTAAATCCAAATACTAAAAGTCTGAATAATAATACATAAGTAGTCTCAAATCATGTCTCAGAATGGAAAGTAAGACGTAAGTAATAGAAGAGTATTCAAGGTTAGCAAACGCCATGCTCACCATGGGAAACCCGAATGGAAGCTGAAGAGTCGATCAGCCACGGGTCAGAGAAATAGATCTGACCTGGTGCTCTGCATTCATAAAAGAATGCAGCAAGTGCAGGTCAGTACAAACTACAGTACTGGTAGGCATCATCGGTCGATCAAGCATAGTTAACACAATTCAGAAATAAAGCAGATAAGCAAATAAACCAACCAAGCATGAGATAATATAATCGCAATCGAGTATCCGTCATCACCTATGCAATCATTTAAACCCCAAATACGATAAGCCTGAGTATATCCGATCCAATCCAATCACCACAATAGAATCGACACAATCGAATCATCACAGCAGAAACATCACAATCCAATCACCACCACGCCTCAATCAAGTAATAATGCAATGTGGTGCAATAATGGTATGAATGCGATGCCGTGCTATACAAATGAGGTGTACACATGTACTCCGGACGAAAATATCGATGTCTCGGTAGCATAACCCAGCGTGACTCGCGAAGTATAGGTGCCACCCGTCTCGAATCTTTGCCCAACAAATAGACGGGACCCTGGCTAATTGCTCATAGTGGGAGTCTCACCGGCACTACCCTGGGGGACCCGCGGAGTCCATGCACTAAAAACGATTCTGGGATAACATCAAAATCGTCCATGCAACAACGATGCCCGAAATAGCTCATCGGACATCGGCCTCCTCACAGTAACTCAAATAAAAGACTCTGTCAATATCGGTTTCACACAATCAACGATTCCGGAATTGAACCCCGGACATCGGCCTTCTTACGATCACTCAAGTAAGAGATGTTCATCAAATATCAGTGTCATATAATCAACGACTCCGGAATGAATCTTCGGACATCAGCCTTTTCATAATCACTCAAGTAAAAGGGTTTATCAAATATCAGGTTCGCTCAATCAACGATACCGGATCATCACCGGGTATCGGCCATGCATGAATATGAGAGAATGTGTGCAATACATATGTCAATCATCAACAATCAGGTTTGTTATCAAAAATACCACAATGAGATATGCCAATAACGTATCGCTTCACAACACCGCAGTGGGTATGCCAAAATATATCAAGTCAAGTACCAACAGTGGGTACGCCAACACATATCAATAACTCAATTACCAATAGTGATTCACATTATAATCTAAATATGTGATTCACTATACGAAGTCGCACTAAATGTAAGCCATAACCTACTTGGACTGCGGAACCGCAACACCAACAAGTCACTCTTTTGCCTTGCCCTTCCTTTGAAGCTTATAACCAAACTGGTCTAAGAATAATGGAATTCTATATTAGAAATCATGAAGAATGATACTAATATTGCTATGATATAAACTAGGTCCATTTTAACCCTAGAAATTGGGGAAACGGGCCCACAAGGGCAAAACGGGAAACTCACGAGCAAAATACCAAATTAAGTACTAGGTGATCATAAACCAACCACTAATTGTTGATTTAACTCAAGAATTGGCCTAAATTTGATTTCAAGTAAAAAACCCCAAATTGGGTATAAATCCTAAGTCTCCAAATCCGAAATTCAATGTTAAAAGTGGAAGATATATGCTTAATAAGCTTAGATTAGTCAATATCTAGCATAACCATCATCAATTTATCATTAATAATCTAGGGAGATGTTATTTCAAAACCTTCTCTCAAATTCCATCTCTAAGGGATTGTTAAAGGAAAGGGGAAAATCTAAGATGATTGTGATTAAGGAAGAGTAAGGATTTGACAAGTTTTACCTCCAAGAATTTTTTCAAGTTATCTCCAAGAACAGTTTCCCCAAGCTTCAATATCGAGATATGAAATAATGAGGGTCTAGGACTTATTTAAGACACATTTAATGAAAAATCAATGCCCGTCACTGCTCTAGCGGTACTTGGACTGCTCCAGCGGTGCCGCCCCAGCGACCACCTGGCCGCTTTAGCAGTAATGACTATAAGTCATTGACCTCTCCAACGGCAGGGCCACCGCTCTAGCGGTGCTGGTGCCGCCAAAGCGGGCACCAGACACCAGAAACTTAACCTAAGATTTCCTTTCGATCCAATTTTCTGACTAATTCCCGAGGCCATCTTCTCACATACCAAACACATATATCCACATAAAAACGCGTTACGAACGCACTTGTGGCCTTGGAATTCCCAACGGAAGTTTCGCTGACCGAGTCAACTCTCAATGCCTTAATTCCAAATTTCCCTCCCAAGTCTCGAAATACACCCAAGTGCATTGGTCAACTATTTTTTGAAAAAATTTTGAAAAAGGTTTGTTTGCCCAAAAGTCAACTTTAGGTCAACTATTTTTTACTTTAAACCTATATTTTCACAGAATTTACCCGAATTCGGTCTAGACACCTCGGGAAGCGTGTCAACGGTCCCTTCAGGTCAAAAGTGAGCTAATCAATGCTCGAGAATGGGAAAAAACAACGAAAAGACTATAATGACCAAACGGGTCATTATATCAGATACCAATTGAACTGTTGCTCGTCCTCGAGCAAAGAAAAGAAGGGAAGTAGGGAAATACCTGAATCAGTGAACAACTGGGGATATCGGCTAAGCATATTGGACTCAGTCTCCTCGGTAGCCTCCACAACAAAATGGTCCTTCCATTGCACCTTCACAGAAGCAATCTTGTTTGACCTTAACTTTCGAACCTGCCTATCTAAGATCGCGATAAGATCCTCCTCATAAGTCAAATTCTCATCAAGCAATATAGAATCCCAACAGATAATGTAGGTACCGTAAGCATGGTATTTCTTCAGCATCAAAACATGAAAGATCGGGTGAACTCCCGCCAAGCCTGGCGGCAATGCCAACTCATAAGCTACATCACCGATACAATCCACAATCTCAAATGGGCCAATGTATCTAGGGCTCAACTTTTCCCTCTTACCAAACCGCATAACACCCTTCATGGGTGAGACCTTCAATAGAACCTGGTCACCAATATCAAACTTCAAATCCCGAACCTTCCGGTTCGCATATATCTTTTGTCGACTTTGAGGTGCCACGAGTCTGGCTTGAATAACTCTCACTCTATCAAGGGACTCTCTCAATAGATCCGTGCACTCAGGTCGAGCATCAAACCCATCGAACCAACCAATTGGAGATCTACACCTCCTACCATATAAAGCCTCAAAAGGTGTCATACCAATACTCGAATGATAACTATTATTGTACGCAAACTCTACCAAGGGCAAGTATTGGTCCCAATGACCACCAAAGTCAATAACACATGCTCTCAACATGTCCTCGAGCACCTGGATAGTCCGCTCGGACTAGCCATCGGTGTGAGAAAGGAAATCTGTACTAAAGTCCAATCGGGTACCCAACTCCTCATGAAATGCCCTCCAGAATTGACAAGTAAAGATAGTACCCCGATCAGATATAACAGAGATAGGGATCCTATGCAACCTCACAATATCCTGAATATACATCTTGGCTAACTTCTCCGCGGTATAGGAAATATGAACTGGAACAAAGTGAGCGGATTTAGTCAACTGATCCACTGTCACCAAAATAGAATCAAACTTGCCAAGGTTCTTCGGAAGGCCTGTGACAAAATCCATGGTAATGCTCTCCCACTTCCACTCGGGCATGGGCATCCTTTGAAGCACCCCACCGGGTTGCTGGTGCTCATACTTCACTTGCTGACAATTTCCACACTTAGCCACAAAATCAACTATATCTCTCTTCATATGACGCGACCAATAGCGTTGTCTCAGGTCACGGTACATCTTGGTCATTCCCGGATGAATGGAATAGCGAGAGCTATGTGCCTCAGATAAAATCAACTGAATCAGATCACCAACACGATGAATGCACACACGCCCTCTAATCCTCAGTATGCCTTCAAAATCAATCACGACCTCCTTGGCCTCACCCCTCGAAACCCTATCTCGGGTCTTGCTTAATTGAGCATCCTCAAACTGATAAGCCTTGATCCTATCCAATGATGATGACCTCGCCTATATACAAGCCAAAATCCTGCCCGGGGAAGAAATATCAAGACGGACGAAACTATAGGCCAGAGTCTGAACCTCCATGACCAATGGGCGTTCAGAAACAATCAATCGAGCTAAACTCCCTATACTTACTGCCTTGCGACTCATGGCATCAACCACCACAATGGCTTTACCAGGGTGATACAAAATAGAGATGTCCTAGTCTTTTAGGAGCTCCATCCATCGGCGCTGCCTGGAATTAAGATTTCTCTAGGTAAACATATGCTGAAGGCTACGATGATCGGTGAAATCCTCACAATGGACACCGTATAAGTAATGCCTCCAAAGCTTCAAGGCGAATATTACAACCAATAACTCCAAATAATGGGTAGGGTAATTCTTCTCGTGAACTTTTAACTGACGGGAGGCATAAGCTATCACCCTACTGTCACACCCCAATCCCGCCAGGGTGTGATGGGCACCCGACCCCATATTCGGAGCCGAGCGAACCCTCTGACCCTTATCACCTACTTAATCTCTTTAGATTCTTACATCAATAAGAAATGAAAAACATAGTTAAGCCTTCAGAATCTTTCTTTCGTTGTTTTCAAATCAAACAAAATCTGTGGTCATGTGGAATCTGTAACATAATATATAAAGACACATCGGCTGGTGAAGCCGCTTTCAAGACTGGCAAACTACACCCACGACTCTATCTGTAAAGTCTCTAATTTCGGACAAGACATCATAGCATAGTACTCTAACCCGGCAACACTCCAGAGCAAATGGAGCTTGCCAACTCCGCTGGAACATCCTCTATCATAGCTTCAACTCATATGGGTGTACCTGCGCGGCATGAAACGCAGCCCCCGAAGAAAAGAGGTCAGTACGAGCAATGTACTGAGTATGTAAGGCATGAATAATAACATATGAGGGACACATAGCATGGGTAATGACACAAAGGAAATATAGAGCATATGGTGAGATGAAAGAGCAACCTGTACGTATGAATGCCTTTTGGCGGTACCATGCATGCTTAGTGCTGCGGAACGTGCAGCCCGATCCATACATATCATATTTTACTTCCTTTGAAAACATTTCTTTTCATATATATAGAAAATAGAACATATCATATCATAGCGCCGAATACGTCGGCTCCCCCACATATGTCCCGCGTCCGGGATGATATTACGCCAACTGACCAGGTGGCAATGCGTCTATAGCGCCTCATATCTCCCTTCCCCATATTCCCCATATACATATACATATATCATATAAGCAGCATGCATGAGAGCCCAAAGAAAGTCATGTATCTATCAGAGTGACGTAAGGTCGGTAACCTCCGATTACATTATGGAATAACCATGGTCGCTTTGTCTCACCTTGAACGAACGATTATTATAAGATGAGACTAGCAACGAATACCAGCGTTAAGAGGACATAAAGTAAGATCATAATCACGTTTCGAGCCAATCCGGTTTAGTATGAGAAAGTTATGGACATTTTGGTACATAAACCATTATGAACGTTTCGAAGCAATCCGAAGTTGTTTACAAAAGTTAGGGACATGAAAACCTACAGAACTCCTTTAGTAACAAAACTCTTTATGCTCATCTCGTTATCCAATCATATAATAAAATCGATCATATTGAGAATACTCATATCAAGAAGTGAATGAGAATCATAAGGAAACTCGGAAACATATCAAATAGAGCTTCGAAAATCATAAATACGTGTCAAAATCATTTGAAGTAGTTTATAGAAATCAAGAATATTAGTCATCCTAGTGGCTCTGAGAATAAGAATTTCTTTGAAATCATATATATACGTCATCTGCTTATTTCGTAAGGATCATGCGAAAAGAAAGAAAGTGTAAGCCTTATATACCTGTCCCACGTCCTATTAGTTACGCTTATTTGTCCAAGCTCGCTATCGCTAGTCTACATTCAAGAAGATTTACATAACCATTAGACTCGTCATCATATACTTGTCTTAGTCCTTCAAATAAACTCATTTATAATCTGCCAAAATTTCGGCAGTATTTTCCCTGTAATTATAACCATCCGCGAGAATCCAACTCGGCCAAAGTATCAATCAACAACCCGAGAATTTAACTCGGCCAAATTATCCACAACAAATCCGAAATCTTCCTAACCTAATAAGGGCAATAACAACACATTTCTCATTTCCAAATTCATGAATTACATCTACAATCCTCACATTAGCAACTTTATTCTTACAAATATAAGAATTCATGCTAGTATCACATTAACTTCTCCAACAATTCCACAATGATACCAACTTCATTTCAAACCATCAAACCTTCATTTTTATTATGAAATCGACAACAACAACAATAAAAATACTAAATAGAATCAATTCATCACACCTTACCAACATAGCCCTATATTCGGCCATAACCTACAAACAATTGCAATGCCAACTTAAACCATTAAACCTTCATTTGCATCATAGAACCCTCAACAACAACAACTAAAATACCAAGTAAAATTAATTCATCACTTCTACACAAGACAACCACCCACACGGCTACAACCAACATGCATATATTTCATGAATTTCATCCATTTCTCAATACTATAACATGCACAAATCACTCCTAACACATGTGGAAGAAGATTGAATACATAACTTCTTCACTTAACTCCTTCATTCGGCTAGGCTTATGAATTGTCCAAATGAATGCTTTGCTTGTTCCAACAACTACTCCATGTTAATAAGGGACTTCCATTTAGTAGAAAGGCTAGAAGAAATAATTTTTTTGGATCAACTTTCCATGGCTCCATGTTCGGCCACCATGGCCGAACCCCTCTCTCTCTCCCTTTTTTTTTCTTTTCTCTCTAAACTTCTTGATTTGGAAGATGAATATATCTTATTTGGTCATCCCTCTCTCTCTATATATATAGCTCCTTCCAATACCAAAGGGACACATGTCCCTTCTCCACCTTTCTTGAAATTTCTTATGTTAAAACAAAGAAGACTAATGTCTTGCCATGCAAGCTTTGTCCATATGCATAATTTGCCCCATCAAATGAAAATGTGGGCACATGCCACACACATGCCACACGGCCATCGTGGCCTTTTCATGAACTTTCTTGAATATTTTGTGAAATTCCCATTTTGCCCCTAGCCTTTCCACAATATTACCATGAACCATTTTGCGAATTTCCCTTAACCTTTCTCAATATTTCTATACTACTAATGTTCATAAATAATATTCATAACCAACTTGTACATTAAAATAATTTTGAAAATAGTACTACTCTTAACTTACCACGACTTCCTTTAAATATCCGAATGCACAAAATACGGGCTATAATACCTACCCTCCTGCATCAACACTGCACCCAAACCCATACGGGAAGCATCACAATAGACAGCAAAATCCTTGCCCTCCACAGGTAAGGCTAGGATCGGGGTTGTGGTCAAAAGAAGCTTGAGCTTTTGAAAGCACTCCTCACAATCATCCGTCCACTGGAAGGGAGCATCCTTTTGAGTCAATCTGGTCAAGGACGAAGCAATGGTAGCAAAATTCTTCACAAACCGACGGAAATAACTGGCCAAACCCACAAAACTACGAATCTCAGTAACAGTAATGGGCTTCGTCCAACCCCTCACACCCTCAATCTTCTGTGGATCAACCATAATCCCATCCTTGGACACCACATGACCCAAGAATGCCACAGACTCTAACCAGAACTCACACTTAGAAAATTTAGCAAATAAACTATGTTTCTTCAATAACCCAATGACGGTACGAAGATGGCTCTCATGCTCCAATCTACTCTTGGAATACACCAAGATGTCATCAATAAACACAATCACAAAAGAATCATGGAACGGCCAAAAGATGCCATTCATCAACGTCATAAATACAGCCGGGGCGTTGGTAAGCCCAAAAGACATAACTATAAATTCATAGTGGCCATATCTCATCCGAAATGCTGTCTTCGGAATATCCTCTGCCCTGATCTTTAACTAGTGATAGCCGGAACACAAATCTATCTTCGAAAACACCGAAACACCCTAAAGCCGGTCGAACAGGTTATCAATACGAGGCATAGGGCAATTGTTACGAATAGTGACATTGTTCAATTGGTGGTAATCAATACACATCCTTGTAGTCCCATCTTTTTTCTTCACAAATAGCACGGGAGCACCCTAAGGGGAGACGCTCGGTCTAATGAACCCTTGCTTAATAAGTCTTGTAATCGGTTCCTTAAGCTCCCTTAACTCGGCAGGGGCCATTCGATATGGTGGGATGGAAATAGGGCGGGTGCCTAGGTCCATATCAATACAGAAATCAATGTCGCGATTGGGCGGCATACCCGATAAATCTAACGGGAATACCTCCGCCAACTCGCTCACTATAGGAATAGACTCAAGGGGTGGAGATGCAACAGTCATATCACGAACATGCGCCAAATACGCTAAACACCCATTACTTACTAACTTCTTCGCCCGAAGGAAAGAAATAATCTTCTTCGGAGTAGGACTAGGAGTACCTCTCCACTCAAGCCTAGGAATGCCCTGCATTACTAAAGTGACTATCTTGGCGTGACAGTCCAAGATCGCATGGTAAAGAGAATGCCATGACATACCCAATATAATATCAAAGTCCACCATATCAAGAATCATCAAATCTACCCAAGTGTTATACCCCAAAAAAGTAACCAAACAAGACTGGTAGACTCGATCAACAACCACAGAATCTCCGACAGTAGTAGACACATGAAAAAGTATATCTATGCTATCACAGGTTAAATCCCAACTAACGGCATGAAATGCAGATACATACTAATAAGTGGATCCAGGATCAAATAACACATATGCTGCTCTATGACGGACAGAAATGGTACCTGAGATCACAGCATCGGAGGCCTCTTCCGCGGGCCTACCAGGAAATGAGTAATAATGGGCTCCATCACACCCAGTCTGGGATCTCCCTCTCACACTCTGAGTACCACCTCTAGCTGGTTGGGACCCACCTCTAGAACCATGGGAAGTACAGCGGCCTGACTGAGCACCTCCTCTATGAGAAGTCCCTCCTCGACCACCAGATGATACAGGAGTCCTCGGCGGCTGATAATCCCGTCTAGGTCGGGGATATCTCTTGGAAATATGCATGACCTCTCCACAAGAGAAACAGGTAAGAGGAGTCGAGTGCTGAAACATGAAAGTTGAAGACCTGAATGAAGCAACCCTGTCCACTGGCCAAGAGAATGAACTCTCAAGAGCTCTTTGTCTAGGAGGCTTACTAAAGGAAGCCGGTAATGCTGAATGCATTGGGACGACCAGAATAGGGCTGAGGTGGCCTTAAAAATTGATCGGCGCCCCTCCTACCAGAACCCCTAAAACTGCCAGTATGACGTGGCCTCTTGTCACCACCACTAAAAGCACGGGCCTTGGCGCCCTCAATCATAGAATTATGCTCAATACTGGACTGGAAGGAAGCCCCTATAGAATCCATCTGAAGACAAGGAATCTGTAGAGAGCCCACTAGTCCTTCGACAAAGCGCCTGATCCTATCGGCCTCGGTAGGAATCAACGGAGTAGAATAATAGGCCAAGTAGAGAAAATGGGTCACATAGGACTCTAAGGACATGCCCCTCTGCTTAAGGTGTAAAAACTGCTCCCTACGAGCCTCTCTCAAGTTAAAGGAGGAGAACCCTCAGGTCTGCACGCACAAAATACCTCCACCACGTATTCGTGCCAGTGCGAAACTATTAGGACACATAATCAATCTCGCGGGTCTCCAATATCCCCATACGGTGCAGCAACTCATGCATATCAAGAATAAACTTATGGGCATCCTCAGACGAGGTACCAGCAAACCTCGGCGGGTCTAACTTCTGGAACTTCCCAACTAGCTTCTGGTCAGAAGCAGTCATAACAGCACCCTACATGGGCCTAATCTCATCACCAGGAGCCGGTATCCCATCTATACGAGGAGCCATAGATGCGGCAGGGTGTACTGTCCTCGCAGGTCTCTGCTCAGGGGTCTATGCCCCAACCCTAGTCTGTGAACCCCCTCCGGGTGTAGTAACACCGCCTGCCGCCTGCTAGGCATCAAGATGAAACAACACTCTAGCCATAGTGTCATATATGGCCTGATCCGAAGTAACCTCCGACTGTGTTTGAGCTGGAGCCACATCCTCTGGCTCGGGGGACGGAGATCTCTCTCGGCGCTGTCCTATCGTCGGGGGTCCACCCCTAGCCGGGGCGGCCCCTCGCCCTGCCGCGCTCTCTAGCTGTCGCTCACCCTCAGGTTACAGCCTTAGCTGCAGGCTCTAGCACCTGACCTGGGGCCATAGTAGCTCGAGTCTTCACCATGTGGGAGAGAAGAGATAAGAGTCAGATACCAATTTGATCTTTTCAGATACAAATTTGAATAAAGTATAATAATGGAACAAAAGAAAGTGAGGTTTCCTAAATGTCCTATAGCCTACCGCAGATAAGCACAGTGCTTATCGTACCGATCCGCGAGACTCTACTAGACACACTCTTGTATTAAAGACCGGGTAACTGAGGGCTCTGATTCCAATTTATCTCGACCCAATTTCACTAAATCATACAGGCACCTACCTTCCCACCTCAGGAAACATGTCAACGGTCCTCTCGGGTCAAAAGTGAGCTAATCAATGCTCGGGAATGGGCAAAAACGTCGAAAATACTATACCGACCAAACAGGTGATTAAAGGATACTGATAGGATTTCTTCTATACTTGATTAAGTGTACTTACACCTCAAATCATACAGATGTTGACTTAGTTTTATTTTCATTGATCTAGATAAATGCCTATTTGTTTGGTTTAGCACAACTTAGCTAATTCAGGAATGGTCTAAATCCTTACTTGATTTAATCTTTAGCATGGGAATCAAATCTGATCCATGGTTTAAAAAATGATGTGTTAATCTGAGTTCATAACATATGCTAGTGTATTGATAATCAATTTGAAAGTGTCTGAATGTGAGATTTAGGTTTGGCCAACTAGCTATAAGCATGTTAAACACTAATCTGATGTAAAAAGGGTTTAAACTAGGTTAAAGAGAAAGTCCATGTTTCATATGTCCTAATTGAACTACAAATAGCATATTTCAACATGACTAGTGTTGTTCAAATGTGTTTTTACTGGTTAAAGAGCAACTCTGATTTGATATACTCAAATGCTGTTGTACTTTTTTTGTATGGACCAATTGACCTTGATTCTCTGAGGTAGTTAAGTGTGTTAGTATGCATCTCTGTCTGATCCAAATAGTTCTCAACCTATGTATATTTATGTATATTGTGTATATGGAGGAGTTTGAGTGTCACGACCCGACTAGGGGCCATGACGGGTACCCAGGGCTGACCACTGAGCACGACTCATTCTATGACTCATCATACTCATTTAGCGCACATTCGTTAATTATATACTCAAATTATAGGAAAACCATTTTTCATTCGGAAACATAATTACTTTTATATACATAAGCCTTTCGGCTATCAAAATAATATATATACAATAAGGATATCGTGAGACCATACTACCCATACATACGTATCTACGAGCCTCTACTAGAGTACTAGACATATGGACGGGACAGGACCCTATCGTGCCTAAAATACGTATATGTATACAAAAGAATAAACCAAATAGCACCTTCGGAATAATGGAGTACTCCTGTAAATCTGCTGATAGCTCCTATGGATCTGCACCGTCTCCCTATCTACCTGTGGGCATGAACACGACGTCCAAAGAAAACGGCCGTCAGTACGAATATTGTACTGAGTATGTAAGGCATAAACAATAATGAAATATCAATGAAATACGGATACATCGAGTGAAGAGCGAAATGTAACTAACTGTCATTTAAAACTGAAATAATGCATGCTAACTTACTTCATAATCATCATCATATCATGTATGCATATATGTATAAGCTGCCCGACCATATAGGTACGGTGTGATAATCATTAGCCCGCGTCCAGGCCTCCGGCGTCCGGGGTACCATCTCATGTCGCCCACTAGTGTTGTCTGCCCATGCCATCTAGACATGGTGTATACGCTGCCCGCTTTTGCGGTGTCTGCCCGGCCATATATGCGCGGTGTGAAATCATCATGTACATCTCATAGACTTCGCATATTCTCATCATACTATTATCATAATGCATGACTAGGAACTCAGAACAACTATACTCTATCAGGGTGACATAAGGTCGTGAACCCCCGATTCCGTTTTGGAGTATTCATAAGAATTCTGCTTCACCTTGAAGGAATTAGCATATAAGGTGAGTGTATACAATGAAAAACATCAATGGATCATAATAGGAATCATTAGCTTTGTAGAAACATAGTATCATGGGTCTTAGACTCTTTAGACTTAGACTTATCATTATCATGCTCGTGACATATCTCTTATCTTATCTCATATGAAGCTCTTTACTAAGATTGACTCATAATTTTCGGGAAGTTGGAAAGCCATGAAGAGATAGGGAATATCATGTCACAAGAATCATGCCGTAGAAAGAAGGTACTAGCCTTACATACCTTTTCCTTTAGCTATTCTACCGCTTGATCTTTCTCCTTCAATGCTCACGTCTTTACCTTCAAGGGAGTTCGTATTAACATTAGCTAGACGATTATAAGAACGTGCTTACTAAAGCAAGAGAAAATTAGGCAGTATTTCCTTTGTTTATACAACTTTCCTCATATTAAATATAAACTCCCAAACATCCATAGCAACATTCACAATAGCATAAGCAACAACTATCATTCATCTACGTTATCCACATTTCACAATTTCACTTCAACTCCTCCATAATCATGGTCATTGTTCACTATTGCGTTTTCTCACATATAATGCTTATCCCATATTCTAAATGTCACTTATAGCATACTTACAATCACAACATGTCAATATTCATGATTCACTCCAAACTACTAATTAAAAATTACACTATTCCCACATTCATGACCCATTTTCTATATCCTTCTACAATCCAAGTGTTTCAACTTTCCAATACTTTAAACAATATGGAATGATCATAAAACTTTCCTTTGATAGTGTGGGAATGAGCTTTAATTAGAAATACTTCACTTGAGCAAAACCCTAGTTCCACTTCCTAAGACATTTCTTGCCTTAGATGAACCCTAATGTGTTTCATGCACTTGATTCTCTTGGATTTATTATATGAACCTTTGATTTGTCTTGAATTTTCGTTGATGAAATATTTAGAACCCTATAGAACTCTTGAGAGAGACTAAGAAGTGGAAAGAATGAGAAAATAAAAGTGGGAACATGTATTTATACTTGCAATTTAATCAGTCCGTCGGACATTATACATACCACTTATACGGTCCGTATAACATTGTACGATCCGTATAAGTGTCCGCGGTTCATTTCCATGGAATACAATCTTTCTGTTGGGTTATACGGACCCTTATATGGTCCGTATAAAATTCCACAGTCCGTGTTAGGTGGTCGTGTAACTCATAGCTTTTTTGAAGTTGTCCTCGTTGCTTCGTTTGATCTCCAATCCTTATACAACCTTCTTAACACTTCTTTAATACTTCATTAACAATATAAGGGATGTTATAGCTCTTCACCAAAACTTCATTAATCCCTTATTAATTCGATACTCGTAATTCTTGCCTGACACACAACATATACCTTGCTTTCCTTAACAACTTTCGCCTCCTACCTCAAATGTCTTTGAAATCTCATTTAAAATCATAAAATATTATTTCTTACTTATCAAAACACCGTATACGTCGTGTCCTTCGTCAGTCTATTCACTGTGCATGAACCGAAAATTTTCCGAGGTGTAACATTCTTCCCCCCTTGGGAACCTTCGTCCTCGAATGTTAAGCTATCCGGGATGCTATGAAAATTTTGCCATATATTTTCCTTCAACTGACCCAGAGTATCATGATCACACTATTCTTTCTTACCTCTTGCTCCTCTTTTTAAGTACCCACTTAGTTTTATTGGCGACGTACAATTACTCGCAAGTTACATAATCGTTCTTGCGTGATTCGTGTACACACATATCTATACATATACAAGTATCCACATCCGTATCCGTATTCATAATCGTACTCATGTATATATCGTATCCATAGTCATATTCATATACATATCATTTACATAGCATACCCGACACAAAGGTTTGGTGTTTTGCGTACCCGACCATGGCTAGGCTCGATGATTATATATATACCTAAACTCTTTTGTCTATCTGTAGTAACTTATCTTGTCATGCTCTCTTCCTTCCTTTATTTTTTTCCTTGATTATCATATCTTACGTTCTACTATAGAAAACATTAGGTCCCTTTCTTAATTGTCACTTATAAATCGCAATATCATTAATTACGACTTTACCGTTAGTGCATTTGCCTCTATTCTAGTATAACATCGCCATCCTTTACAATACCCCTTGAGTTATTCGCTCTCAATGTCACGTGGTTCAAGGTCTTCGCGAATGATTTCCCGTACAGTCTCATATGCTTGCTCAATTCGTGTTCGTTTATTTACTAGTTATTAGACTCATTTCTACGTAACTCTCACTCTTTGTTTTAAAGACTATGTCTGTCACATGTTAGGGTCTATCGTTTCAACCTCTACACTCGTATTATCTTTACTTGCTTCCCCCTTTAAGGGTTTTACCTGTACCATTCTCAAATCCATTGCCTCACCTTCAAATCTTGAATTCCTATATCCCTTACTATACTACATCTCATTCATACCGTCTCCCTTAATTTATAGCTACGATAATTCATGCGTGAAGTCTTAACATACTCATCTTGCAGTTTTGTAATCAAGTAATACAACCGACATAGCAATCCGAACAAGAATGTATTTTACTTAGCTCATCTAGTAGTTATGAGTCAATGTCTAAATCCGCTCTAATTAACAACTTCTGTCCCATAGGGATGCTCACAATAGTAGTATGTCTAGTTATCCATACCATCCATGCAATGTCACTTGCCCTCTTCTTTGGTGCTCAAAGTTCACTTGTAACGTCGTCTTTGTTTTCCAGGGCCTAAGTCTCATGCGCAACTAGTACCCCTTATGCCTCATACTCTTCCCACTCTTGTGTTGCACTCAACATTGATTTCAAAACCAGTCATAATCATATTGTATTTGTCGTTGATGATAGCTTTGCTCCAACGCTTTATCGTCGTACGGTAAACTCATAACTCATGATCATCTTTTTCTTTTCAGCTCATTACTTCATATACTTTACTTGTTCTAACTCTGTATAGGATATTCATAGGAGATGCATCTTCCTATAATCATAACACGATTACTTCTTAAGCACACGTACTTCGTGTTTTTCCTTTTCTCTCTATATCCGCACATATTCCTTTACATTCTTTCCTCCTCAATTTATCTTATTACCTCCCTTTTTATAATCAATTCTTTATTCCTCGCACAAGGAATCCTATTCTTAACTCAGTACCGCTTTGTCCTTTAGAATATATTACCTCTTTACAATCCGTTCTTCGCTTCCAAAACTTATTCTGCTCATTCTGATCATCCCCTCTTATCCTTATTGTGTTGATCCTTTTCCTAACAATCGTCCTACTTCGTTATTTATCTTTCTGTAGTCTTGATCTTTACATCCAGCTAAAGATATCACCCATGCTCTCGATTACACAAATCACAAACTACTACTACTTTTCCATATCGTTTTTCTCTAATTTCTTTTTCAAGTTGGCTTCCCTTTTTGTCATTGCTTGCTATCCTTTCTGTCATTGAGGAACCTCTATGCTGGACTTTCCCCTAACAGGGTCTTATAAGGTTTCTTATCTACCACTCCATGGCTCGCTTGTTGGTTTCACACCTGCATTCACTCGTTATTCATATAGAACATGTCACATCTTTAGTCGTTTCCTCGCTATACTTTACTTACATTGTCTTATAGTTCTTACCACACTCTCGTTATATCTTGATCATGATCAACGCTATAGAGTGACACTTCTTTACCTCGTTCGTAAGCCTACTCATAAAATAGAATAAACCTTGCGAAGTAAGCATACTCAACCTGTTACTCTTTCTAATCAGCCCTATCACACTCACCATATAAGTTGTTTTACCAATGGATTCACATTCATTATACCCCTTCGTATTTCATACCCCCGCCTCAGTCATGCTGTTACTTTATTTTGGTAATAAACTTATCGCATCTTACTCGTGCATATCCATCCAATCAATACTCCAGTATCGTACTCTATTAGAGTTACCATTCCTCTTCTATGCCGTGTTTTAGCACTACCAGTCTCCCTAATTTACTCTAGCATTTCTCTTTACCGTATCAATGTCGATCTTATAACTACTGTTACTATCAACTCAATAGTATTTAACTTATCCCTTGTAGTTGTTAACGATACTCCTAACTTAATCTCGTTCTGCCATTACTTTTTGCGCAATATCTTTTCCCGTCAGGACATATTACAAGCTTATATCTTATCTCCTTTAGATTCTAGGAAAATTTCAGCAGAGTTTTCTCTATATTTCTTACTATCCCAAAACCTGCACGCAGCAAATACCAATAATGCCTCATGGGGCCAATATATATGTACGACACATCTCAGCCACACAGGGCTCCCACTTTCAAGTAAAAGCACAAAGATGTCGAAACTTACCTCATATATCTTACTTCGAGATGTACCTGATCCTTTAGCTATCTGCCCTGTTATCCCTTCCTATTTACTTTCCCTTTCATCCTTCAACTTTACGTATCAATTATACCTCAATATTTTTACCTTACTCAACACACATCTTTCGTACCGTCGCTTACCTTTGTTCTGATTCATTCAATTATTTAGTTCACAAACTTATAACTGAACTTATCATCAAGAGATATCTTTAGTCAATTTCTCTGTTGTACTTTTATCGATTTACCTCTATGACAACCAATCCATTATCATATAAATAGATATTCCGATAACGTAGCCTCAACGAAGGGGCTTACCTCCGTAACTTTAAATGTCATCAATCACTTTCTTCGGTCATTACCGTTCTTCTGCTGGAATCAAGGGTTAGTACAAGGAATCTCATTTCCTATGGCTTAGCTCTATCGCACGATCTTAGAGATGAAAGAAAAGTAACCATCCTAAATGCCCTGTAGCCTCTTGTTTATAGATGTGGCGCGCAACACACCATAAACAAGACTCTACTAGACAAGACTCGTAGACACTTCCTAGGACGGAACTGCTCTGATACCACTTTTGTCACGACCTGACTAGGGGCCATGACGGGTGCCCGGGGCTGACCACTGAGCACGACTCATTCTATTACTCATCATACTCATTTAGCGCACATTCGTTAATTATATACTCAAATCATAGGAAAACCATTTTTCATTCGGAAACATAATTACTTTTATATATATAAGCCCTTCGGCTATAAAAATAATATATATACAATAAGGACATCGTGAGACCATACTACCCACACATACATATCTACGAGCCTCTACTAGAGTACTAGACATATGGACGGGACAGGACCCCGTCGTGCCCAAAATACGTATATGTACACAAAAGAATAAACCAAATGGCACCTCCGGAATAATGGAGTGCTCCTGTAAATCTGCTGATGGCTCCTATGGATCTGCACCGTCTCCCTATCTACCTCTGGGCATGAACACAGCATCCAAAGAAAACGGACGTCAGTACAAATATTGTACTGAGTATGTAAGGCATAAACAATAATGATATATCAATGAAATACGGAGACATTGAGTGAAGAGCGATCTGTAACTGACTGTCACTTAAAACTAAAATAATGCATGCTAACTTACTTCATAATCATCATCATATCATGTATGCATATATGTATAAGCTGCCCGACCATATAGGTACGGTTTGATAATCATTAGCCCGCGTCTAGGCCTCCCGCATCTGGGGTACCATCTCATGCCGCCCACAAGTCGTGCCTGCCCATGCCATCTAGACATGGTGTATACGCTGCCCGATTTAGCGGTGTGTGCCCGACCATGTAGGCGTGGAGTGATATCATCATGTACATCTCACAGACTTAGCATATTTTCATCATACTGTTAGCATAGTGCATGACTAGGAACTCAGAACAACTATACTCTATCGGGATGACATAAGGTCGTGAACCCCCGATTCCATTTTGGAGCATTCATAAGCATTCTGCCTCACCTTGAAGGAATTAGCATATAAGGTGAGTGTATACAATGAACAACATCAATGGATCATAATAGGAATCATTAGCTTTGTAGAAACATAGTATCATGGGTCTTAGACTCTTTAGACTTAGACTTATCATTATCATGCTCGTGACATATATCTTATCTTATCTCATATGAAGCTCTTTACTAAGATTGACTCATAATTTTCGGGAAGTTGGAAAGCCATGAAGAGATAGGGAATATCATGTCATAAGAATCATGACTTAGAAAGAAGGGACTAGCCTTACATACCTTTTCCTTTAGCTATTCTACCGCTTGATCGTTCTCCTTCAATGCTCACGTCTTTACCTTAAAGGGAGTTCGTATTAACATAAGCTAGACGATTATAAGAACGTGCTTACTAAAGCTAGAGAAAATTAGGCAGTATTTCATTTGTTTATACAACTTTACTCATATTACATATAAACTCCCAAGCATCCATAGCAACATTCACAATATCATAAGCAACAACCATCATTCATCTACGTTATCCAAATTTCACAATGTCACTTCAACTCCTCCATAATCATAGTCATAGTTCAGTATTGCATTTTCTCGCATATAATGCTTATCCCATATTCTAAATGTCACTTATTGCATACTTACAATCACAACATGTCAATATTCATGATTTACTCCAAACTACTACTCAAAAATGACATTATTCCCACATTCATGACCCATTTTCTATATCCTTCTACAATCCAAGTATTTCAATTTTCCAATACTTTAAACAACATGGAATGATCATAAAACCTACCTTTGATAGTGTGGGAATGATATTTAATTAGAAATACTTCACTTGAGCAAAATCCTAGTTCCACTTCCCATGAGATTTCTTCCCTTAGATGAACCCTAAAGAGTTTCTTGCACTTGATTCTCTTGAATTTATGATATGAACCTTTCATTTGTCTTGAATTTTTGTTGATTAAATATTTATAACCCTCTAGAACTCTTGAGAGAGATGAAGAAGTGGAAAGAATGAGAAAATAAAAGTGGGAACATGTATTTATACTTGCAATTTAATCAGTCCGCCGGGCATTATACGGACCACTTATACGGTCCGTATAACATTGTACGGTCTGTATAAGTGTCCATGGTTCATTTCCATGGAAGACAATCTTTCTGTTGGGTTATACGGACCCTTATACGGTCCGTATAAAATCCCACGGTCCGTGTATGGTGGTCGTATAACTCACAGCTTTTCCGAAGTTGTCCTCATTGCTTTGTTTGTTCTCCAATCCTTATACAACCTTCTTAACACTTCTTTAATACTTCATTAACAATCTAAGGGATGTTATAGCTCTTCTCAAAAACTTTATTAAGCCCTCATTAATTCGATTCTCGTAGTTCTTGCCCGACACACAACATATACCTTGCTTTCTTTAACAACTTTCGCCTCCTACCTCAAAAGTCTTTGAAATCTCATTTAAAATCATCAAATATTATTTCTTACTTATCAAAACATCGTATACGTCGTTCCCTTCGTCAGTCTATTCACTGTGCATGATCGGAAAAAAATTCGAGGTGTAACATTGAGTGTCCACGGGTTGGCTTTATCTTGATTACCATGTGGATTAGATGATATATTCCCCCTTTAAGTCGTCTAAGCATGAGATAATATGGTCAGTTTGCTGTTTTCTATTCAAAGTTTTTGGTTTTCCTTATGTTGTGAAAATATGCATGGAATATGTGTTTGTTTTCCCCTTTTTCTCTAAGACTATTGTGAGAATAGCCAAGTGTGGTTAGAACTGTAATCAATTGATTAAATACAAAGGCACAAACCCTTCTTAAATGGGCATCTTTGATAACTAAATAAATACCCTGTTTCATTCATATGGTGATGCTTGTTTGCTTTTAAAATATGAATATGTTGTTAGCTTAGGTCTGAGAACGTGGGTGACAATGGTTCATGATCAGTACTATCTTGATTGCCTAAGTGAAGCTACTATTGTAACAGTTAAAGAGTATAAGAGGTTGAATGTTTACTTTGTCATGATGAACAGAATTGAGTATGGTTCACTTAAGAGTAAATAATGGAACTGTCCATGACCACCTAAGTAAAGGGAACTTATGAGGCTATCACTTGACTTGTAAGAAAGTGAGAAGTGATTTACCTAGGGCTAGGGATGGTTTAGGAAAGACTTTGAGTTCCTACTCAACCTAGTACTACCTATCCCAGGCTACTGGGGTTCTTTTTTGCGGAATTACTATCTCATGGAACCCTCTAAGATCCCTGTAAGCACAAGAGAAGAGAATTATATGAATGGCATGATATGTATAGAGTTTGGGATCTGAGTATATGTGTGTATCCTCTGCTTATTCCTGAGTACGTTAGGCTTGCATCCAAATCTGAGTTACTTCATGTTGTGGTTTATAGGATTAAAGCATCATTTGTCCTTGTATAATAGTCTAGGCCATGAACTTGCTCAATTTGTTTGTCTTCTTACCTGAAAACATCTCATACCCATCTGAGTCCTATTGTATCTACATAAATGAAAAAAGGAAGTCTGTGTGTTACAACTAGTAAGATGATGTAACTTTAACTAATATGAATTATGCATATAAAGGTGTATGTGCTAGGTATATCTGGTAAATTCCTCGTATATATATATGTGTGTATATTCGGTGTATCAAAATCGCTTGCAATGAATATCTAATCCACTATCAGTTTTGGCCTCTCTTCTTCTACTTATCATTATTTGATGGGTGATATACATCTGAATATACAAGTATAACCTCTATGTATACATAGTATAAAAAGGGTGTATACCATGTATATATGTCACAATATATAACCTCCTTTTCTGTTTTCTATGGGTCAAGCCCATTTCTTCTTTATTTGTTGCACTAAGGATAATTTCGGCCAGCTCTTGAGTTTTCTAGTCTGACTGGGTCATTAATTCCCCTTTATTTGTTTTGGGCCTGCTTGTGAGTTTATTCATTGCAGTGGCACATGGCGGGTCAAATAAATGCTTGTGTTCATGTTGTGTGTTATTATGCTATTGTATTTCGATAATCTCGAACATATTAAGCATACTCATACCCAGAAGTAAGTGAGAATCGTAGACAGACTCGGGAACATATCAAATAGAACTTCGGAATTCATAAATACGCATCAAACTATATGAAACTACTTATGGAAATCAAGAACGTTGCCATCCTAGTGGCTCTAAGAGTAGGAATTTCTTTGAAGTCATACATATAAGTCATTTGCTCATTTCATACAGATCATGCCAAAAGAAAGAAAGGGTAAGCCTTACATACCTTGCCCGCTTCCTACGCAAATCCGAATTTGAGTCTTTGGCTCGCAAGATCTACAACAATATTCATACATGCCAATCATTAGCCATAAACACTTAGAATCCAATTCTAAACCCACACTTAATCTACAGAAATTTCGGCAGCATTTCCCTTGTAAATGCAACATCCCCGAGAATTCAACTCGGCTAAACATACAACAACAAATCCGAGAATTTAACTCGGCCAACTTAGCAACAACAATGCCAATAATTATCCCAACAATATCGACAATCAATTCAAAACACATTCCAACGCTCACAACTTCTTTCTACAAACTTTGACGATTTTCTATTTACGTTAAACTCATATTTGCTCACACATTCAAGTGCTAATCTGAAGCCATTCAAAAAATATTCAAGAATACTTCAAACAATCCGTACAATATTCAAATAATCCAACCAAGCTCTAATCCACCCGAAACTCTACAAATGCAACAAAACTACAACGACACATTTTCTTCTTTCAAATTCACAAACTACAACAACAATGCACACTTTAGCAACTCCATTTTCACAATTACATAAAGCCATACTAAAAATCGTATAATTTCCTACAACAACCTACAACTAATTCCCATGCTAACTTGAACCATTAGTCTTTCATTGGCATCATAGAATCCACAACAACACAACTAACACATTAAAATTTAATTCACCTCTCCTCCACCATTTGACACCACACGGCCACACACACACAACACACTCACACGGCCCCTACACAACACATAACATTTCCATGATTTTCATTCAATTCTACTTACTACAACATATATAAACCTTCCATAACATATAAAAGGATATGAATTCTTACCTTTGTTCCTCTTGACTAGAAATTTTGGACTTTCCACAAAAGTAGTTTTCTTGCTTTAATAATTATACCACGGTGAAGAGGACCCTTGAATTAGCAAGAATACTAGAAGAATCAATTTTTGAATTAAAGATTGAAGGCTTCAAAAAAAATTTCTTCTTTATCCTCTTGGCCGAACCCCTCTCCTTGCTCTCACTTTCTCTTTTTTTTTTTTTTTTTTCGTCTTGAATGTTCTTGAACAAGTGATGAATAATAGGCCCTTCCTTTATTTTTATTTACTTGGATTAAAAATTCCACATGGGCCTTGGCCCATTCCCTTATGGCCGGCCTCTTCTCTTTTTTTTTTTTTTTGATTTTTTTCCAAGCCCATTTATTTATGTCTAATATTTGTAATTCATGAAACCATTTTTCAAATTTCCAATTTTGCCCTTAGCCTTCCTCCATATTTCCGCATCAAAATTTTTATGAACAACTTGTGCACCAAACAAGATCAAAATTATAGCCTTGCTCTTAACTTCCCGCAATTATCTTAAATTATCCGAGTGTACAAAATGCGGGATATAACATCCTCCCCCCGTTTAAAACATTCATCCTCGAATGTTAAACTAGCCTCATAAAGTTTTAGAAATACTTCGGGAGAGTTTCCTTTCCATCGCATACCATTCCCGTATGGGTTTCACTTTATCGACTGCCTGTTGAATCGTATCTGAGTCGATTAACTTAGCTCCGTCAATATCGAACCAACCAATCGCTGACTTGCACTTTCCGCCATACAGAGCCTCATATGGTGTCATTTCGAATTATCCTCTTATATTTGTCGGCCTCTCCAGGCGTCTTCCATATTTTCTCCCTATATTTTCCTCATGGCACACTTTTCGTCATTTCGTTTCTATGTCCTTTCGAAATCTTCACGATATGCCAACATACCCTGAACTCTGGCCACGAGCTAATAAGTCTTCTTTTATGGAGCTTGAATCGTCATAGTTTGTTTCAAATCCAGTATGTTCTCCCCCCCCCCCCCCCCTTTTAAAGGGGGTCCATATATGCTTATGATCTTTAAGTAACCGTCGCCTTAATAATTATGTGCTACCTTCTCAAAATGGAAATTCCTACATCGCGGGTCCGACATATCTATCTCCTTGCTAGCTATGTTCTCGTACTTAATCAGAATACTTATAAAGGAATCCATTTCCGACACTTACTTTTTCCATTTTGACATACCTCTGCCCTTTATGTCTAACGGTGTCGTTAACCTTTTGATGCGTATCCATTTCCAGTTACCTTCTTTCTAACCACTCTCTTTTCCCTTCGATCAAACCATTAGCATCCTTAATCCCTCTTAGGGAGTAGTTTTCCCCTTTTGTTGTTTGTAGCATCGGCTATCGCCATCTTATTAAAATATCCTCCGTACTCCCATATGCTTGTCCTATTTTCACCGTTAACCTTCCTCAAGTTTGTTTCTCTTTTTGTCCTATACTATCATATTCTAGTCCTTTTTACAGGCCTGTCCCTTAAATTTCTACGCGAATAATTTCATACTTTGCCCATCGGCTCTTCTGGAGGTTTTGCTTATTCATGTTTCTTACCTTTCAATTTTTCTGATATGTTGATCTCTTAACCTTTTATTTACTCGGTCTCTTTCCTTTCCAACCTTAATCTGTAGTGAAATCAGTATTCGTCTATCCCATAACATCTATATCATACCTTTCGCTTTGTCTCTTGAATTCCGTCCAGTTAATGTCTCCCATACATTGCAGCACTGGTTGTTAGGGTCCACCTATCGATCGATATAGTCATAAATGGAATGCCATATGCATACATATACATTACTGCCATTTCTTTTACAAAACACTTCCAGACGCTTATTCAAACTTACTCTGATTCCAGAGCTGCGTTGCTCTTTCTTCCTTTTCACCAATCTAGCCCGTCTCAGCCTACGCGACCTCTATAAGGTTTCTAACCACTTCACATACTCTAATTTCCTTTAGGTTACCCCAAATTCCCATTTGTCTCTTATATCTATATTTGTGAAAAAATTTAGTATACTTCCCAGGGGGTCACCCATCCCAAAATTGCTCTCACTCTAGCACGCTTAACCTCGGAACTCCGGATAATTCTGGCGTTTTAATGCTAGTATAATTGCATCCACTTCCCCGCACAACCCTTATCACGTAATCTAGGGCAAGTCGGGGTCTTAGCAACTTTCAAAAAGTTCTCGTAGCTAGTCCCACTCCGATCTAGAGGGGGTTCTTTTACCTTTCTGACTATACAATTACTGTGTTGCCCTTTTAAATCCTCAATATTCACTTCCATCTGTACATATGATTACCTTTCATCCGGGGTTTCTAGATTCCCACTAGTGACGGAGATATCTCAGTCGTCGTTACTTATAACCACTAGGTCATCGGCCCTTTTAATTTTCCATTCGTCGTCAACAAATGATACTCTACAGAAGTTACACATACATAGAAAATTCCAAGAAAACTCATATACCTGTAGCCGATCGGTCTCGGGTCTGATCTGGGGAGCTGCCATGTGAAGTGTGCACCTCATCATCGTCTGTCTGCCACCCGCTCGTCTGACTCCCGTCATTGCTCGCATCTAAATCGGTGGAGTATAGATAACCAGGCAATTCCTAGTTTACTGACGGCCAGGACAAAGGACTAGAGTAGTTCGTAACACTCACCTGGGAGGCCTATCTAACGTAGTGCTCCATCACAGGAGCAGCTAGCATGGCCCCAGAAATCTCTTTCTCCGGTGTCCCAGAAGAATACTCTGATGGATCTATATCATAACTATCCTCCTCCCTAGAGGTCAGAAACTCTGGAGGTATCGTCGTCGGGTCCTCCGAGGGACCTGTATCGTAACTGCCCTCCACAAGGTCCTTTTCCCTAGGGGTCAAAAACTCTGGAGGAATTGTTGTTGGGTCCTCCGAAGGATCAGTCTCAATCGAATAGCTAAGGCTCCTCTTACTCGGTCCTGGAGATACCCTAGGGGCCTTCTTAGCACCCCCACTATCAGAAGCTGTCCTCTTCATCTTTCGTCAATCTACAATCACCTGCAGGAAGAGGATCAGAAACTATTTCCCAAAATACTGACGCTATCGCTCTTTTTGGAGCGTCGTTGTAGACACAGCAATTCGTTGGAAGGGAACCATCCTAATAAATACAGCTCTATCGCACGATCTAAGAGCGAAGAAAAGTAACATCCTAAATGTCCTGTAGCCTCCTGTTTATAGATGTGGTGCACAACACACCGATAGACAAGACTCTACTAGACACGGCCTGTAGACATTCCGAGGACAAACCGCTCTGATACCACTTTTGTCACGACCCAACCCCGTGGGCCGTGACTGGTGCCCGAGTTGGACACCCATACACACCTGCTTACCAAATCGACATGTCCATATCTTATTCATATCCAACATATATTAATTTATACAGATATTAATCTGAAGCGGTCGCATATACATACATATAATTCGAAGCATATACATACAAGCCATTAAGGCTGTCATAGCAAATAGGATCGCTTAGACGCAAACCACAGACATAACCGAATAATAACGACCCATGACCCACATATATGTCTACAGGCCTCTAACAAACATAACAGAATCATAGGACAGGACAGGGCCCCGCCGTACCCCTAACATAGTCATATATACATGAATATGTACAACAGAAAGATCTGTACCAAAAGTGTGGGCTCCGGAACGAGGGAGCACTTCAACACAGCAGAATGGATGTCCTAAGCTGACGGACCACTCACGTGCGCGTCTGTACCTGCGGGCATGAAACGCAGCCCCCGAAGAAAAGGGGGCTAGTACGGAATATGTACTGAGTATGTAAGGCATGGAATATAGAAAATAGAAACATATCCGGAACAACGGTTCAAGGAAGTAAGTACATTAATCAGAATACTAAGGTGCTTGTTTTCCAAACGTACATCATGCTTACCGATGTCATATGTCAGAAAGAGTACCGAAAATGAGTGAATCGTTCAGAGTACCAACATACTTACTTTCCAAACACAGATCATACGTGCTAACATCATATGTCTCCATATACATAAACATATAACATATTGCTGCGGAACATGCAGCCCGATCCATATACATATATTATATTGCTGCGGAACGTGCAGCCCGATCTATATACATATATTATATTGCTGCGGAACGTGCAGCCCGATCCATATACATATAACATATACATATCCATAGTAATACTTCCTTTGAAAAACATATCTTCTTCATAGATATACTGAAAACAGAACATATCATGTTGCCGAGGCGTCGGCTCCGATCCATATATAACATAACAAGTTAATGGCGAGTATAACATAGTGCACATAATGACATAACCGGCCCGAGGCTCGGCGGATGATATAATAGTAGCACGCACGAGCGGAGTAGTGAGAACCATATGTGTATAAATCAATTCTAAGACTCGATGGACAAGTATGCTCACCAACCCCTGGAGGCTCAGAAACAAGTTTCGGGTCAATCCGAGTTAGTATGAGAAAGTTATGATCGTTTGAAGTACAGAACGTTCTACGAACATTTCAGGAGCCCTTTTTGGAAAACCGAAGCAACAATCATATCAAGTACCTTTCGGGTTTCGTATGGGTCAAATCAAATATATCTTTTGGAACCATATGTACGTATCAGAACAGGTCAAAGATTCATTGGAACTTATAGAACTCTTTTAGGAACCAAACACTTTATGCACATCTCATTGTTCAATCATATAGTAGGCTTGAACATATTAAGCATACTCATACCCAGAAGTACGTGAGAATCGTAGACAGACTCGGGAACATATCAAATAGAACTTCGGAATTCATAAATACGCATCAAACTATATGAAACTACTTATGGAAATCAAGAACGTTGCCATCCTAGTGGCTCTAAGAGTAGGAATTTCTTTGAAGTCATACATATAAGTCATTTGCTCATTTCATACAGATCATGCCAAAAGAAAGAAAGGGTAAGCCTTACATACCTTGCCCGCTTCCTACGCAAATCCGAATTTGAGTCTTTGGCTCGCAAGATCTACAACAATATTCATACATGCCAATCATTAGCCATAAACACTAAGAATCCAATTCTAAACCCACACTTAATCTACAGAAATTTCGGCAGCATTTCCCCTGTAAATGCAACATCCCCGAGAATTCAACTCGGCTAAACATACAACAACAAATCTGAGAATTTAACTCGGCCAACTTAGCAACAACAATGCCAACAATTATCCCAACAATATCGACAATCAATTCAAAACACATTCCAACGCTCACAACTTCTTTCTACAAACTTTGACGATTTTCTATTTACGTTCAACTCATATTTGCTCACACATTCAAGTGCTAATCCGAAGCCATTCAAAAAATATTCAAGAATACTTCAAACAATCCGTACAATATTCAAATAATCCAACCAAGCTCTAATCCACCCGAAACTCTACAAATGCAACAAAACTACAACGACACATTTTCTTCTTTCAAATTCACAAACTACAACAACAATGCACACTTTAGCAACTCCATTTTCACAATTACATAAAGCCATACTAAAAATCGTATAATTTCCTACAACAACCTACAACTAATTCCCATGCTAACTTGAACCATTAGTCTTTCATTGGCATTATAGAATCCACAACAACACAACTAACACATTAAAATTTAATTCACCTCTCCTCCACCATTTGACACCACACGGCCACACACACACAACACACTCACACGGCCCCCACACAACACATAACATTTCCATGATTTTCATTCAATTCTACTTACTACAACATATATAAACCTGCCATAACATATAAAAGGATATGAATTCTTACCTTTGTTCCTCTTGACTAGAATTTTTGGACTTTCCACAAAAGTAGTTTTCTTGCTTTAATAATTATACCACGGTGAAGAGGACCCTTGAATTAGCAAGAATACTAGAAGAATTAATTTTTGAATTAAAGATTGAAGGCTTCAAAAAAAAAATCTTTTTTATCCTCTTGGCCGAACCCCTCTCCTTGCTCTCACTTTCTCTTTTTTTTTTTTGTCTTGAATGTTCATGAACAAGTGATGAATAATAGGCCCTTCCTCTTTTTTTATTTACTTGGATTAAAAATTCCACATGGGCCTTGGCCCATTCCCTTATGGCCGGCCTCTTCTCTTTTTTTTTTTTTTTTGATTTTTTTCCAAGCCCATTTATTTATGTCTAATATTTGTAATTCATGAAACCATTTTTCAAATTTCCAATTTTGCCCATAGCCTTCCTCCATATTTCCGCATCAAAATTTTTATGAACAACTTGTGCACCAAACAAGATCAAAATTATAGCCTTGCTCTTAACTTCCCGCAATTATCTTAAATTATCCGAGTGTACAAAATGCGGGATATAAACGCATGAAACGCAGCCCCCGAAGAAAAGGGGCAGTACGGAATATGTACTGAGCATGTAAGGCATGGACTACAGAAAACAGTACCATAATCGAAACAAGCAGTACAAAAGGTAAGTATATTAGCCAGAATACCAGAGTGCTTATCTTCCGAACGTAAATCATGTATACCGATGTCATATGTCAGAAGAGTACAAAAAATAAGTAGATCATCCAGAGTGCCACAATGCTTACTTCCCAAACACAGACCATGCATGCTTAGTGCTGCGGAACGTGCATCCCGATCCATATATATATACCATATTGCTGCGGAGCGTGCAACCCAATCCATTTATAAATTATATTGCTACGGAACATGCAGCCCGATCCATATACATATATTATATTGCTGCAGAACGTGCAGCCCGATCCATATACATATATTATATTACTGCGGAACGTGCAGCCCAATCCATTTATCCATATATCCCGCGTCCGGGCATCCCGCGTCCAGGACGATATCATTTTATACCAACTGATCAGGTGGCTATGCGTCTATAGCGCCTCACCTTTCCCTTACCCCATATACGTATACGTATACATATATCATATAGCAGCATACAGGAGAGCCCAAAGAATGTTATGTCTCTATCGGAGTGACGTAAGGTCGGTAACCTCCAAATAATTTATGGAAGACTCGATGGACAAATATACTTACCGACACCTGAAGGCTCAGAAATAAGTTTCGGGTCAATCCGACTTAGTATAAGAAAGTTATGAGCGTTTGAAGTACAGAACCTTCTACGAACGTTTCAGAAGCCATTTTTGGAAAATCAAAGCAATAATCATATCAAGTACCCTTCGGATATCGTTATGGATCAAATCAAGTAGAGCTTTTCGAACCATATGTACGTATCAAAATACATCAAAGACTCAATGGAATAATCGAACGTGCTAGCATTTGAAAATCAAAATTTTAGTCATATAAATTATCTTTCGAATGTCATTCGGAAACATATCAAATAGAACTTCGGACATCATGGATACGCATCAAAACAATATGAAATAGCTTATGGATGTCAAGAATATTAGCCATCCTAGTGGCTCTAAGAATAGGAATTTCTTTGAAATCATACATATACGTTGTCGGTTCGTTTCACAAAGATCATGCCAAAAGAAGAAAGGGTAAGCCTTACATACCTGTTCCACGTCCTGTTAGCTACGCTTATTCGTCCGAACTTGCTAGTCTACATTCAAGAAAATTGACATAATCATTAGACTCATCGACATATACTTGTCTTAGTCTTTCAAATGAATTCGTTTATAATCTGCCGAAATTTCGGCAGCATTTCCCCTGTAAATACACCATCCCCGAGAATCTAACTCGACCAATTTTATCAACAACAATCCGAGAATTCAACTCGGCCAAATTATCAACAACATTACCAACAATCATACTAACAACTTCAACAATCAATCCCAAAATATATTCTAACATCGTTCAAGAACTTTCAAACAATTCACATAATGTTCAAACAACCCAACCAACATACCACTTCACCCGAAACCTTCCAAATTCAACAAGAACACTAACAACACACTTCTTCTCTTCCAAGTTCACGAACTATATCAACAATCTACACACTAACAACTTCATCAACTAATCCAAAATACATTCTAACGTTAGTAACTTCTTTTACATAATCCAACGACATTTTTCTTATATTCAATACAATCACAACAACCCAACTTACAACCTTCCAAACACATGCCTCACTTCCAAATTCATGAATTATATTTACAACCTACTCATTAGCAATATCATTCATATAAATATAAGAGACCATACTAATGTCACATTAACTTCTTCAATAATCCCACAATGATTACAACTTCATTTCAAGCCATCAATCTTTCATTTTTATTATGGAATTCACAACAACAACAATCAAACTACTAAATAAAATCATTTCATCATATCTACACAACACTACTCCCATTCGGCCATACCTCACACATGCATATTTCATGAATTTCACCCATTTCCACATACTACAACACTCAACAACATGCATAGACCATCCATAACATATGAAAGAGAATTAATCCTTACTTTTTCCTCTTAGCTCTTCAACTTGGCTAGAGTTGTGCCTTGCACAAAGGAATGGTTTTATTGCTCCAACAACCACTCCATGTTAATGAGGACCTTCCAATTGGTTGGAATACTAGAAGAAAATATATATTTTTTTGGATTAAAATTGAAGGCTCCATTTTTCTTGCTATGGTCGAATATGGCCCCTTATTTTTCTCCTTCTCCAAGCTTCTTGAAATCTCTATGGATGAAGATGAGAAATATGACCATTAATTCATCTTTTGGTCTTATTTATTAAGCCTCCATGTGGGCCTAAGCCCAATCCTTATTGGACTGCCCACTTGGCCCCTTTTTGCTTCAAGACCTTTTTTTTTTGTTTTGGAATTCATGAAAAATTATTTTTCCAATTTCCAAATTTTCCCTTAGCCTTCCTCCATATTTCTATGAGTCATCTTGCGAGTTTCCCTTTTTACCCCTAGCCTTTCTTAATATTTCCACATCAAAATTTTCATAAACAACTTGTGTATTAAACAAGATCAAAATATGGCCTTGCCCTTAACTTCTCGCAATTATCTTGAATTGTCAGAACGTACAAAATACGGGCCATAACATCCTCCCCCCCTTTAGCACATTCGTCCTCGAATGTTCAACTGGCCTCATGGGGTGTTATAATACTTCGGGAGGGTCCTTCTTATAATTTTCCTTTTTCTTCATACTCATTCCTTATCTTTCACCCTATTTCCTTTATAATCGAACTCCTCGGTCTCTACATGAGTCCTCATTCTGTGTCATTGGTTTTCTAATCCACTGCACCAACTCATTATCCTTGTCCTTCCCAGGTCATCTCTTTTCTGTTATTGTTTCATCACCACACCTTAACAGAAGCCATGTATTTGGCACGCAATCTTCACTTGACGATCCAATATGGTCACAGGATGTTCCTTACTCTTATTTTATCTACAGTGTTGCAGCCTTGTTTACCATGCTATAAATGTCCATCGGCCTTTGGTGTTCTCTTTTCTTCACTCCCTGCTTCTTTATGTCTTTGTCAGTATCCTCGTCTACGATAATTACCTCATTCCTCGTCTTTCTTTCCAACTCTGTGCATAACATATCGAAAACTTCTTACCGTAAGTTTTTCTATCATTTTATGACCATATCATCACTTTTTCAACATTTCCATACCCTTCCATCTACCATTAGTCCTTTCGCACGTTTAGCTCACTTTCTCGTAAGTCTTCTTAACTATGTGCTTGTATCGCAGCTGCGCATCCATGCTTTCGAGCGTCCAGCTACTTTTTCTCTTAGCATAGAGTCCTTACAGTTTACACTTTCTTTGTCCTTGCTCGTCGTCCCTTAGTTGTATTCATGATGCTATGACCGAGCGGTATCCCCTGAACATTCCTTGCATTTCATTCCATTTCCTCTAAGATCAAATCTCTCAGACCTCACATGAATTCTTATTCCATTCCATTAACTTCCCAATCAATAGTGTCGACCCATGATCCTTGTTCTCTCCTCGATGCGTATCGAGTTCCTACCGCTACCTCGTTAAAGTATTCTTCTTACTCCTATGGTTAGAGATTTTCAATTGCCCTACGCCTAAATGCTCTCCTCTTCCTTCGACCAACCCATTAGTATACTTTTTCTACTTTCATTCTTAACCTTCCTTAGGTTCCTTCCTCCTCGAACACTTTTCTCCTTTTGCCATTTGTGGCTTCGACTATGAAGTTCGTGAAATTTTTACTTTAGACTCGCGAGTCCGTTCTATTCTTGAGTCATTCTTTCGGCAAAAAGGCCCCCCTTCATGTCCGAGGCAATCACATTAATTTTACCATCCATTCATCCCTTTATATACTTCTCACCCTCTTCCGACACTTTGATCTATTTACCTTACATCTACTCACTCTCTTTCTTTTCCAAATATCGCTGTATTAGAACTTTCCAATCTTAACCCGTAGTGAAAATAGCATCAGCTTACCTTATAATACTTGTACCATATCTTTTTCTTGTTACTTGAACTTCGGTACCCTTGCTCGATTGAGGCCTTCCATACCGCAGCACCGGTCGCTGGGACACATATCCCATGCCCGCTAATACATTCACATGTGGGATATCGTACTCATTCTCATCTATATATATATATATATATATATATATATATATATATATATATATACAATTACTATCAACTAGTCCACAAAGTACTTCCAAGCGCTATTCAAGTCT
Organism: Lycium barbarum; assembly: GCF_019175385.1. Classification (NCBI taxonomy): domain Eukaryota; kingdom Viridiplantae; phylum Streptophyta; class Magnoliopsida; order Solanales; family Solanaceae; genus Lycium; species Lycium barbarum. The sequence continues at coordinate 48,273,223 of NC_083345.1, read as the reverse complement.
ATCTTAATTCCAGAGCTATGATGCACTTTCTTTCTCTTTACCGGTCCAATCTGCCTCGTCCTACACGACCTCTTATGGTCTCCAGCCATCCCGTATACTCTAGTTTCCCTTAGGCTACTCTAGCTCCTCATTTGCCTCTTATGTCTCAATTTAGAGGACTTTTAGTTCACTTCCCAGGGGGTCACCCATCCTAAAATTTCTCTCACCTTAGCACGCTTAACCTCGAAACTTCGATGGAATCCGGTGCCTTAATAGTGATATAATCGCGTCCACTTCCTCGCATGACCTTCATCATATAATCTGGAGCATGTCGAAGTCTTACAGATTCCGAGACATTCTCGTAACACGTCCTTCTCTTTGCAATTACTATTTTATCCTTTTCAATCCTCAATATTCACCTTTCACTTTCGTGTATAACTACTTCTCGTCCTAGATTCCCAGATTCCTGATGGTAACAAATATACCTTCGTCGCCATTACTTATGCATACCCGATTATCAGCCAGTTCGGACTTCCACTCACCATCCTTACCTAATTATCCACAGCAAAACTAATTGTCGACTTTCCCTGAATCCTTTAGCAGACCTTGCTCCTACTAAGCCTCGAATGTCATCCATTTTAATCCTTCAGACTGCTAACCGTCTCTCTCACAATCATTTTTCATACCATACCCAAATCCATAACTCCTCTAAACAGCGCATCTCACTTATTGTCTATTTACGATATTTCCCTTTACACACTTCCTTCTGTTAGGCATACTTAACTAAATGACCTGATTTTTGAACAATTCTGGCAGAATCTCCTTTGCAATCCTTACTACTCCAAATCTGTACGCAGCAAATATCGACAATACATCACAGGGCATACATATGTATACGACACATCTCAGCCATCCAGAGCTTCCAATTCCAAGTAACAAAACAAATATATCAAGGGTTAGCTCTATGACATTCCATATCGTTACTCGCCTTCTTCCGTCGTATGTAAGGCTTATATAAGGAATCTCATTTTTCCTATGACTTGGCTCTATCGCACGATCTAAGACAGAAAGAAAGTCAACAATCCCTAGATGTCCCGCAGCCTCCTGTTTATAAATATGGCCGGCTTCACACCCATAAACAGGACTACTGGACACGACTTTGCAGACAACCCCTAGGACGACCTGCTCTGATACCACTTTGTCACACCCTAATCTCGCTAGCGTGTGATGGGCACCCGACCCTCATTTAGGGCCGAGCGAACCCTTTGACTCTTAGTACACACATGTTCTCTTTGGACTTTTAGATCAAATAAGGATGAAATACATAATAAAGCTCTCAGAAACTTTTCCTTCATCGTACTCAAATCAATTATCATCTGTAATCATTATGGATCTATAACATAATACCATAAGACACATCGGCTGACGTAGCCGCTTACAAGACTGACATTCTATACCCACGACTCTGTCTACAAAGTCTCTAACATCAATCAGAAATCATAACATAAATACTCTGACTCGGCAACACTCCGAAAATAAGTGGAGCTCACCAATCCAGCTGAGGCATCTTCTAGCAATGTCCTTTACTCATCTGGGTGTACCTGCGTGGCATGAAACGCAGCCCCCGAAGAAAAGGGGTCACTACGGAATATGTACTGAGCATGTAAGGCATGGAATACAGAAAACAGAACCATAATCGAAACAAGCAGTACAAAAGGTAAGTACATTAGCCAGAATACCAGAGTGCTTATCTTCCGAACGTAAATCATGTATACCGATGTCATATGTCAGAAACGTACAAAAAATAAGTAGATCATCCAGAGTGCCACAATGCTTACTTCCCAAACATAGACCATGCATGCTTAGTGCTGCGGAACGTGCAGCCCGATCCATATATATATACCATATTGTTGCGGAACGTGCAGCCCGATCCATTTATATATTATATAGCTGCGGAACGTGCAGCCCGATCCATATACATATATTATATTGCTGCGGAACGTACAGCCCAATCCATATACATATATTATATTGCTGCGGAACGTGTAGCCCGATCCATTTATCCAAATATCCCACGTCTGGGCATCCCGCGTCCGGGACGATATCATTTTATACCAACTGATCAGGTGGCTATGCGTCTATAGCGCCTCACCTTTCCCTTACCCCATATACGTATACATATACATATATCATATAGCAGCATGCAGGAGAGCCCAAAGAATGTTATGTCTCTATCGGAGTGACGTAAGGTCGGTAACCTCCAAATAATTTATGGACGACTCAATGGACAAATATACTTACCGACACCTGAAGGCTCAGAAATAAGTTTCGGGTCAATCCGACTTAGTATAAGAAAGTTATGAGCGTTTGAAGTACAGAACCTTCTACGAACGTTTCAGAAGCCATTTTTGGAAAATCAAAGCAATAATCATATCAAGTACCCTTCGGATATCGTTATGGATCAAATCAAGTAGAGCTTTTCGAACCATATGTACGTATCAAAATACATCAAAGACTCAATGGAATAATCAAACGCGCTAGCATTTGAAAATCAAAACTTTAGTCATATAAATTATCTTTCGAATGCCATTCGGAAACATATCAAATAGAACTTCGGACATCATGGATACGTATCAAAACCATATGAAATAGCTTATGGAAGTCAAGAATATTAGCCATCCTAGTGGCTCTAAGAATAGGAATTTCTTTGAAATCATACATATACGTTGTCGGTTCGTTTCACAAAGATCATGCCAAAAGAAGAAAGGGTAAGCCTTACATACCTGTTCCACGTCCTGTTAGCTACGCTTATTCGTCCGAACTTGCTAGTCTACATTCAAGAAAATCGACATAATCATTAGACTCATCGACATATACTTGTCTTAGTCTTTCAAATGAATTCGTTTATAATCTGCCGAAATTTCGGCAGCATTTCCCCTGTAAATACACCATCCCCGAGATTCTAACTCGACCAATTTTATCAACAACAATCCGAGAATTCAACTCGGCCAAATTATCAACAACATTACCAACAATCATACTAACAACTTCAACAATCAATCCCAAAATATATTCTAACATCGTTCAAGAACTTTCAAACAATTCACATAATATTCAAACAACCCAACCAACATACCACTTCACCCGAAACCTTCCAAATTCAACAAGAACAACAACAACACATTTCTTCTCTTCCAAGTTCACGAACTATATCAACAATCTACACACTAACAACTTCATCAACTAATCCAAAATACATTCTAACGTTAGTAACTTCTTTTACATAATCCAACGACATTTTTCTTATATTCAATACAATCACAACAACCCAACTTACAACCTTCCAAACACATGCCTCACTTCCAAATTCATGAATTATATTTACAACCTACTCATTAGCAATATCATTCATATAAATATAAGAGACCATACTAATGTCACATTAACTTCTTCAATAATCCCACAATGATTTCAACTTCATTTCAAGCCATCAATCTTTCATTTTTATTATGGAATTCACAACAACAACAATCAAACTACTAAATAAAATCATTTCATCATATCTACACAACACTACTCCCATTCGGCCATACCTCACACATGCATATTTCATGAATTTCACCCATTTCCACATACTACAACACTCAACAACATGCATAGACCATCCATAACATATGAAAGAGAGTTAAACCTTACCTTTTCCTTTTAGCTCTTCAACTTGGCTAGAGTTGTGCGTTGCACAAAGGAATGGTTTTATTGCTCCAACAACCACTCCATGTTAATGAGGACCTTCCAATTGGTTGGAATACTAGGAGAAAATATTTTTTTTTTGGATTAAAATTTAAGGCTCCATTTTTCTTGCTATGGTCGAATATGGCCCCTTATTTTTCTCCTTCTCCAAGTTTCTTGAAATCTCTATGGATCAAGATGAGAAATATAACCATTAAGTCATCTTTTGGTCTTATTTATTAAGCCTCCATGTGGGCCTAAGCCCACTCCCTATTGGACGGCCCACTTGGCCCCTTTTTGCTTCAAGACCATTTTTTTTTTGTTTTGGAATTCATGAAAAATTATTTTTTCGATTTCCAAATTTGCCCTTAGCCTTCCTCCATATTTCTATGAGTCATCTTGCGAGTTTCCCTTTTTACCCCTAGCCTTTCTTAATATTTCCACATCAAAATTTTCATAAACAACTTGTGTATTAAACAAGATCAAAATATGGCCTTGCCCTTAACTTCTCGCAATTATCTTGAATTGTCAGAACGTACAAAATACGGGCCATAACAAAGTTCTCAAGATCAAGACCTCCAGATTTAAGATCAAGCTTTAGGTCCTTGAATTCAAGTACAACTCAAGATAAATCCATCAAGTTCAAGATTAAGCTCATAAACCCTTGAATTTATTATCAAAAGGAACAACCAGAGGATTCATAGAGATTGTAACACTCATATTTGAAATCAAATACTATGATTGTTGTGATATTTTCCTGTCTAGATTATTATTTTCTTGCGTGAATATTACTGTCTACAAATTTTGGCAAGCCCATTAGGACAATCTCTACATCTCATCTCAATTTTCGATCATCTAAGTTCAAGAAAATTGAAATGGCCTCAAAGAAGATCAACTCCAAATCAATTTACTCCAAGGTTGCTGAATAATTCTTTACTGGTGTGGAAAACATACTCGACATTACCTTTGGAAGCATGTGACCAGTTACGACGCAGGGTCAACAAGCACTTCAAGTGTCATCTGCATCAACTCCTGTTTTCGGATCTTCATCCTCAAAAGGAGCAAGATCCTTTACCAATGCATTAGAGGGAGGAAGTAGCATTGCTGAAAAGATTAAGAAGACTCTAGATCTACTTGATCTCTCTAGATCCAAGAAATCTGCCAAAAAGGAAGATAATGATACTTTAGCGATGGATCCTCTCTACTCACACCACACGAAGTAAGCCAATCAAAGATCAACTTATGTGACAATCCATGATATTCTCCAATATCCCTAACAATCATGCAAGCAATGGTACCTAACGCTTCATCTATGGAGGAAACACTAGCAAACTTGACAAAGGTAATTAACGGCTTGGAAAAGCATGTGAAAAATCAAGATGTTTGGATTGACAAGATGGATGGCTTAATGGAAGGAGAACCCAACCATGCACCTGGGAAAGGTCTAGAACCACAGGAGACTGGACTTGGCGCAAAACAAGCACTGCCCACCAAGGAAATTCCAATCTCTTTTGATGGAATGTTTCCAATTGACCGGCTGAAGAAGTTCATCGAAGGGGCTATTAAGACAAGTATGATGTTTCTGCTAAGTCCTCTCTTACGTATGCAAGGCTATACACAACAAGGATCAATAGCTTCAAGACGCCCACCGATCATCAACCTCCCAAATTTCAACAGTTTGAGGGAAAGGGAAATCCAAAGCAACATGTTGTGTTAAAACATGTAACAACGTTGGGACTTATGTAGACTATCTTGTCAAGTAGTTTGTCTGCTCCCCCAAAGGGAACACCTTTGACTGGTAAACTGATCTTAAGCCTAATTCTATTGATAGTTGGGAGCAACTAGAGCAGGAGTTCCTCAATTGATTTTATAGCATAAGGTGTACTATGAGCATAGTGGAACTAAACACTCGACATTAGAAGGACGAACTAGTTATTGATTTCATAAATGGATGGAGAAATGCAAGTCTAAATTGTAAACATAGGCTCAGCCAACCTTCTAGGATAGAGATGTGTATCCAAGGAATGCACTGGGGACATCTCTACATCTTACAAGGAATTAAGATAATGTCCTTTGAAGAACTAGCTACTCGTGCTCATGACATAGAGTTGAGCATGTCTTTCACTGGAAATGAAGTATTACCTGTCTATGATCCACATAAGGAAAAGGACAAGCGGGAACCAAGCGATGAACAAAGTTCGTACCCAAGATTAAAAACAAAGAATCCATGAACGTCAATGCCTCGCTTGTAAAGTTTACTATGATGGTAAGCAAGAAGCAGAGTATAAAAGCAACTTCCTTTCAAAACAACACCAGCCAAAAGTCAACCTTGAAGGAGATGCAAGAAAGAGAATACCCCTTCCTGGATTTTGATGTCCCTGACATTTTAGATGAACTACTTGAGCTGAAACTAGTTGAGTTACCAGTGATGAAGTGACCTAATGAAGCCAGAAGAAAAAATGACCAAAACTATTGCAAGTATCATCAGCTTGTGGATAACCCTCTTAAGAAATGCTTTGTTTTCAAGGATAAATTATGCAGTTGGCTAATGAAAATAAGATTTTGCTTGACGATGAAAAGCCAAATTCAAATCAAGTCTCTATCACCTTTGGCTCTCTCGATCCTATCCAGATATGCAGCTTTGAATAACACGGAGAAGAACCATTAGAGGTAGATAAAACCCAAATGAATGAAGCTGATGATGAAGGTTGGATCATAGTGACTAGGCGGAGACACTAAAAATCAAGTCCACAAAAAGAATCATCTAAACAACCAACTAGGAAGAGGATGATTAGAAGATCAAGGAAGCAAAAATCAGTTGAGCATCCAAAGAAAGTAAAAGTAGAGGTAAACTACCACCAGGAACCACGATGTCCTATGACTTTGGAGGAATTCCTACCAAGTTGTTTATGTACTAAGATTGCTCGAGACAACATTGAGGAGTCATGCTTTAATATTGATGAAGAAAAAGAAAAACATGAAAGCCTATCAACGCTATCTCTGTCGTCATTTGAAAAATATATTGAATCTTCTTTCCAAGAAGTACACGCATGTGATACAAAAATCACATTCAAGGATGTCGGTCTTCTACTTGGCGAAATGCTACATAATCACCCTTTGAATATGGTAGGTCATGCGCTCAAAAAGAGGATAAACTAAATATTGAAAGATGATGGATCTGGAGTTAACATTCTTCCTACTCGCACAATGAAGGAACAGGGCATCACAACTGAAGAACTTTCTAAAAGCCGCTTAATGATAAAAGGATTCAATCAACGGCAAAGAGCCATAGGTGCTACCAAATTAGATATCACCATTCAAGATTTGCAATAAAGTGCATGATTCATGTCAGTGACGCAAAGACTTCTTATAGTATGTTGCTTGGCAGGGCCATGGATACACGAGAACAAAGTTGTCCCATCCTCCTACTATTAATGTTTGAAGTATCTCGAAGGTAACATCAAAAAAGAAGATAGTTGCTGATGATAAGCCATTTACTGAAACTGAATCACACTTTGTTAATGAAAAGTTCTACTTGAAGAACTATATTGTGAAAGAAGTAAGATTCCACAATATCACAACGACTAAGAGTGATAACATCACAACTATAAGAGTTGAGGAGGCTATTGGAAAATCCATAGCTGGTGCTGAGGTGTCGCACTCCAGTCTGAATAAAGGGAACATTGTGTCTTTGAAGAAGAAGGTAACCCTCGTGCTGTGCTATGTTCCAAAGTTGAAGAAGGAAGAAGGGTAACCAGCTGACACTTAACGAAATGTTCTACGGGGGCTAACTTTTCCTATAAGACGAATTGACGCGATAAATTTGTCCTCAAAACTACTTGGAGAGTTTGTGCCTCATAATCCGCTGCAAAATATGGCATTCCCTACGAAACGTACAAATGAAGGCTTTGACCCAAAAACTTACAAATTATTTGTAAAGGCTGGGTAACCCAAACGAGCCATCAAAGTTAGGGAAACTTCCATCAGGTGTTGTTGTGATGCAATCATGTGAAGGCTTGGAAACAAAACAACCTCCGTCGGTTCGCATGTCCATAAGAAGGGAAAATTCCAACTACATCACTGTGGAAGATGAGTCTGCTGCTTCCAACACATGGCCTTCAGCGTTTGATCGGCTTGAAAAGTCAACTGCAAAAGCTTTTGTATTTGATAGATTAGGTCCATTAAAGATGAAGAAGAAGAAGAACAAGTTCCACAGAAATCATCAAAGCGTGCAAGCGCCCTCTTCGCCTAGAACCTGAAGGATTTTAAAAGTTTAATTTCTTCTAGAATGAGGCGACAAACAAAACTTGTGGTTTCATGTGGGGAGGTACTACAAGAAAAGTCTCACACTGCATTTTATACCATGGAGCATGACAAAGACAAGGAAAGTGCAGGCTCTTCATATAAAATTACTACAAAAAGTGATCAAGATACCTCTTTTCAAATGGAGGTTGCCGAGAAATTGGAGGACATTTCCTGGTGTTACCATAAATCTTTCAATGATGGCGATGCTTAAGAGGATGAACATGCCAGAGATGCTCCTCTAGAACTTGAAGAAGGGGTAAAGACCACAGTTGACTCCTTGAAAGAAGTTAATCTCGGTACTAATGAAGACCCATGGCCCACTTACCTAAGTGTTTTTCTAACAGTTGATGATGAAGACACTTGAATGGAGATGCTCAAAGAATATAGGGATGTTTTTGCTTAGAGTTATATTACTATGCCTGGATTAGATCCCAGAGTAGCAGTCCATCATCTGGCAATCTTGAATTGTGCTCGTCCAGTTAAGCAAGCGCATAGGCACTTCCGACCAGAGTTGGACATGGATTTCTTCGTGAAGTTAAATACCCTATATGATTTCGAGTATCGTTCCCGTGAAGAAGAAGACTGGCCAAATTCGAGTTTGTGTTGACTTCAGGGATCTCAACAACACATGCCCTAAATATGATTTACCACTTCCCATGCTAAAGTTGATGATTGAGTATACCACTAGTTACCAGGCAATGTATTTTATGGATGGTTCATCCGGCTATAACCAGATTCGCATGGCGCTAAAAGATTAAGAGCTTACTGTATTTTGTACACCCAAGGGTATTTATTGTTACAAAGTGATGACTTTTGGTTTGAAGAATGTTGGTGCCACATATCAAAGGGCTATGAAGAATATCTTTGATGACTTACTCTATAAAAATATTGAATGCAATGTAGATGACTTAGTGGTAAAATCAAGAAAGAGGAGAGACCAGATGCAAGACATGAGAATGGTGTTCAACAGACTTCAGAGATACCAATTTCGAATTAATCCATTGAAATGTGCCTTTTAAGTTACTTCTGGAAAGTTCCTAGGTCTCATTGTTTGATATTAAGGAACTGAAATTGATCAATCCAACGTTGATGTAATTTTGAAAATGCCCGAGCCTCGAAATATTCATGAGTTAAAAAGTTGGAAAGGATAGCTAGCATACATTAGGAGACTCATCTCAAATTTAGCTGGAAAATGCCAACCATTCAGTCGTCTAATGAAGAAGGGTGTTCCTTTCAAATGAGATGAATAATACACTAACGTCTTCGAGAGTAGCAAGCCATATTTAATGAAGCCTCCAGTTCTTGTAGCTCCTATACCTGGAAAACAATTGATATCATACATTTCAGTACAAGAAAAGTTGGTTCAAGCGCTGTTGGCCTAAGAGAATAGTGAAGGGAAAAAAAAATATCTTTATTACTTGAGGAGAATGATGAAACCAAAAGAGATGAATTACTCGCCAATTGAAAAGGTGTGTTTGGTGCTAGTCCAATTGAAAAAGTGTGTTTGGTGCTAGTCTTCTTGATTCAAAAGTTGAAGCACTACTTTCAAGCTCATATTGTTCACGTTATTTCCAGAGCAAATCCCATCAAGTTTGTGATGTCAAAACCTATACTCACTGATCTATTAGCAAGGTTGTACCTCCAGTTTCAATAATTTAAGATTGCATACATCCCTCAAAAGGATGTAAGAGGATAGACATTGGAAGACTTCTTGGCAGATCACCCGATACCTTACAATTGGGAGTTAAGAGATGAACTTCCCGATGAAGATGCAATGGTAATTGAGATTCAACCTCCATAGAAGATGTACTTTGATGGTGCTGCACAACGTGACAGAGCTGGTGCTCGCGTGGTGTTTATCACTCCACATATAAAATTTCTACCATACTGTTTTACTTTGACACAATGTTGCTCTAACAATGTTGCTGAATATCAAGCATTAATACTTTGACTTGAAATGGTTATCGATATGAAGAAGTTGTAGTTAATAGTCGTTAGTGACTCTAAGTTGGTGATCAATCAAATCTTGGGAAGCTATGAAGTCAAGAAGCCCGAATTACTCTCCTGTCATGGTTATGCTCACAGGATGGCTTGGTGATGTGACTCGTCAGTATGTTCTAAGGAAGGAAAATAAGAAAGCTAATGCTTTAGCTGCTCTAGCTTCGACGCTAACTCTGCCGGATCAAACGCAAGTGACTATCTGCCAAAAATGGATAATACCTCTACCAAATGAGAATGATGACGTGAAAAATGAGACTGAGCATCTGGTCGTTATTTTTGAAGCTGCGAAGGAAGAATGCGACAATCCCTCATTAACTACTTGAGTTATGGGATACTCCTAGAAAACCCAAGAAGTCCATCGGCGTACACCTGGATTCCTTTACTACGAGGATACTTTACATAAAAGATCATTTGAGTGAGTACTCTTGCGATGTTTGGGTGAGGATGAAACAGTCCAAGCCTTACAAAAAGCACATTCACGAGTATGTGGATCACATCAATCTGGATCGAAACTCCAATTCCACATAAAAAGAATGGGATATTACTGGCCAAACGATGGTGAAAGATTGTTTGGACAACGCTCGAAGGTGAATAGATAGCCAATTTCATGCAATTTTTTGACATCAGCCAACTGTCGCATCTTGGCCATTTGACACTTAGGGATTGGATGTTGTTTTTTACACCTTGGAAAATTTCCTGTTAACGTACAACGAAAAGGATAGTGAAGAACACAATGTATACGATGTTTTGATAAGTAAGAAATAGCATTTGATGATTCTAATCGAGATTCAAAGACATCTGACGTAAGGGAAGAAGGTTGTCAAGGAAAGTAAGGGATATGTTGCGTGTCGAGTAAGAATCATGGGCGACGAGTTAATGATGGCGTAATGATGTCTTAGAGAAGAGTGATAATGCCCCTTATATTGGTATTGAGGTGTTAAACAAGTGTCAAGAAGGTTTCATAAGGATTGGAGATCAAACGAGTCAACGAGAAAGAGTTCGGATGAACTGGGCATTATACGGCCCAACATACTGGCCGTATAATTAGCCCAGAATGTCACACCTCACTGGACAAAACATACGGCCAGACATACGGCCCGTATAAAATGTACGGACCGTATGTTCCAGTCGGGACAGATTTTAAGTGTTATTATAAGGACCCTCCCACATTTATTTCATTTCATTCCCACTCTCCACAACTCAAGAAACCTCTAGAATTCTCTCCACTCTCCATCCATAAGAAACCAAGGGAAAACCATGATCACCTATACCAAAACCAAAAAATTAAGTGTAGAAAACCTATCAAAGTTCATCTAAGCCAAGAAATCCCAAAGGAAGTGAGTTAGGGTTTTCTGCAAGAAGAGAATTCCCACTCAAGGCTTAATCATCCATCATCTAAGGTGAGTTTTAAGATCATTCCTTGTTGTTTAAGGTGTTTAAAGTTAAAAACACTTGGATTGTAGAAAGATATAGGAAATGGGTCATGAATGTGGGAATAGTGACATTGTTGGGTAAAGGTTTGGAATGAATCATGATTATCGAAATGTTGTGATTGTAAATGTGTTATGAATGACATTTAGAACATGGAATAAGTATTATATGTGAGAAAATGCAATGATGAATGATAACCATGATTATGGAGAAATTGGAGTGAAATTGTGAAATGTGGATAATATAGATGGATGATGATTGTTTCTTGTGAATATTGTTAAGGATGTTTGGGAGTTGATATAGAATATGGGAAAGTTGTATAAACAAAGGAAATTCTACCCAATTTTCTTTAGCTTTAGTAAGCACGTTTAAGTAATCGATTAGCTAATGTTCATGCGAATTCTCTTGAAGGTAAAAACGTGGGCATCAAAGGAGAACAAGCAAGTGATAGATTAGTCAAACGAAAAAGGTATGTGAGGCTAATCCTTTCTTTCTATGGCATGATTTTTCCTTCTTCTCCGTGAATATTCTACATCCCGGAAAGCTAAGAGTCTATGTTCATGAATATCCATATGAGATAAAAGATACATTACGAGCCCAATAATGATGATGATGAGTTAAGTATAAAGATTCTAGAGTTCATGATATGATGTTCCTATAAATTTAATGATGTTGTTATTGTATACACTCACCTTATATACTATTTCCTTCAAGGTGAGGCAGAATACTTACAAATGTTCCATAATGAAATCGGGGGTTCACGACCTTATGTCACCTGATAACGTATAGCTATCTTTGAGTTATTATGCAAGCCTTACAATGAGTACATGTTGATGATATTACACCGCGCCTATATGGCCGAGCAGACACCACTAAGGCGGGCAGCGTATACACCTTGTCTAGATGGTATGGGCAGACACCACTAGTGGGATGCATGAGATGTTGCCCCGGACGCGGGAGGCCTGGACGCAGGCTAATGATTATCACACCGTACCTATATGGACGGGAAGCTTATACATTTATGCATATATGATATGATGATGATTATGATGTAAGCCAGTAAGCGTTATTTCATTTATAATTGACAGTCAGTTACAGTTGCTCCTCATTTGATGCTTCCTTTCTCTCATTGATGTATTATTATTATTATTTATGCCTCTCATACTCAGTACAATTTTCGTACTGACGTCCGTTTTCTTTTGACACTGTGTTCATGCCCACAGGTAGACAGGGAGGTGACCTTGATCCAGACTCGTAGGAGCTAGTACGTGATTTGAGAGCACTCCATTGTTCTGGAGGTGCTTTTAATTATTCCTTTGGGTATATATGTATATTTTGGGCACGACGGGGTCCTGTCCTGTCCCTATGTCTAGCACTCTAGTAGAGGCTCGTAAATACGTAGGTTTGGGTAATATAGTCTCACAATGTTTCTAATGTATATGTCTATATTATTTTGATAGTCGAAGGGCCTATGTATATATATATATATATATATATATATATGTATGTAAAGTGATTATGTTTCCCAATGAGAAATTAACTTTCTTATGACAGGAATATGATAAGTAAGGGAATGAGTGGTGCTCAGTGGTTAGCCCCGGGTACCCGTCACGGCCCCTAGTCGGGTCGTGACAAAAGTGGTAACAGAGCAGTTCAGTCCTAGGAAGTGTCTACAAGCCGTGTCTAGTAGAGTCTTGTTTATGGTGTGTTGCGCGCCACACTAATTAACAGGAGGCTACAGGACATTTAGGAAAAATGACCATCTTTCATCTTAAGAGATCGTGCAATAGAGCTGTATTATAAGATCTTCTCCTCCCTAATAGTGTGCTATGATTTCAGAAATGCCGCCAAAGGGAAAAGCTACAGCCGCCCAGAAGGGGAAGACTATGATGAAAAGGCGGATAGAAAGAGAGCCGCCAATGAATGTAGAAGAGGGCGAATCACATAATGAGGCCCCATCTAATAGTTCCTCCACCCCGCCTAATGTGGAAGAACAAGGAGGAGCCCCAACTCCAGTTCCTCCACAGGTTGCTTCGGGTCAACAAGTGACCGAGGCCATTCATCTATTTACACAGTTAGTTGCCGCCCAGGCACAACGGCAGAATGTGAGTTCAAGTGATCGGGTAGCTAGTACGTGAGCCTATGATTTTATGAGTTTGAATCCTCCAGAGTTTTTTGGGTCAAAACCGGATGAAGACCCGCAAGGCTTTATTGATGAGATGTTGAGAACATTGAGGATTATCCATGCCTCCGAAACTGAATCTGTGGAGTTGGCATCTTATAGACTCTGAGATGTGGCGGTATTGTGGTACAATAATTGGCTAGCATCAAGAAAAGAAAATACACCTCCTCCCATTTGGCAAGAATTTGTGGATGCCTTTATCCGCCATTACTCACCACCCGAGGTCCGCCGAGCTAGAGCGGATAGGTTTTTAAATCTAAAGCAAGGAAATATGAGTGCCCGAGAATATAGCCTTCAATTTAATTCATTGGCTAGATATGCCCCGACTATGGTGGTCGAGATAGGAGATAGGGTACACAGGTTTGCGAGTGGCTTAGGGCCACATTTGTTCAAGGATTGTTTGACGGCTTCGCTGCAAGACGGGATAGATATTTCCCGAATACAAGCCCACGCCCAAAACTTAGAGGGACGACAGCAACCACAAAGGGGTGATCGTGATATTGGGGCAGACACATTTTAGAGGGCCAGATCTATGGGGGGCCAGATCTATGGGGGCAGGCAGTGATTATAGAGGGGGATCAAGGCAAACACATTTTAGACACTCAGGCCAGTCGGTGACTAGTTCACCTTCTCGATTTACGGGTAGGAGATTTGATCGCTCCTTTCATTCAGGACAGGGTCTGAGTTCGAGGGCCTCAGATTCTCAGTTTGGGGGAGATTATAGTCAGTGGAGACCACCAGTACCGCGATGCAGCCAGTGCGGTAGACTACATTCTGGACAATTTCGCCAAGGTTCAGATGCTTGCTATACCTGCGGCCAGGTTGGGTACATGATGCGAGATTGCCCGTCGATGAGTGGTAGAGTTGGAGTTCAGCCCACAGGATCAGTGGCTGGTTCATCTTCAGTGCGCCCGGTAGGGCAGACTCCCCAGATGTCAGCAGGTCAAGGTAGAGGCAGATGGGGAGCATCTACTTCAGGTGCCACTCTGCCCCGTGTGTACGCTTTAGCCGAACGGCAGGATCTTGAGTCCTCCCCGGATGTGCTTACAGGTACATTATCCATATTTTCCCATGATGTGTATGCATTGATAGATCCAGGTTCTACCTTGGCTTATATTACTCAGTATGTTGCTGGTCGTATTGGGGTGAAACCTGAGCCAATAAAACCTTTTGAGGTTTCTACTCCGGTTGGTGATCCCGTGATAGCTAGAAAAGTGTATAAGAATTGTGTACTTGTGATATGCAATCGCCAGACCAAAGCTGATTTAATTGAGCTGGAAATGTTAGATTTCGATGTGATTATGGGTATGGATTGGTTGGCTTCATGTTATGCCAATGTTGATTGCCGAATGAAAGTAGTTCGATTTCAATTTCCGGGAGAGCCCGTGCTTGAATGGGAGGGTAATACAGCATCTCCAAAAGGTAGGTTTATTTCCTACCTTAAAGCAAGAAAGATGATAGCTAAGGGCTATATTTATCACTTAGTCCGAGTACATGACACCGAAGCAAAGTCGCCAACTTTCCAATCCATTCCGGTAGTAAATGAATTTCTGAATGTATTCCCAAATGAACTTCCAGGTCTTCCTCCAAAAAGAGAGATTGATTTTACCATTTTTGTGTTGCCGGACACCAAGCCTATTTTGTATTCCTCCATATCGAATGGCTCCAGCGGAATTGAAAGAGCTAAAGGCACAGTTGAAAGATTTGCTTGAGAAGGGGTTTATTAGACCCAGTTCATCACCGTGGTGAGCACCAGTCTTGTTCGTGAGAAAGAAAGATGGTTCCCTACGAATGTGCATCGATTATAGGCAGTTGAATAAGGTGACGATTGTTATATCCCGTGTTTTCACACGTTTGGAAAAATTCGATAAATATTGGATTCTTGAGATATAAGGTTAAATTTGATAGTTTGTTGAACATAAGAGTTATGTATGAAAGAATATTATCGTGGAAGTGTGGGATAAGGCTAAGGGCAAAACGTGGAATTTCGGAAATTGGTTTCGGTAATTGCAAAAATAAAATTTGTAGCCATTTGGGCTTGCAAAAATAAGAAGCACAATGAGGCCCATTTCTTGATATGGCCCAAACCCATGCCTTTAAGATATTTCCCATGTGCTAATTAGTGAATATTAGTCTTTAACTCTTAAGAAGGTTCAAGAGAAAAATAAGACAAGGAAAGAAAAACAAGAACAAGAGCAACACTAGAGACCATTTCGGGTTTGGCATAGAAAAATTACCCCCTCCAAATCTTGCCTCCAAAATTATTTTCTTGTTGGAATCCTACTAATTCTAGGTCCCTTCTCAACTTGGTGTAGTTGGTTTGGAAGAAAGAGGTCTTGTTCCTTCAAGTTGACCTTATATTCAAGTGAAGAAGATTGAGTAAAAAGGTAAGAATTTATCCCTTATTATTGTGTTATGAAGTCTTGTTTGTGTTGTAGTATGTAGAAATGAGTTGATTGTGTGAAGAAATGGAAGTTTGCAAAGTGGGTGTGTGTTATAGCTATATGGCCGTGAGTATGTATATGTTGTATAGCCACAATGTATAGAATTCATGTTATATCTTAGTTGTGGTTGTGTGAAATGCATATAGGAATTGAAAGTTGCATGAATTTAGTTGATGTTGATAGAAGGGCATATGGCCGTGTACTATGTTGAAGTTGGAATGGAATGGATTAAGTTTGTTTAGTATGTTAGTTGTGTTATTGAGATTCTTGTAATGTAAATGAAGTTAGAATGATAAAAGTTTGTATCGAAATGAAATATGGAAGCTTATGTCGTTTTAGTACGATTTTATGACATTATGAAAATGAAGTTATTAGGTTGCTAATTATGACAAGTATTGATGAACTTGGAAGAAGGAAACATGTTATGAATACGTATGCCAAAGATTAGGAGTTTTGGATAAATTATGACTATGGCGGAAAGTTGTATATTATGTATATCGAGTGTATAACTTAAGGAAAATGATATGAAATGTCTCTAAATCTATATTGTGATGATCTTGAGTGATAATGGATGTGAAATCAATGATGTTAGTTTGAAAGTTTGGGTTAGAATGAAGGTTATGTCAACTTGTGAGAAAAATGACTAGTTGAAGGATAATTGTGTTTTTAATGTTCTTTGTTGATGTTGATGTTGTTGTTTGGGTTGTTGTTGATTGATTTGGCCGAGTTGAATTCTCGGGGGTGCTATATGTATAGGGGAAGTGCTGCCGAAATTTCGGTAGACAAATAAGAGTTGAATTGAACTTGTAGCATCTATAACCTACAATTGGTAAATGTGACCATTTGCAGATTTTCGACGAAACGGAGAGTGAGCTTGGATAGGCTTAAAAAGCTCAAAAGGTATGTAAAGCTACCCCGATCCTTCTTTTGGCATGTCTAAGTGTTTTAGGATCGGATTCGGGCCTCAAAAGACCTTCTTGGCCATCGGAATCCGCAAGAGAAAATCTCAGTTTTTCCTTCAGTAGAATTGAACCATTTTGATATGCTTTCCTGAAATTATGCAAACTTTCTCTAAACTCCTTGAAAAGCTATAGAATGTCCGTAGAACCTTTATAGGTGACCCCATAAGCTTAAAGGGCGTAATTTGAGCCCACCGCCTTGCTTGTTCCGAGGTGGGCCCGCTATTCCCGGTTTTGCCCTTAATGTACTAAAGTCTCCTTTTCGAACGATTTTTGAAAGAAACGTTTCGACTACCCTTTTTATTACCTAACGAATATGGTTTTAAATATTCTATTAAGTCTGATAAATTATTTTGACACTCGGAACGACTTCAGGAAGGTTATGCTTCTGTAATTTATTATGATGTCCGAAATGCTTTTATTATGATCCCGTCCGACTTCATTGGATGTGTTTGTCATTAATATGCCTCATCGAGTCTCTGAAAATATTTATGATATTTTAACTGCATTTAGTTTCTCACTACTCTATTCGTGGATGCCCCAATGATTCCCACACTGAGCCCGGGCCAGGATATGTTGTCGAGCGTAATCCCCTGCATTGTTCGCCGTGCCTCGATGTGAGGGGGCAGGTATACGCGTACATGGGTTTGTGGAGTATGTTGTGCCATGTACGTTTGTTCTGATATGATTTACTATGGCCATCTGATATGACATATTGTGTTATGGGGTTATGCCCCTATTCTGATTCTTCTGTGTTGTGGCACCAGCGTCAGGAGGGTGACCACGTTCTGTCTGCCGAGTCCCTTGGCAGGGGCCGGATTTGATATGACATATGTTTCTGTACACACTCCGCATGTTTTGAAAATATATATTTGATACCTTGTATTTTCTGTTTACTTTCTGTACATTCTATACCAGTTATGATTTTGTTTCTGCAACTCAGGCTTTACATATTCAGTACATATTTCGTACTGACCCCCTTTCCTCGGGGGCTGCGTTTTCATGCCGCGCAGGTACTGACGACAGGTTTGCCGATCCGTCTGTCTAGGATATCTTTTCCGCCATTTGGAGCGCTCTTTTATTCAGAGCCATCTTTTGGTACAGTCTGTCACTTCTATATGTGTATATTCTCGTTCATGGGTACGGCGGGGCCCTGTCCCGCCATATGATTCTGTTGGTCCATTTAGAGGTCTGTAGACATGTTTGTGGGTTGGGATCTTTCTATACAGATATGTGTATGTGTTGTGTTTGGGCGATCCCCTTCGTCGCGGCGGCCGGTCCGCATATATTTAGATGTTGCTTTGTTGGCCCTGTGAGGCCTTTGTTGGTATTTTCTGCGTGCAGGGTATTTGGGATAGTCCGTAAAACAAAGGAAACTCTGCCGAAATTTTTCTGGAAATTATCTAAATTTAGAATAAAGCCTTGTTGGCTTCTGCCATATACTAGAATGCGTTTCAGTGCCCAGATCGGGCACTAGTCACGGCCTACGGGGTTGGGTCGTGACAACGATAAAGAACAAATATCCTCTTCCAAGGATTGATGATTTGTTTGATCAACTACAGGGTGCTAAATGGTTTTCTAAAATAGACTTGAGGTCGGCTTATCATCAAGTGAGAGTTAGAGAAGAAGATATTCCCAAAACAGCCTTCAGAACAAGATATGGGCATTATGAATTCCGGGTGATGTCGTTTGGGTTGACTAATGCTCCGGCACTGTTCATGAATTTGATGAATAATGTAATTAGGCCACTCTTGTATTTGTTCGTGATAGTATTTATTGATGATATTCTGGTATACTCTCGCACAGAATCAGAACATGCAGATCATTTACGTATCGTTCTTGGAATTCTTCGAACCCGAGCATTATATGCAAAATTTTCAAAGTGCGAGTTTTCGCTGAATTCTATAACATTTCTAGGCCATGTTATTTCAGATGATGGTATTCAAGTCTACACTCAGGAAATTGAACCTGTGAAGACTTGGCCAAGGCCTACGACGCCTACAGAAGTCCGTAGTTTTCTGGGATTGGCAGGTTACTATAGAAGGTTCGTAGAGGGATTTTCCTCTATTTCATCCCCATTGACGAAGCTAACCCAGAATTCAGTTAAATTTCAGTGGAATAATGCTTGCGAACACAGCTTCCATGAGTTGAAGGGCATATTAACCTCAGCTCCGGTCTTAACACTTCCAGAAGGGTCAGATGGTTATGTGGTGTACTGTGATGTTTCCGGCATTGGATTAGGATGTGTGTTAATGCAGCACGGTAGAATCATTGCTTATCCTTCGAGACAGCTGCGGAAACATGAAAAGAACTATCCAACTCACGATCTCGAATTGGCTGCAGTCATTCATGCATTAAAGATGTGGAGACATTACTTGTATGGTGTGCATGTTGATATCTATACAGATCACAAGAGTCTTCAGTACATTTTCAAACAAAAGGAGTTGAATCTATGGCAGAGGCGGTGGTTAGAACTATTGAAAGATTATGATGTGAGCATTTTATACCACCCCGAAAAAGCAAATGTAGTAGCTGATGCGCTTAGCCGCCGATCAATGGGCAGCCTATGCAGAGTTCCTCCGAAAAAGAAAGAATTAATTCATGAGCTCCACCAACTAGCTAATCTTGGAGTACGTGTAATTGATTCGGGTAGTGCAGGGATTGGTATTAATGATCCCATAGTTTAATCTTTGAATATGGAAGTGAAAGAGCGTCAGTATGAAGATCCTCAGTTGAGCCATTATAGAGACGTATTTCATGAGAAAGAGAAGTTCCCATTTGAAGTTTCCACAGATGGAATTCTTAGATACCGAGACAGGCTATGTGTGTCGAATGTTACAGAATTGCGTCGTAGAATTCTAGAAGAAGCCAATTATTCTCGGTATTCTATTCACCCAGGTGCAACCAAGATGTATCATGATCTCAAGTTGATATATTGGTGGGATGGCATGAAGAGAGACATAGCAGAATTTGTAGCTCAATGTCCTAATTGCCAGCAAGTGAAAATCGAACATCAAAAGCCAGGAGGATTATTGCAAGCAATGGAAATCCCTACTTGGAAGTGGGAAGTGATTAACATGGATTTTATTGTGGGTTACCTCGTTCTCGAGGCAAATATGATTCCATATGGGTGATTGTGGACAGATTAACAAAAGCAGCTCATTTTCTCCTAGTCAGAACCACATACTCAGCAGAAGATTATGCGAGGTTGTATCTCCAAGAAATTGTGCGAATCCATGGTATTCCAATATCCATTATCACAGATAGAGGAGCACAGTTTACAGCCAAGTTCTGGAAATCCTTCCAAGAAGGTCTAGGTACTCAAGTGAAGCTTAGCACGACATTTCATCCGCAGACCGATGGGCAAGCCGAACGTACCATTCAGACCTTAGAAGATATGCTAAGAGCACGTGTTTTATATTTTGGTGGTAGTTGGGATTATCACTTACCTCTGATTGAGTTTGCGTACAACAACAGCTACCATTCCATATGCAAATGGCTCTGTATGAAGCTTTATATGGAAGGAAGTGTAGATCCCCAATTGGATGGTTTAAAATAGGATAAGTACAGCTAATGGGCCCTGAGTTGATTCAGCAAGCGATGGAAAAGGTCAAGGTGATCAGAGACCGATTATTGATAGCCCAAAGTCGCCAAAAATCTTATACGGACAACCGCCGGCGAGACTTAGAATTTCAGGTTGATGATTGGGTATTTTTTAAGGTCTCGCCAATGAAAGGGGTGATGAGATTTGGCAAGAAAGGGAAGTTATGTCCTAGATACATTGGACCCTATAAAATTATCCGCAAGGTGGGTCATGTAGCCTACTAATTGGACTTGCCTTCAGAGCTTAAGTCAGTCCATCCAGTCTTTCATGTCTTGATGCTCCACAAGTGTGTTGGAGATCCCACAAAAATTGTACCAATAGACGATGTGCAGGTGACAAAAAAGCTAACATATGAAGAAGTGCCCATTGCCATCTTAGACAGGCATGTACGAAGACTTCGAAATAAGGAAGTAGTTTCGGTCAAAGTCTTGTGGTGAAACAACAACAGAGAAGAAAAGACTTGGGAAGCAGAAGAGAAAATGAAATCCACATATCCGCACTTATTCCAACCCCCGGGAGAGATTCAAGATGAAGCACTAACAATATGAGGTATGTACGCTTTCTTTTCATACTTTTGGTTGTGTGTGGCCAATTTATAGTTCTATTATGTTGTGGCCCTGTGAGGCAATATCATTATGGGTTGTTGTGACAGGATGGTAGTGCCATATTACAGGCGAAACTCTGGCGAAATTTTCGTAGAATTCCCGAGTGTTTAACATTCGAGGACGAATGTTCCAAAAAGGGGAAGAATGTTACACCTTGGAAAATTTTCCGTTAACGTACAGTGAATAGGCTAACGAAGAGCACAATGTATATGATATTTCGATAAGTAAGAAATAGCATTTGATGATTCTAATCGAGATTCAAAGACATCTGACGCAACGGAAGAAGGTTGTCAAGGAAAGTAAGGGATATGTTGCGTATCGAGTAAGAATCATCGGTGACGAGTTAATGATGGCATAATGATGTCTTAGAAAAGAGTGATACTGTCCCTTAGATTGGTATTGAGGTGTTAAATAAGTGTCAAGAAGGTTCCATAAGGATTGGAGATCAAACGAGTCAACGAGAAAGAGTTCGGATGAACTAGAATTATACGGCCCAACATACTGGCCGTATAAATTATACTGGTCGTATGTCTAGCCATTTAATTAGCCCAGAATGTCACACCTCACTGGACCAAACATACGGCCAGACATAGGGCCCGTATAAAATGTACGGACTATATGTTCCAGTCGGGACAGATTTTAAGTGTTATTATAAGGACCCTCCCTCATTTATTTCATTTCATTCCCACTCTCCACAACTCAAGAAACCTCTAGAATTCTATCCACTCTCCATCCACAAGAAACCAAGGGAAAACCATGATCAACTATACCAAAACCACAAAATCAACTGTAGAAAACCTATCAAAGTTCATCTAAGCCAAGAAATCCCATAGGAAGTCAGTTAGGGTTTTTGTGCAAGAAGAGAATTCCAACTCAAGGATTAATCATCCATCATCTAAGGTGAGTTTTATGATCATTCCTTTTTGTTTAAGGTGTTGAAAGTTAAAAACACTTGGATTGTAGAAAGATATAGGAAATGGGTCATGAATGTGGGAATAGTGACATTGTTGGGTAAAGGTTTGGAATGAATCATGATTATCGAAATGTTGTGATTGTAAATGTGTTATGAATGACATTTAGAACATGGAATAAGTATTATATGTGAGAAAATGCAATGATGAATGATAACCATGATTATGGAGAAATTGGAGTGAAATTGTGAAATGTGGATAATATAGATGGATGATGATTGTTGCTTGTGAATGTTGTTAAGGATGTTTGGGAGTTGATATAGAATATGGGAAAATTTGTATAAACAAAGGAAATGCTGCCCAATTTTCTTTAGCTTTAGTAAGCACGTTTAAGTAATCGATTAGCTAATGTTCATGCGAATTCTCTTGAAGGCAAAAATGTGGGCATCAAATGAGAACAAGCAAATGATAGATTAGTTAAACGAAAAAGGTACGTGAGGCTAGTCCTTTCTTTCTATAGCATGCTTTTTCCTTCTTCTCCGTGAATCTTCTACATCCCGGAAAGCTAAGAGTCTGTTCATGAATAGCCATATCAGATAAGAGATACATTACGAGCCCAATAATGATGATGATGAGTTAGGTATAAAGATTCTAGAGTTCATGATATGATATTCCTATAAATTTAATGATGTTGTTATTGTATACACTTACCTTATATACTATTTCCTTCAAGGTGAGGCAGAATATTTACAAATGTTCCATAATGAAATTGGGGGTTCACGACCTTATGTCACCTCGATAAAGTATAGCTATCTTTGAGTTATTATCCAAGCCTTATAATGAGTACATGTTGATGATATTACACCGCGCCTATATGGCCGAGAATACACCGCTAAGGCGGGCAGCGTATACACCATGTCTAGATGGCATGGGCAGACACCACTAGTGGACGGCATAAGATGATACCCCGGACGTGGGAGGCCTTGACGCAGGCTAATGATTATCACACCGTACCTATATGGACGGGCAGCTTATACATTTATGCATATATGATATGATGATGATTATGAAGTAAACCAGCAAGCGTTATCTCTTTTATAATTGACAGTCGGTTACAGTTGCTCCTCATTTGATGCTTTCTTTCTCTCATTGACGTATTATTATTATTTTTGTCTCTCATACTCAGCACAATGTTCGTACTGACGTCCTTTTTCTTTGGACGCTGTATTCATGCCCTCAGGTAGACAGGGAGGTGACCTTGATCCAGACTCGTAGGAGCTAGCAGCTGATTTGAGAGCACTCCATTATTTCGGAGGTGCCTTTGATTATTCCTTTGTGTATATATGTATATTTTGGGCACGACGGGGTCCTGTCCCGTCCCTATGTCTAGCACTCTAGTAGAGGCTAGTAGATACGTAGGTGTGGATAATATGGTCTCACAATGTTTATAATGTATATGTTTATATTATTTTAATAGCCGAAGGGCCTATGTATATATATATATATATATATATATATATATATATATATGTAAAGTGATTATGTTTCCCAATGAGATATTGACTTTCTTATGACAGGAATATGATAAGTAAGGGAATGAGTGTTGCTCGGTGGTTAGCCCCGGGTACCCGTCACGGCCCCTAGTCGGGTCATGACATTGTTGGTCCATTACAAGAAGAACTGAAATCCCTCGGCGTACACCTGGATTCCTTTACTACAAGGATACTTTACATAAAAGATCATTTGAGTGAGTACTCTTGCAATGTTTGGGTGAGGATGAAACAGTCCAAGCTTTACAAAAAGCACATTCAGGAGTATGTGGATCACATCAATCTGAACCAAAACTCCAATTCCGCATAAAAAGGATGGGATATTACTGGCCAACGATGGTGAAAGATTGTTTGGACTACGCTCGAAGGTGAACAGATAGCCAATTTCATGCAATTTTTTTACATCAACCACCTGAAGCATTACGCCCGACTATCATATCTTGGCCATTTGACGCTTGGGGATTGGATGTTATTGGTTCATTGCCAAAACTTATGGCGAGCACTTATACATATTGCTTGCAATCGATTACTTCTCAAAACGAGTCGAAGCTATCACTTTTGAAGAAATAAAGAAGTAGAATGTAGCGAACATCATCCGAGTAAATATCATCAACTACATTATCATTCCTCATTACATAATAACGGACAACGGAAAGTCACTTGATAACAAATTGATGAACAAAATTTTTGATCTCTTCAGTTTCAAGCAGCGTAAATCTTCTATGTATCATGCTGCGGCCGAGGGTTTAGCTGAAGCATTCAATAAGAATCTATGTAACTTTTTGAAGAAGGTTTTCTCCAAGTCCAAATGAGATTGTAATGAACTAATATAAGAAGCTTTGTAGGCGTATAGGATGACTTACTGCACACCGACACAAGCGACCCTATACTCGCTTGCTTATGGAGTTGAAGCAGTTCTACCACTTGAGCGTGAAATACCTTCTTTATGACTTGCTATTCAAGAGGGGCTCGGTCACGACCCAACTAGGGGCCTCGACGGGTACCCGGAGCTAGTTACTGAGCACCGCTCACTCTACTACTTATCTTGCTCATTTAATATTCTTTTATCAATTTACATACCAGTTGTAGGAAAATCATAATTAAACAAACATAAATACTTTATATACAATTGCCTTTCGGCCATCAAAATAATATACACGCATATGAAAACGTCTTGTGAGACCATCTAACCCACACTGCGTATCTACGAGCCTCTACTAACATACTGTATATACATGGACGGAACAAGACTCCGTCGTGCCCAAAATATACATATATACCAAAAGGATAATCCTAAGCACCTCCGGACAATGGAGTGCTTTCAACCAGCTGACTGCTACTGAGGATCTGGGCCAAGCTCTCCTCTCTGTCTACCTGTGGGCATGAACACAGCGTCCGAAGAAAGGACGTCAGAACGAATGTTGTACTGAGTATGAGAAGCATAAACAATGAAAAAAAACATCAACAACATAGTGATAACATCAACGTGAAATATCTGGATCTGTCTGATAATCATAAAGGAAATCATGCGTGCCATCTTACTCATACTCAACCTCATAACATATATGCATCATATGCAAGCTGCCCGTCCATGTCGGAACGGTGTGATAATCAATAATATTAGCCCGCGTCCGGGGTACCATCTCATGCCGCCCACTAGTGGTGTCTGCCCATGCCCGAAGGTCATGGTGTATCTGTATAGCTGCCCGCCTTGGCTGTGACTGCCCGGCCAACTAGGCACGGTGTGAAATGCTCATGTCATGCTTATCATAAAATTCTCATAATAATAATATACTCATCATAAAATACTTATCTCATTTTAATACATGCATAAGGCTCAAGATCAACTTTATTCTATCGGGGTGACGTAAGGTCGTGATCCCCCGATTCCATTATGGAACAACTATTGATACTCTGCCTCACCTTGAAGGAACTAGTACATAAGGTGAGTGTAAGCGATAATTAACGTCATCATTATACTAGCATCATCATATCGTATTCCTCATCTTATATAGACATTAAGGAGTTAGACTCTTAGCCTTTCGGACTATAAGAACTCATGAAGAGAATAGGAATTTCGTGCTACAAGATTCATGCCATCAGGAAGAAGGGACTAAACTCACATACCTTGGTCGTTTAGCTAAGATATCGCTCACTCGTTCTCCTTCAATATCGCGTCGTTACGTTCATAAAGAATTCATATCAACATTAGCATACTAACTACAAGAACGCGTCGCTAATTCTAAGAGAAGTCGGACAGCGCTTCTCTTGTTTATACTATTTTTCCCATGTTTTATATTAACTCCCAACATTCATAGCATTACTCACAATATCGAAATCAACAATCGTCGTTTACGTACATTTAGCAAAATCCACCATTTTCCTCCAATTTCCCTCATAATTAGCCTTATGACTCGTCCTTGCATTTTCATGCGTTTAACGCTTGTTTCATGATATAAACATCATTTATAACGTATTTGTATTCACAACACTTCAACATTCATAATTCAATCCCACTATCATTCATTTATGGCACTATTCACTCAATAATGGTCCATTTCTATGTTCTTCTACATTCCAAGTGTCTAAGCTTTTCAATACTTCAAACAACGTAGAATGATCATGAAACTTACCTTGGATAGTGGTTGAACAACCCTTGAGTTGAAATTCTTCACTTAAACAAAACCCTAGTTCACCTTCTTGGGAATTACTTGACTTAGATGATCCCTTGATGTGTTCTTGCACTTGATTTCACAGGTTTTGTGTTGTTGATCTTTGGCTTTCCCTTGATTCTCTTGGATTCTTATGGAGGAAGTATTTGGAGAGTTCTAGAGTGTTCTTGAGTTGTATGAATGAAGAATGAAATAAAATGAGGCCTAAGTTCCTTTTAATAACTCAAAAGCTGATGTTTAATGAATTCTCGTCGGGTGAACAGTGGTCGTAAACTGCAGTTTACGGACTATATTTTGATTTACGGGTCGTCCACTGTGGTCGTATTTAAGCATTCCAAAAACAGAGAGTTTGGCTGGTGGACATGGCAGTTTACGACCTAGTTTACAATCCGTAAACCAGTTTACGGGCCGTAAACTGGGTCGTATTTAACCATATTCAACATTTACAGAAAGTCTTGGCTGAGGGACCTGGTGGTTTACGACCTGGTTTACGGTCCGTAAATCACTTTACGGGCCGTATAGTGCCATATACGACCACTGGGTGAAAAATTTTCTGCAACTTTATTATTTCCAAAAATGCAAAATTAGCCATTCTCGACTTAGTAAAACACCATACACTCAAGTCCTTCATTGTTCTACTCATCACACAAGTACGAAAAAATTTCCGAGGTGTAACATTCTTCCCCCCTTTTGGAACATTCGTCCTCGAATGTTCGACACTCGGGGATTCTAGAAAAATTTTGCCAGAGTTCCCTTTGTAATTTGGCACTACCAATTTACCACAACGACCCATAATATCATCGCCTCACAGGGCTATGTCACAATATCAACACATTTATGGCCACACATGACCAAAAACATAAAATTAAAACATTCATACCTCATATCGTCGACGTCTCATTTTGAATCTCTTCTGGGGATTGGAACAAATAGGGGTACATAGATTTCATCTTTTCCTCCGCTTCCCAAGTCATTTCTTCCCGATTATTGTTTCGCCATAGCACTTTGACTGAAGCAACCTTTTTATTCCGAAGCCTTCGCACTTGTCTATCCAAAATAGAAATGGGCATTTCTTCGTATGTCAACTTCTCTGTCACTTGTACATCATCAATCGGAACAATCCTCGTGGGGTCTCCAATACACTTGCGGAGCATCGAAACATGGAATACTGGGTGTACAGATTCGAGCTCTGAAGGCAAGTCCAACTCACAGGCTACTCTTCCCACCTTGCAGATGATTCGATAAGGTCCAATGTATCTTGGACTCAATTTCCCCTTTTTGCCGAACCTCATTACTCCCTTCATTAGTGAAACTTTCAGGAATACCCAATCATTAGCTTGAAATTCTAAATCCCGTCGGCGGTTGTCCGCATAAGACTTTTGGCGACTTTGAGCTGTTAACAGTCGGTCTCGAATCACTTCAACCTTTTCAACTGCTTGTTGGACCAAGTCGGGGCCTATCAATTGTACTTCTCCGGTTTCAAACCATCCAATTGGAGATCTGCATTTTCTTCCATATAAGGCTTCAT
The DNA here is from genome assembly GCF_019175385.1 of Lycium barbarum. Classification (NCBI taxonomy): domain Eukaryota; kingdom Viridiplantae; phylum Streptophyta; class Magnoliopsida; order Solanales; family Solanaceae; genus Lycium; species Lycium barbarum. The sequence goes on along the minus strand of NC_083345.1, from coordinate 48,245,323 downwards.
ACGGGGCCATTTGGATACTGGAATGATAGCTGTTATTATAGGAAAATTCAATAAGAGGCAAATGCTCGTCCCAACTACCACCGAAGTCCAGCACACATGCTTGTAGCATATCTTCTAAGGTCTGAATAGTGCGCTCGGCCTGCCCGTCGGTCTGTGGGTGGAACGTCGTGCTGAGCTTAACTCGAATACCTAGACCTTCTTGAAAGGACTTCCAGAACTTGGCTGTGAACTGCGCCCCTCTATCCGTGATAATGGCCAAAGGAATACCATGAAGTCGTACAATCTCCTTGATCTCGATAATGACTTAGCTGGGAATCCTCATATTGCCGTTCCTTCACCTCTAGATTCAATAATGAAACTGTGGGGTCATTGATGCTAATACTTGCATCTTCTGCATCAGTCGCACGTACGCCGAGACTTGCTAGTTGATGGAGCTCACGAACCATTTCCTGCTTTTCCGAAGGAACTCCACATAAACTACCCATCGATCGGCGGCTAAGTGCATCTGCCACTACATTCGCCTTCCCTGGATGATATAGAATGTTCACATCGTAATCCTTTAGTAATTCTAACCATCGCCTTTGCCGCAGGTTCAACTCCTTCTGTTTGAAAATATATTGGAGGATTTTGTGATCCGTATAGATGTCAACACGTACACCATACAAGTAGTGCCTCCATATTTTTAAGGCGTGGATAACCGCGGCCAATTCGAGATCATGAGTCAGATAATTCTGTTCATGCCTTCGCAACTGTCTCGAGGCATATGCAATGACTCTCCCATGCTACATTAATACGCATCCTATTCCCACACCGGAGGCATCACAATATACGACATAGCCATCGGACCCTTCTTTTGCACTGGCGCTGAGGTCAACCTATTTTTCAACTCTTGGAAACTACGCTCACAGGCATCATTCCACTGGAATTTAGCCAACTTCTGAGTTAACTTCGTCAATGGGGCTGAAATAGATGAGAAGCCCTCTACAAATCTCCTGTAATACCCTGCTAACCCAAGAAAACTACGAACTTCCGTAGGTGTCGTAGGCCTTGGTCAAGTCTTCACAGCTTCTATTTTCTGAGTGTCGACTCGGATACCATCATCTGAAATAACATGACCTAGAAATGCCACGGATTTTAGCCAAAACTCGCACTTCGAAAACTTTGCATACAATTCCCGATCTCGAAGAACGCCAAGAACAATTCTTAGATGATCTGCATGTTCTGACTCTGTGCGAGAATATACCAGGATATCGTCGATAAACACTATCACAAAAAGATCCAAGAACGACCTGAACACATTATTCATTAAATTCATGAACACCGCTGGGGCGTTTGTCAACCCAAACGACATCACTCGGAACTCGTAATGGTCGTACCTCGTTCTGAAGGCTGTCTTGGGAATGTCTTCCTCTCTGATCCTCACTTGATGATAACCCGATATTAGGTCTATCTTAGAAAACCACTTAGCACCTTGTAATTGATCGAACAAGTCATCGATTTTGGGAAGGGGATATCTGTTCTTCACAGTCACCTTGTTCAACTGTCTATAATCGATACACATTCGTAGCGACCCATCTTTCTTTCGCACGAACAAGACCGGTGCTCCCCACGGTGATGAACTGGGTCTAATAAAACCCTTCTCGAGTAAGTCTTTAAATTGTGCCTTTAGCTCTTTCAACTCTGCTGGTGCCATTCGATAGGGAGGAATAGAAATAGGCTCGGTGTTGGGTACTACATCAATAGCAAAATCAATTTCCCTTTCTGGAGGAAGGCCTGGTAACTCGTCGGGAAACACATCTGGGAATTCATTCACTACCGGGACAGACTGGAAAGTTGGCACTTCCACTTCCGTGTCATGAACCCGAACTAGATGACAAATATAACCCTTGGCTATCATCTTTCTCGCCTTAAGGTAGTAAATAAACCTACCCTTTGGGGAAACTGTATTACCCTTCCACTCGAGTATGGGTTCTCCCGGAAATTTGAATCGAACTACCTTTGTCCGGCAACAAACATTAGCATAGCATGACGCCGACCAGTCCATACCCATAATTACGTCAAAATCTATCATCTCAAGTTCAATCAAATCAGCCTTTGTCTGACGATCACGTATAATGACTACACAGTTCTTATATACTTGCCTCGCTATTACAGGATCACCAACCGGAGTGAATACTTCGAAAGGTTTAATTGGCTCGGGTCTCACCCCAACACAATCAGCAATATACGGAGTAATATATGAGAAGGTAGAACCTGGATCAATCAGAGCATATACGTCACGGGAAAATATAGTCAGGGTACCTGTGACAACATCTGGGGAAGACTCGAGATCCTGTCGCCCAGCTAAAGCATACACACGGGGCTGAACAGCACCTGAAGTAGATGCTCCCCCTCTACCTCTGCCTCTACCTGCTGTAGTCTGAGGAGTCTGTGTTGTCGGGCGTGCTGAAGAAGAACCCGCTGCTGAACCTGTAGGCTGAGTCCCAGCTCTATCCCTCGCTGAGGGGAAATTTCTCATCATGTGACCAACTTTCCCGCAAGCATAACAAGCATCCGAACCCTGACGACACCGTCCGGAATGTAATTTGCCACACTGGCTACACCGCGGTACTGGAGGTCTCCTCTAACTAACATCTCCCTGATACTGAGAACTTGGGGCCCTCGAACTCTGACCCTGCCCTGACTGGAAGGAGCGATCGAACCTTCCGTCTGAGAATCTGGGAGGCGCACTAGTCGCGGACTGACCTGAGTGCCTGGGATGTGTCTGTCTCGATCCCTCTCTATACTCACTGTTCTCTCCCATAGATCTAGCCCTCTTACCTTGTCTTCTGTCACCATCACGATCACTTCTTTGCTGTCGTTGTCGTTCCTCGAGATTCTGAGCATGGGCCTGTATCCGGGAAATATCCATCCCGTCTTGCAAGGAGGCCGTCAAACAATCTCTGTACAAATGTGGCCCCAGACCACTCATAAATCTATAGATTCTGTCTCCCATGTCGGCCACCATAGTCGGAGCATATCGAGCCAATGAGTTGAATTGCATGCTATACTCTCGGGCACTCATACCCCTTTGCTTTAAATTCAGGAACTTGTCCGCTCTAGCTCGGCGGACTTCGGGTGGCAAGTAGTGATGAATAAAGGCATCTACAAACTCTTGCCACACGGGAGGTGGAACATTTCCTCCTCTTGTTATCACCCAATTCTTATACCATAACACCGCCACATCGCGGAGTCTATAACAAGCCAACTCCACGGATTCGGTCTCGGAAGCATGGATAATCTCTAAAGTCCTCAACATCTCATCGATAAAATTTTTGCGGATCTTCATCTGGCTTTGACCCAAAGAATTCTGGAGGATTTAAGGCCATAAAGTCACGGGCTCTCGTGCTAGCTGAACGATCCCTTGGACCTGCATCCTGTCGTTGTGCCTGATCGGCAAACAATTGTGTCAATAAATGGATGGCCTCGGACACTTGTTGACCCGAAGCACCCGGTGGAGGAATCGAAGCTGAGGCTCCTCCCTGCTCTTCTACATTGGGCGCGGCCTCACTTTGCGATTCGCTTTCCTCTACATTTGCCGGAGGCTCTCTTTCCGCCTACCTCTTTGTCGTAGCTTTGCCCTTCTGGGCAGCTGTAGCTTTTCCTTTTGGCGGCATTTTCTGAAACCATAACGCACTTTTAGGAATAACATAACCCTAAGCATGACTCTATCGCACGATTTCATGAGAAGAAGGATGGTCATTTTCCTAAATGCCCTGTAGCCTCTTGTTTATTAGCGTGGCGCGCAACACGCCATAAACAAGACCCTACTAGACACGGGTCGTAGACACTTCCTAGGACAAACTGCTCTGATGCCACTTCTGTCACGACCCAACTAGGGGCCGCGACGGGTACCCGGAGCTAGTTACCGAGCATCGCTCACTCTACTACTTATCTTGCTCATTTAATATTCTTTTATCAATTTACATACCAGTTGTAGGAAAATCATAATTAAACAAACATAAATACTTTATATACAATTGCCTTTCGGCCATCAAAATAATATACACGCATATGAAAACGTCTTGTGAGACCATCTAACCCACACTGCGTATCTACGAGCCTCTACTAACATACTGTATATACATGGATGGAACAAGACTCCGTCGTGCCCAAAATATACATATATACCAAAAGGATAATCCTAAGCACCTCCGGACAATGGAGTGCTTTCAACCAGCTGACTGCTACTGAGGATCAGGGCCAAGCTCTCCTCTATGTCTACCTGTGGGCATGAACACAGCATCCGAAGAAAGGATGTCAGTACGAATGTTGTACTGAGTATGAGAAGCATAAACAATGAAACAAAACATCAACAACATAGTGATAACATCAACGTGAAATATCTAGATCTGTCTGATAATCATAAAGGAAATCATGCGTGTCATCTTACTCATACTCATCCTCATAACATATATGCATCATATGCAAGCTGCTCGTCCATGTCAGAACGGTGTGATAATCAATAATATTAGCCCGCGTCCGGGGTACCATCTCATGCCGCCCACTAGTGGTGTCTGCCCATGCCCGAAGGTCATGGTGTATCCGTATAGCTGCCCGCCTTGGCGGTGACTGCCCGGCCAACTAGGCACGGTGTGAAATGATCATGTCATGCTTATCATAAAATGCTCATAATAATAATATACTCATCATAAAATACTTATCTCATTTTAATACATGCATAAGGCTCAAGATCAACTTTATTCTATCGGGGTGACGTAAGGTCGTGATCCCCCGATTCCATTATGGAACAACTATTGATACTCTGCCTCACCTTGAAGGAACTAGTACATAAGGTGAGTGTAAGCGATAATTAACATCATCATTATACTAGCATCATCATATCGTATTCCTCATCTTATATAGACATTAAGGAGATAGACTCTTAGCCTTTCGGACAATAAGAACTCATGAAGAGAATAGGAATTTCGTGCTACAAGATTCATGCCATCAGGAAGAAGGGACTAGCCTCACATACCTTGGTCGTTTAGCTAAGATATCGCTCACTCGTTCTCCTTCAATATCGCGTCGTTACCTTCATAAAGAATTCATATCAACATTAGCATACTAACTACAAGAACGCGTCGCTAATTCTAAGAGAAGTCAGACAGCGCTTCTCTTGTTTATACTATTTTCCCATGTTTTATATTAACTCCCAACATTCATAGCATTACTCACAATATCGAAATCAACAATCTTCGTTTACGTACATTTAGCAAAATCCACCATTTTCCTCCAATTTCCCTCATAATTAGCCTTATGACTCGTCCTTGCATTTTCATGCGTTTAACGCTTGTTTCATGATATAAACATCATTTATAACGTATTTGTATTCACAACACTTCAACATTCATAATTCAATCCCACTATCATTCATTTATGGCACTATTCACTCAATAATGGTCCATTTCTATGTTCTTCTACATTCCAAGTGTCTAAGCTTTTCAATACTTCAAACAATGTAGAATGATCATGAAACTTACCTTGGATAGTGGTTGAACAACCCTTGAGTTTAAATTCTTCACTTAAACAAAACCCTAGTTCACCTTCTTGGAAATTACTTGACTTAGATGATCCCTTGACGTGTTCTTTAGCTTTCCCTTGATTCCCTTGGATTCTTATGGAGGAAGTATTTGGAGAGTTCTAGAGTGTTCTTGAGTTGTATGAATGAAGAATGAAATAAAATGAGGCCTAAGTTCCTTTTAATAACTCAAAAGCTGATGTTTAATGAATCCTCGTCGGGTGAACAGTGGTCGTAAACTGCAGTTTACGGACCGTATTTTGATTTACGGGTCGTCCACTGTGGTCGTATTTAAGCATTCCAAAAACAGAGAGTTTGGCTGGTGGACATGGCAGTTTACGACCTGGTTTACGGTCCGTAAACCAGTTTACGGGCCATAAACTGGGTCGTATTTAACCATATTCAACATTTACAGAAAGTCTTGGCTGAGGGACCTGGTGGTTTACGACCTGGTTTACGGTCCGTAAACCAGTTTACGGGCCGTATTCTGGGTCGTCTTTAACCATTTCAACACTTAACAGAATCTTGAGATTTTTGACGCAATGAAAGACGATTGCACTATACGGTCCGTAAATCACTTTACGGGCCGTATAGTGCCATATACGACCACTGGGTGAAAAATTTTCTGCAACTTTATTATTTCCAAAAATGCAAAATTAGCCATTCTCTACTTAGTAAAACACCATACACTCAAGTCCTTCATTGTTCTACTCATCACACAAGTACGGAAAAATTTCCGAGGTGTAACAGGCTCACTGAAGAAAAATGACCAATTGCGTCTTGCAAATTAGAAGCACTTGATAAGAAGAGACTCAAAGCTCAACAGAATCTTGAATGTTATCAAGCCCGTATATCTCGTGCTTTCAACAAAAGGCTCGTTTGAGGTCCTTCCATGTTGGAGACTAAGTCCTTGCAGTAAGAAGACCCATCATCATTTCCCATAAGTCTGGAGGAAATTCACCTCAAAATGGTATGGACTATATGCCGTACAAGAAGTGTATTCAAGTGGAGCTTACAAGCTCGTTAATGCAGATGGAATGAGGATCGGCCCTATTAACATAAGGTTTATGAAAAAGTACTATCCTTGAAGCAAGATGATGCTCCTTGATGTACTATCCTTGAAGCAACTTTTGTATCTTCTCCTTCACCCTATTTAGGGATTGGTGGATAGAGGAATCTTTTTCGACCTTCTCGTATTCTTCGAACATGGTATTCGAAAGACGCTCTCCGTCTACTATAAACAACTCTTTTCTTGCAGTTTTCACATCCTTATCATGTAGAGTTTATCGTTCCTGGGCGTATGAAGGGGAAAGCTTAGAAAAGGAGTTCATTAATTTCCTCAGAGGTGAAACATCCACATCCTTGCCATCCATCTCGTCGAGAATCACTTGGACCTCATCTTCAAGGGATGTAGAACAATCTACCTCACTTTTAGATAGTTTACCCTGAATCACAACCCAAAGAGTAGAGATAAACTTCTTTCGATGGTCTACGATAACCTTCTTTCCATCAAACACAAACACTGTAGCTGTTGGATGCTTGTGTATATCAGAACTCAATATTTCTCTAACTCCATCACGAGGAATAGAAGTTGACCCTTTTTCTGCTTTAGCTGTAGAAAGTGGTCTCATTAGTTCTGGACCAGATATAGACTCACCACTATCTTGTGACCCTCGTCGTTGCAATACTCTAAAACCATTTGACTGCATAGGAAAGATAAACATTTAGAAAAGTCACAAAGGTACACTTGGTAAACTAAAAAATTTCTTTTAATCATACCTTTTTTATTGGAGCTATCATAGTCCTTGAAGGGCTACCAATACTGTCAAAAATTTCAACCACATGTGAATTAGCATCTTCCAAGCCGTTTGGACATACTTTCACTCTCTTCTAATTACGATCACCATGGCTACTCTTGCTCCCATCTTGGGGTAATCTTTTAGAATAATGGACGACTTGGTTAAGGGTCTTTTCTCCTGGAACATCTGAAGTCAATTGAGCTTCCTTTCCTTTGTGTTTCCCTAACAAAATAGCATTTGAAGCACAAGGAATGTTGCTATTGGGGACTGCATTTGCACAGACTTCATCCGAATCTTCCAAGAGTGTAGTAGCAATTGGGCAAACAACATTCATTAATATTTGCAAGTGATTGTCAACGAAATTCTCATGCGTCTTCTACCACCAGGTCTAGTAGTCAGCTGTAAAGGTTTCTTCACATTAGGTGAGAGTGAAGGAAAAACTTTGCGACATCGATCGATCTATCGTGCAAATCCATCAAAATATGAGCCCTTCATCTAAAGAGGCATTGTGAATATCATTCCCTAAAATTCCAGGAATGTTTTGATAAAACCCAAATTGACGACTGAATCAGTGTGGACTATATGGCTCGATAATGAATGAATTATCACACCTTAGAGAGAGATAGTTAAAATGAATACTCATAAAGTAGCTTGAATCTAGCTCTTGCACTCTATCACTATCCACATAATAGTAAGGGTGAGGCTTATTCAACATAGTTGAGGTCCAAGTCGCGCTTTCCCCACTATGAATACGTCTTCTCGCATCATTTTTTTCAAAATACCTTGCACGATCCTCCCCTGAGTATGCCACCATCATGGGAATAGATGGTCCATTGGCAAGTGGATAGTGAGTTTTAAAATATTGAACAAGCCAACCATAAACATAATGAGGAAAGCAAACTTTAATTTGATAAAGTTGCGAGGAAGACAAAATCTTATTCAAGACATTGTAGATACTTGCCAAAACCAGAATATAAAGGCTGGCCTTCCGTCCACTTGCCATCATGCTTGTTATCTTGAAAGTCCTGGGAATGATAAAATCACCTTTCTTTTGGGAAAGACGAAAGTGCACAACTAACATGACAAGAAAGCTGCTAGATGTATATCGTCTCTTTTTTCATACTTCACCTCAAGCTTGGAAAATACCGCTTCTTTCGCGTTTGACCATGTGTCATATCAGGTAAAGCCCCAATAGGATTATGTGTCGATTTGAGGTGAGCAAATTTCTTTTCCTTGATCAGTGGAGCGGGTTCATACCTTAAAGGTTTCTTGCACTTAAATTGTATCCACTTGCTCAATAATACTTCTTGGTCAACACCCCAAATATGATGAAAGGCTGCGAACAAATATTCACAAGCTCGAGAAACATATTTTCTCCTCTTTTGGTCTAATCCCGTGATTTCCTCGGGCTCAATCACCATTTCTTCATAAAGAGAACCCCAAATAGGTAAGCCTCCAAGAATATGTAAGTCTCAAAGAGAAGTAGATAATTCCCCAACTGATGTAAGGAGTGTGTTTGTCTTTACGGCATCAAGCTTCACAAAATGCTTGAAGAATATCTGAATTATGATCGTAAGTGAAAAGCAAAGCATAAATGGGGTCGTAAATTTTGAGTCGTACCGAAGATTTCTTGGCTCCGCCCAAACATATCTTCAGCCCATTCCTAATACCCTGGAATGTGACCATACTCTCCCTCAATCTTTATTGTTTCTCCCCAACATACCTCTCATTGAATTATGCGATGACCTAAGCTAGCTAGGGAAGACACAATGTTTGCATGACGATGGTTCAGTACTTGGGAGGACCACATCTTGGATGATCGATTGAAATTATGGTTTCTCGGAGGTCCAATATTCCATGTGAAGCGAGTTCCTGACGGAAGGCCACAAACTCGCATATCGCCCAGATAGTACAGTATGCATCAAGAATCTAGTTTGCTTCACGTCACCCTCAGTCTCCACTACGGGGTACCTAAGTTTGGTGGAGAGGGAGGTGTAGTGTCTTAATGAACCATCTTATCAAGCTACAAAAGACAAGGAAGTTATTAATAGTAGGCTTGGGATTATATCCATAGGTACAATGACCTTGACAAATGAACTCCCTACGATTCTTAAGGCGGGGACGAGTATTTATCTCTTTGCACTGTAAGGTTACCTTACCGTTCTTAAGGCGGCGACAAGTATCCATCCGTAAAATTACCTTACCATTCTTAAGGCGGGCATGAGTTCCCATCCCTTTGCGCCATAAGATTACCTTACCATTCTTAAGAGGGGGGGGGGGGGGGGGGGGGGCGAATGAGTGTCCATCCCATTACACCGTAAGATTACCTTCCCGTTCTTAAGGCGGGAACGAGTATCCATCCCTTTGTGCCATAAGATTACCTTACTGTTCTTAAGGCGGGACGAGTATCCATCCCTTTGCGCCGTAAGAGTACCTTACCATTCTTAAGGCGGGGATGAGTATCCATCCCTTTGCGCCTTAAGATTATCTTCTCAATGCGGGAGTCAATCTCATTGTACAAGAACTCATATTTTTTATTTACCAAAAAAGATAAAGAAAGGACAACAACAAAGTAGAAAACGCAACAAAGAAAATATTTACAGGTTGAAAGCGAATTTGAAATAAATTACTACTCACAAATTAAAGAGCAGGCAACTTATATACACGACTAAAGGTGGCTATTGGACATCCAAGGTCTATGTGGGACGGTAATAGTTATTGTCCAAATGAAATTAGATATCCTAATTTAGGAGCCGTTTGGACATGGTTTGAAATCATGGTTTCAAACCATGGTTTGAAATCATATTTTGACATGCAATTTGGATATTTTAAGTTGTATCTTCTCTTATAGACATAAAAACTTCACAAGTTGTGAAAATTATCAAAACATTCTCAATTCTTATACAATTTTACCAAATGAGCAAATCATAGTTCACAACAAAATTAATACGCTATTAGAAGGCCTTTCTAAAAAATACAACATCAATTGATCAAACATTGGTTCAATAAAAATGAAAATTTAACATGAATAGTAATGAGGTTGGTAGACATAAATAAAGGTTGGTGGAAATTAATGAGGTTGGTAAATGATTGGTGGGAGTAATTGTTAAAAATATCTACCAACTTATGGGTCTATTTTTATAAAATATAAACTTATGGGTCAAATTTTATATTTAAAATTTTTGAAACCATGGTTTGAAATCATGAGATGAAATGCATGTCCAAACGCTGATTTCATCTCATGGTATTAAACCATGATTTCAACCGCCTGTCCAAACGCCTACTTAGTTGGAAGAGACAAAACGTTGCTACAAGCGGTTTCCTAATCATGTGCAAATTGAGAAGGATCCATGTTTGGTGAAAATAAATTATGGGACATTAGTATATAGGCACAAGGAAAAGCCAACCCCCCCCCCCCTCCCACAATGATTACAATTTAATCCAACGTGGACAAAAATTTCCGCAAAGATATCTTACTTGATGTGGCATGCAATGTTTTACGTTATACACGAATAGCATTGCAATTAAACCATTGAGTTAATACTTCAACCCTAATATACAAAAGCGTAGACATTTCGAAAAGTCTTGAAGTAGAGGGTATTTGTGGTTGACGAAATTATATTAAATATAAATCCACAAGAAATTTGGATTATACTAAATTCAAGATATACTAGCTCAAATAAATATTGTGGGATAATACAATTGGGTTGCTTATTTAAGTTCAAGAGATATGAATTTAATTAAACTCATCAATTGGGAAAGTCTATTATAATTGAGCTATCAATGATGAACCCACTTTATCAAGCCCAAGATGTCATCTTATCCTAGAGGCCTAATTAGTGCCACATGTCAAATGATGTGGCACAATAAGTCAAACGAAGGAGCCAATAGGATCACGCCATGTGTCAGAATGCTCCAGCATGCCTAGTCAAATCAAAGGCCAATAAAGATGTACCACGTGTACAAGTGACATGTTCCCGCCAATCAAATATGGTCGTGTCACTTCATTCTGATTGGTCGGAAGGGTTTTTCCTTATAACTACAAATAGGGGTCTCATAATTCAGAAAAGGGACTAGAATTCTAACAAGAAGCCAGAAAGAGCTCGTGGATCAAATGCTGCAGATTTCTCTACAAGCTACAAGTTTCAAGCAAGCAAGTATTTCTCTACAAGTTCTCAAGATCAAGACCACCAGATTCAAGATCAAGCTTCAGACCCTTGAATTCAAGTACAAGTCAAGATCAAATCCATCAAGTTCAAGCTCAAAAACCCTTGAATTTATTACCGAAATAAAGAATCAGATGATTCGTAGAGATTGTAACACTCATATTTAAAATCAAATACTACAATTGTTGCGATGTTTTTCTGTCTTGATTACTATTTTCTCGACGCGAATTTTATTGTCTACATATAACACTAGATGTGTATTTCCGCTAATTTTCTTTTTTCTCATCGTTTCTGTCAATTCAGTATGTATTGATGCAAATTAGAAGTATTAGCTTTTGACAAACTTAAATAAGCAAAACTATTTCATGTATACTTAATGAAGTATTTTGAACCTACTCTAAGGACCATCATTGTCATTTTCTCGAAATTACTACTATTAAGAAGCATGGGTTTGCACTCAGCTTCGTCGTCCGTTTTCCATAAAAAAAAAGGTGTGGGCCCAACTAAACATTAGCCAATATTTAAAAAAAAAGTGCAGTTCACATATTAATTACCAACCAACCAATATTAAAAAAAAAACAAAAAGTGAAACCCACCATCTCCAAATTTACGGGGAAAAAAAAAGTGGATTCCATATTAACAAAATCAAGCAATATAAAAAAAAATTAAATCCCATATTAAAAAAATAAACAATGTCAAAAAAAAAATGTGCAGACTTTGTATTCGTAGTAAACACTAAAATAATAAAGTTTTAGATACGGAGCACAAACTACAATGTTATAACAATCGTGTTTTGAACATAGTATCTCATATTGATAAAATCAAGCAATATAAAAAAAAAAAAAGTGAATCCCATATTAAAAAAGCAAACAATGTAAAAAAAAAAAAAAAAAAAAAGTGGAGACTTTGTATTCGTAGCAAACACTAATATAATAAAGTTTTAGATACGGAGCATAAATTACAATGTTGTATTAATCGTGTTTTGAACATAATATATATAGTAAATCCCATATTAAAAAAATAAACAATGTCAAAAAAAATGTGCAGACTTTGTATTCGTAGTAAACACTAATATAATAAAGTTTTAGATACGGAGCACAAACTACAATGTTATAACAATCGTGTTTTGAACATAGTATCACATATTGATAAAATCAAGCAATATAAAAAAAAAAGTGAATCCCATATTAAAAAAATAAACAATGTCAAAAAAAAAAAGTGGAGACTTTGTATCGTAGCAAACACTAATATAATAAAGTTTTAGATACGGAGCATAAATTACAATGTTATATTAATCGTGTTTTGAACATAATATATATATATATATATATATATATATATATATATATATATATATATATATATATATATATAAATGCATATAAAAATAGCGCAAACTAATAATGTCCAAAAGGGTGAGCCCATACTAAACAATATCAAGCACTATAAAAAAAAAAAAAAAAGTGTGGTCCCCATATTAAACACCAACCAACCAATATTAAAAAAAAAAAGTAAAAAAAGTGGAACCCACCATCGCCAAACTCACGGGGAAAAAAAGTGAACCCCATATTAACAAAATACTATATAGAAGAGTGAGTTTTGGACAATGGATCGTCGTCCGTTAAGCATTAAAAAAAAGTGTGGTCCCCATATTAAACACCAACCAACCAATATTAAAAAAAAAAAAAAAAAAAAAGTGGAACCCACCATCTTTAAACTCACGGGAAAAAAAATGGATCCCATATTAACAAAATCAAGCAATATAAAAAAAAGTGAATTTTATATTAAAAAAACAAACAATGTAAAAAAAAACGTGCAGACTTTGTATTCGTAACAAACACTAATATAATAAAGATTTAGATACGCAGCACAAACTACAATGTTATATTAATCTTGTTTTGAACATAGTATCCCATATTGACAAAATCAAGCAATATATATAAAAAAAAAAGTGAATCCCATATTAAAAAAAACAAACAATGTCAAAAAAAAAAAAAAAAGTGGAGACTTTGTATTCGTAGCAAACACTAATATAATAAAGTTTTAGATACGGAACACAAACTACAATGTTATATTAATCGTGTTTTGAACATAATACATACATATATATATATATATATATATATGCATAAAAATAGCGCAAACTAGTAATGTCCAAAAGGGTGGGGCCCATACTAAACAACACTAAGCAATATAGAAAAAAAAGTGTGGTCCCCATATTAAACACCAACCAACCAATATTAAAAAAAAAAAAAAAAAAAAAAAAAGTGGAACCCACCATCTCCAAACTCATGGGGAAAAAAAAAGTGAACCCTATATTAACAAAATCAAGCAATATAAAAAAAAGTGAATCCCATATTTAAAAAATAAACAATGTCAAAAAAAAAAACATGCAATGAATTAACAAAATCAAGCAATATCAAGAAAAAACAAAGTGAACCCCATATTAAAAAAAATATATAATGTTAAAAAAAAAGTGCAGACTTTGTATTCGTAGTAAACACTAATATAATAAAGTTTTAGATACGGAGCACAAACTATAATGTTATATTAATCGTATTTTAAACATTGTATATGTATATATTAACAAAATCAAGCAATATAAAAAAAAGTGAATCCCATATTTAAAAAACAAACAATGTCAAAAAAAAAACATGCAATGAATTAACAAAATCAAGCAATATCAAGAAAAAACAAAGTGAACCCCATATTAAAAAAAAAATATAATGTTAAAAAAAAAGTGCAGACTTTGTATTCGTAGTAAACACAAATATAATAAAGTTTTAGATACGGAGCACAAACTATAATGTTATATTAATCGTATTTTAAACATTTTATATGTATATATATTATATGCATAAAAATAGTGCAAACTAATAATGTCCAAAAAAAAGTGCACCCCATAAAGGGTGGACCCCATACTAAACAACATCAAGCAATATTAAAAAAAAAAAGGTGGAACCCACCATCTCCAAACTCATGATAAAAAAAAGTGGACCCCATATTAACAAAATCAAGGAATATCAAAAAAAAAAAAAGTGAACCCCATATTAAAAAATTTTTGCAGACTTTGTATTCGTAGTAAACACTAATATAATAAAGTTTTAGATACGGAGTACAAACTACAATGTTATATTAATCATGTTTTGAACATAGTATATATATATATGCATAAAAATAGTGCAAATTATTAGTGTCCAAAAAAAAAGTGCACCCCATATTAAAAAAATCAAACAATATTTATGTAGTTTTCAAAGTATCTCATTAAGTCAATAATGATGGATTCATTGCCACGTGCTTATCAATCCATTAGTGGGAGCAAATGAAATTGCTTTTCTTCTAAAGGTTAAGTAGTCAAACCATACAATTTTCTTTCTTTTTTTATATTAACCTGAGATTTAATCTAGATATTAAACTGTTGTATTTGCTATTCCACCATGTAATTTATTTGTTATGTTTACTAAAATAAATATACTTAAAATATTTATATTTTAAAATAAGATAAATTTAATTACTTTTTTATTTTTATTCTTACTCTAATAAATGTGAAAAGAGATTAATGTCGTAAAAAAAATATATCAAATGGAGATCAAATAATGAATAAGGTAAGTTATTCAAATTATAATTCTAATCGACGTTTTCTTAAAAAACCATGCAAAAGACAACATGACAAGTAAAATGAGCTAAACCGAGAATATTTACCAAAAATTAAAAAATAGTATTTCTTCATTTAAATAGAAAATTAATTTTTACTTTGCTTCGTTTTAAACATGTAAAATTAATTTAATAATTTGAATTAGAATTATCCAAATCAAAATTTGATAAAAAATAATAAGTATTTTACACCTTTAAATTAATCGAATTAAAATTGAAAGTATCAACTGATGCTTAAATATTGCTATTGTTTTATCTCAAAGAGAGGAAAATACAAGTCTTCTCTTTAAAAAATATTAATAAATTTGCTGATTTTGTATTCGTAGCAAGCATTAATATAATGAAGTTTTAGATACGGAGCACAAACTACAATGTTATATTAATCGTGTTTTGAACATAATATATATATATATATATAATCACTATTCAAAGACAACTATATATACATAAATGCACTATAATCTAAAGTGTTTGGCCCGTGCGCAGCACGGGCATAGGCCGTCTAGTATATTGTGAGAGATGGCTGTAAGGGGAGGGGGAAGGAGCATAGTGAAGATGCGTAAGTGTGTGAACATTTGATTATATACTAATCATACTAAATAAGAGATTGTTGAATAATCAACTTTATGTTGATCACTTAGAAAAATATGTGGATTTTAGTTACAAAGAAGTAGTTCTTATGTGTGATAACCAAACATTGTTTGCTATAGTTATGCAATAATTTAGGCTAAAGAGGGTTTAGTTTAGGTTTCCTTTATTTTTATTAAGATTAAGACGTCTGGATCTGAATGAATATCTGAATGATTAAGATGTTGTCTCTAAGTCTAAACACTGAATGATTAAGACTATTTGTTTTTCAATATCTGAACGTGCCTAATGTATTTATTTAAATACTAGGTTTTTGACACGTGCAACCTAGTCATGTAGTATCCATATTTATTGTAAAATAATAACAATGTATTTAAAACAAAGCTTCGATTAATTACGTATACATGAAAAATTAAGTTGATGCTTATGCGAATGATCAATGTGATGCGTCGTGTGGTGAGTTGTTTGTAGAGGTTAGATAATTGTGAAAACCTACCGCATCGGGTGTTTACACCCAAGAAATGAATGCAAAAAATGTGTCTTTTATATACAAAATTATCACTTAATCATGATTAAGTAATATGTATTTTTCTCTTATTTTTTAGTTAGCAAAGGTTAAAATGATCTGATATAGACAGAAACAATGAATAAGAACAATCAAAGTTAAATTAAAGATATGTGACTTTTTACTTATTGTAATTTTAATTAGAAACTAATGTCATAGTCATATCTTTACTTTGTAATTTCACATTTCACTTGTTCAGGAACCAAATCAAAATTCAACTGACCGGCATTATGGTTCTATAAAAGAAAAAAAGGCGTTGTAATCATAAAATAGCGCAAATCATCGAATCACTTTATTATTGTAAATGAAGAATCCAACGCAATTAATTAAATACTCAAGGCACAAGTTCAATAACAATCATGTAAATTAAATTATTCATAATTATTATTGATTCACAAAAATAATTACAGTGAAGAATGTAACGCAATTAATTAAATACTCAAGGCACAAGTTCAATAACAATCAAGTAAATTAAATTATTCATAATTATTATTGATTCACAAAAATAATTAAACGAAATTAGTATCATTGAGTAACCAAACTCGTAAATGGTTAAAGCAAATTTTTTAGAAGAAAACAAGCTAACAAATCAAAACCAACAATTACTTGAAGAGATATAGATAGACCTTTAGGGCCTGTTTGGAAAACGACTCAGGTAATTGGAATTGGATGTAATTGGGTGTAATTACACAGTTTGGCTTATTTATTTGACCAGGTAATTACACAGTTAGGTGGGAATTGGGTGTAATTACACTCTTCAATTCTCAAGGAGGGGGGGGGGGGGGGGGGGGGGGGGGGCTGAGAATTAGGTGTAATTACACCCTGTAATTGCAGAATTACTTTTTGGTTGGTTTTTTTTTTAATTATTATTTTAATTTCTTTTCTTTTTTAATTTATATTATTTAATTTCTTTTTTATTTTATTTTAATTTCTTTTCTTTTCTAAAATATTTTTTATTTCTATTAATTAATTTATTTTTTATTTTTACTTTTAATTATTTTTATTTTTTAAAAAATATATTTTTCTTTTTATATTATTTATATTTCATTTCCTTTCTTCTCATTCCCAACATTTACTTCTTCTGGTTCCATGTAATTGCTCGTATTTTTCATTTTTTTTATTCATTAGCATAACCCTATTATTATTCTAATTTTTGAAATTACATCTCTTAATATTAGAAAGAATGAGTCATTAACAAACTTGGCATATAATGAGTGATGTTATTAAAGTAGAATTTCGCTGTGAATGTGGTTATAGACTTATATTTTCCCTTTCTTTTGAATTATAGGAGTATTTACTTATGTTACGTTGGAACTTACTTATGTAATGTTGGAATGTGACATAAGAGTATTATGTTAAAAAACATTCTTTTGGATTTTGAATTTAGGTTATATTTTCGACTTAAATTTATTTGCTTTAGTACTATTGACTTGTTATTTCACATTCCTTGTTGTTTACTTTTCACTTACAATTGATAGAATTTTTGTTAAACATATGAATAATGTTGTGGCACTATATTTAGCAATATTTTTTTTTTCAAACATCCAATCCCATGATGTTCTCACAAAAAAAAAAGGTATGCTTTTATGTTTTATAATCAATTAAAATAAAAATATTATCAATTTGAAATTATATGTCAACTATTTTTTACAATATTAGTTATAAATATATGATTATTAATTAACATATTATCAAGAAATAATGTATTATTAAATAGCTAATTTAATATCATTTATAAAGGCACATAATTTTTAAATATTAATTTTTAAATTTTTAATAATTAAGTTTTAATTTTAAATTAACCTAAATGTGTAATTACACTTGTGCAACTAAACAACATGCTTGTAATTACACGGCAATTACATTATGACAAATAAAAAGGTCATTGTAATTACAAATGCTGTGTAATTACTAGGGTAGTAATTACACCAATTCCAATTACCAGGTGGCTTTCCAAAAAGACCCTTAACTACCTAACGCAAATTTGCTTCCATATTTTACCAAGATGTGAACGACAAATGAAAACAAGCGGAGTAAGAATAAATATCTCGATATTTTTTTGTGTTAATTGTGTCTTGAATTTTTCTCTTGTATATTTAGGAAATTCATAATCCCTATAGGTTTAGGAAACCCTTTTTTCTAATAGATTTACAAAAGGAAAATATATTGTCCTTGTTGATTGGGAAAACCTTTCTCTTATAGGTTTGGGACTACTTGGGATTAAGCCTGTCAATTGGGCCGGGTCGGCCCACCTAACCGGGCCCATAACCGGCCCGGACCCCCAACCCGGTAAGAGGGTGGTGGGCCGGGCTAGTGGAAAAAATTAGGGGGCTGGGTCGGACATGCCATTTAACCCGGTAGCCCGGCCCACCAACATCCCGGGTTCTAGCCCACCGGGGTCCCGGCCCGGTCCACTTCAAATTAATTTAAATTTTTTATTTATTTAAGTGGTATATTTGTGTATATCTTGTATATGTTAATGGTATATTTGAGTATATTTTGAATATGTTGTTGGAAAGAAGACTCCCAACGGCTATTTAAGTGCTAAAAATTATAAAAAGTTGAGAATGCGATACAAGACTACATAAGTAATTTAAAATAAAACTTCAAACTTAAATTGATAACATTGCAAATTCAAAACATACAAACTTGAACGGTTAACTTATTACAAATGAAAATTTCAAAATGCTAGCATCGATGGAGAAATTTAAAGAAGAGATAAACTTCAAAGTTCAATTTTGTACCTTTTGTCCAAGTGCCTACGTAACGGACCAGTACCCCCAAAAATCGGTTCGGACTTATGGAGATATATTTGACCACAATGTTGGCATTTAACATGTTCCTCGTCTACTCGCTCAAAAAGCAACCACACCGGACTTGAAATTGATCTTCGGACTGGAGGAGGAGGTGGAGGATTATCTTTATCCATTAAATTTAAATTTTAAAATTTGAACTTGGAAGTTGAAAGAGAGAGATAGACAGATTTAGATGAATAGGAAATTTAGGGAAAGAGGAGAGTAGGGAATTATGAGATAATATGGAGAAGAATGAATGACATTTATAGATTGAAAATAGGGCCAAAGTATAATTTAAGGAACTTGATGGTTAAAATAAAGTTGACAACAACTAGATTTTAAAGTATCAAACTTAATAAATGTTAGTATTAGAATTTATTTTAAAAATAATTAAAATCCAGCCCGGCCCACTTGACAGACTTACTTGGGATCTATATATAGGGGTTGTAGTTAGGGATTGAACATATTATACACTCCTCTTTCATAGTGGAAAACCTACTCTGCTTCTGCCCCGAGGATTAGGCTTAGCCGAACCTCGTTAAAATCTTGTGTTATTTTTCATCTCTGTTTTCTTTGCGTGTGATTGTGTTTTAGTTAACCCACGATCTTTTCCGCAACAACTATTTGCTTTGTGTGTGATCATGCTAGTTAACCCACGATTTTTCCCTAACAGTTTTGTTGTGATGATCAAATTCCTAATTCTTTTTTGTAATTCTCCGATTTACTTATACCATCAAATATCCAAAAGGAGAAAATCAGTGTAATAAAATAAAATATCACTGACCGATGATTTCTTTTTTAAATTTGAAATTGTTTTTTGTCACTTTATAATGCTACTACTTGCTGCTACGTTTGCCATTGAACCGATTTGAACCGGCTAGGGACCCTTGTTTGACAGATTCCTTCAAACCCATCATGCTTAAAATATATGCTAGGAAGTGCAGCGAAAAGATAACTATTGATATTTGATATTGCATACAAGCCCAAACGCACTACTTACCCGGTTGGAGCCATTAAATGGTACTCCTAACATCTTTACCAGAAAGTTGCAGAGTAGAGTCTCTATATCTGGTTGGATGATTTGGAGACATAAAATACTTAGATTACTTGTATTTCAAAAGTAAATAGAGAAATTTGTCTTGCCCAATTGGAAGTTGATCTCTCAATGAATACGGATGTAGGGAAGTATCTAATGGATGCGTGTTTGTGCACTATTGAGTCTTTTTTCTAAAACTGTTGCAGTTCTTTTTGGTAAACATAGTGTCTTTTCGTTTTGTGTTGTAGGGAAACTTAGTGTCTTTTCTTGTTGTAGCATTGTTATTTGTTTTTTAAGTAGAAACATTTAAGCTGCAAAAGAATATTTTCGTAATTTAATTTTAAGTTACGGATTTCATGCTTTTAATATAATATATATATATATATATATATATATATACACACACAAAATTCAAACAAAAAAAGTAACTACATATTAAAACTAGATATAAATCTAAAAATGACTGCGCTATGGCAAAGGTGGTTGGCGATGCTGGTGGTGATTGACGGTGGTGGTGGTTATGACGGAAGATGTGGTTAGTGGTGGTGGGATGGGGATGATAGGTGGGGGTGGATAGTGGGTGGGTAAGGGGGTAGGTAACTGGGTTGGGTGGTGGTGGAGGTGAGGAGGGGGGAAGGCGGTGGTTGACCGTGGTGACAAAGGTGGTTAGTGGTGGTCGGGTGGGTAGTGGGTGGTGGGAGGGAGGTTAGGAGGGTAGGTTGGAGGTGGGTTGTGGTGGCGGTGGAGCTAGTGGTTGTGGACAGAGTGGTGGTAAAAATTATTCATTCAAAATACCTCTTAATGATGTTAAGACGTTGTCCAGACCAAATAAGTTCTTAGATCTTAATGTAAACAAATGCATTTAGTGGCCTAAAATCTGAACCATTCAGTTCCAAACCCTCATCAAGTGCAAACAAATGAACGCACATCTTAATATTCAGATGTCTTAATTTTTATGCACATCTTAATATTCAGATTCAGATATCTTAATCTTAACGAAAATAAATGAGATCTAACTGAACAAAACAACTAATACCCTTAACTAATGTAACAATATGCTTTTCGAAAGTAGAAAATGTTTATTTATTAATAGTTCATTGTAGAGTGTGAAAGCACATATCTCAATCACATCCCATCTCCTTTGAACCATTTATAACTAGATCAGTCAATTTCTAACTATTTTAAGCTAGAAATGTTTTCCAGTGATCAAGTTTCCTTCCTTTTTTCTACGTACTCTCTCCGTTCACTTTTACTTGTCCAGTATTCTAAAAATACATTTTCACTTTTACTTATCACTTTTACCATGTCAAGAGAGGATAATTTTTTTCCAGTTTTACCCATAGTGTTAAAAATCGGTTCAAATTATTTTTCAAATCCAATAAAAATATGCACCAATTAATATGAATACATTAGTAAATTATACACTTCATTTATTATTTCTTAAGGGATGTGGATAAGTAAAAGGGGACGGAGGGAGTAGATGCTAGATATAGTGGTCCGTCTTACTGAATGATACAATTTTCTTGTTATTTTTGAACGAGAATTATAAACGTGACAAATGCGTGTCTGCTAAAAAAATTGTCTTAAGTTGTTTTTTTTTTCTTTTTTCTTTTTTAAAGGAAATATTTCTCACATTTTTAGAAAGAGACATATTTGTCAGCCTTGTGATTCTCCGGCGCCGGCTATTTTTCACCGGTTTTTCAAGATTCCGGTGATTCTTTTTAGTGGATAAAATTTGTTCTTTTTCTTCTAAACCCTAGATTAATTAGTCCTTTATGGATTGAGCTTAGTTTTTTTATGGTGACTTCCTTGTTCCTATCGTTGCTTTTTTTTTTTTTTTGTTATGTGTAGATTTTTGTAACCCTAGGAGCTGATTCAATTTAATTCCCAAATTGTGAACCCTAAATTTCTGTAAGTAATAGACCATTAAGATCAAGTTGCTAAGTCTGTTCTTCATTCATGATTTAGTTTCCACATTTGTGGAAATCCAACTGTTATAGCTAAGCATCTCACTAGTACATGTGTTTTTTTTAAAAATTCCTATGAATTTATTGGACTACTTTTTTTCATAAATTAGAAACTGAAGTGCTTGCTGTGTAAGTTTAATATTTTATGTATGCTGCGACTTTAACAAGGATTTCTGATTATAGCCATTTTTTACTTGGGATCTTGATATATAGTTTCTGGGAAGATTTAACTTATGGTGATAAAAAAGTCTCATAATTAGAAATGGTGACAAGTTTGACCAGCCAAGGTCAAACTTGTCTTAAAAATGTGATTAACTAAAATTGGGATTGATTTATAATTTTTAAAACTTATAATCTTTTACAAAATACACAAAATCCCATACACATTATACAAAAACTTCTTCCAACCCACACACATTATACAAAAACTCCTTCCAACCCACGACCCCAACTACTTGTTCATTTTTTTTTTTTTAAAAAGCAGTTCCCAGTTCGTCTCTGTCTCTCTCCGTTGCTGCTGCAAAAAATCGGCGACCGGCGACCACCATTGTTGCTGCTCGTTCCTCTCTCTCCATTGCTGTTGCTACTGCTGCTCATTTCTCTCTCTCTCCATTGTTGTTGCTTCTCTATTCATTCTCATGTAAACTTTTTTTTATTCACTTGGTTCAAAAGTTAGGATTTTGAAATCAGAGTGTGAAAATGATGATTTTGGTTAGAGAAGATGAAGAAGAGCATGGGTTTTTCTTGAATGTTGTTTGTTTTGTTGTAGTTTCGTGTATTTGTTGCACTTATTGGGGTTTGTGAGTTTGTAAATAGTGGTTGTGGTTGTGAAATTATGATTTTTGGTGTTGTTTTTGTTCTTCTTCTCCTTGTTGTTTCGAAAAAAAAAAGGCTTGCAATTTTGTTCATGTTTTCCAACAACTGAGGTTACCTGTTGCAGCAAATTCAGCACTTGTTTGACAGTTGCAAACATCTGTTGATGTTGCAAACATCTGCTAATGTTGCATGGTTTGGTGTATTTTGTTTAAGTTGTGACTGAGATTTGTGATGGTTGTGTGTTTGTAGTGAAATATAGATGTTTTGTAGTTAAATTTAGATGTTTTTGCTGTTGTTGTTGTTGCTATTGCAGCAAATTCAGCACTTGTTTGACAGTTGCAAACATCTGCTGAGGTTGCATGGTTAAAAAAAAATCCTATTTGGTGTATTTTGTTTAAGTTGTGAGCAAGATTTGTGATGGTTGTGTGTTTGTAGTGAAATATAGATGTTTTTGTAGTTAAATTTAGATGTTTTTGCTGTTGTTGTTGCTGTCATGCTATGGTTTAGGAAAAGTTTTGATTTTATCCAACAACTGCTGGATAAAATCAAAACAACTGTTTTTCTACTTCCAACAGATTAAGATTCTGCTGCAACAAGTAATAAGTTGTTGCAACAGCTTCGTATTTTGTTGCAACATATTCTTAATCTGTTGCAACAACTGATTACTTGTTGCAACATATTCCTTTTCCCTTTTTACTTTGAATGTTGCACTAACCAATTAAAACTGTTTTTCTATCTCCTGTGTGTAGATAAAATGGCTCCAGTTAAAAGAAAAGGAGAGAAACCAATTGAGGGAGAAAGTAGTAAAAGAGCTAAGGTCCAAACACCATTAGATAAACTTGTGACTGCTATTTGTCAATCAACAAATGAGGAAAGAGTTAGTGAAACTGGGGCTTCAGAAAGAGAGGAAACCCACGAAACCTTTGTTGGGCATGAAGAAGAAAGTGATAAAAATGAACAAAGTGAAGAAACTAGAGAACAAAGTGAAAAAGATGATGAAAAATCTGCTAAAGGAGATTAAGAAAATGAAGAAAATGCTGAAGGAGATGAAGAAGAAAGAGATAAAGAAGAAGTAAGTGAAGAAGAACGAGATGAAAAAGAAGAAGGAGATGAAGGGGATGAAGGGGATGAAGGAGGTGAAAAAGATGCAGAAACTGAAAATGGTAATGAAGAAGAAGAAGAAGAAGAAGAAGAAGAAGAAGAATCAACAGATCAGACCTTGGCCGAGTTAAGAAGAAAAAGGAAACATAATGTGGATGCCAATCTTGTTGAGTCTTCTAGTATTGCCACAGATCCCAATAGACCTTCGATTGAGGAGGTCATCAAGAGTTTCAGCATTGAAAAGTACGGCGTGACGATGTCGCTGAATGGAAATAAGGATTTGTTCGGTGATTTTGTGGTTAGATCAACCATGGGCAAGGGCTTTGACACCTTCATGGGCATTCTCCGGCAGCAGGGGTTGGAGAATTTCTTTAGGGCCAGCTGCTTTGGGCTCTATTTAGATTTGCCTGAAGATACCGGTGCCCAATTTCAAATGACAATGGTTTTTGAGCTTTTGAAGCGTAAGATTATTTGTGATAGAAA
This sequence comes from Lycium barbarum, assembly GCF_019175385.1. Lineage (NCBI taxonomy): Eukaryota > Viridiplantae > Streptophyta > Magnoliopsida > Solanales > Solanaceae > Lycium > Lycium barbarum. The sequence continues at coordinate 48,220,793 of NC_083345.1, read as the reverse complement.
GGATGAGATTTGGATCAATTACTGTGGCATGCCGGTTTGCTTTGGCATGAAGGAGTTTGCCATAGTTACCGGATTGAGATGTTATCCTTATGAGCCTCTTCCTACTGTTGTATTAACCAAGCCAGCCCGGACGCCCAAGGCAGCCAAGAAAGCAAAGGGTTCCAAAGCTAAGAATGATGTCTCTTTGGTAAACTTAGTGGGAAAGAGCTACATTCAAAAGAAATTGTTGCAAGATTTGGAGTCCAAAACTTTCTCAAAAAAGCACAAGGAGGCACTGTGCTTAGTATGGTTTGTGCACAGTGTTCTTTGGGCAAGAGACGTAAACTACAACATACCGCTTGGATTGATTAAACTTGCTGAGGACTATGATGCCTTCAACAACTATGCCTGGGGTTTTCAAAGCTTTAGCTTGACTGTTGAATATTTGATGAAGGATTTGAAGCCAACGGGGAAGACACAAAACCTATATGGCTTCCCTTGGGCTTTCATGGTAAATTTTCTTCAATGTTTTACCTTTTTTTTTTTTTTAATTATTTCAATCACTATTTTGATTTTTGATGGCATCTTTTTTTCTAGGCTTGGGCATTTGAAGCCATTCCTCACCTCAGGCATCAAGTCAAGGAATACTCCGAAGAAGTTACCTATCCAAGAATTCTTAGATGGTTCACTGCCAGGAACAACACAAAATTGAGTGTTGACCTTTTCAACCCCCTAAGGAAGCTGTAAGCATTAGAACACAACAGATGACTAGGTGTTGCAACAGCTTTTATAATCTGCTGCAACAACACATGCATCTGTTGCAACAAGTTATGCATCTGTTGGACAATGTCCAACCGATAATTAACCTGTTGCAACAAGTTACCCAACAGATGAATCTGTTATAACATGCAACTAGTTTTTTTACAACAGATGAATAACCTGCTGCAACAAGTTACCCATCTGTTGGAAAATGTCCAACTGATGATAAACCTGCTGCAACAAGTTGACAATCTGTTGGACAATTTCCAACAAGTACCACAGCTGTTGCAACATATCACTTTATTTGCTAATTTGATAACTTTTGAATCTGTTACAATAAGTTTTTACAACAAGTACAATAATCTGTTGCGACAAATTACTAATCTGTTGTACAATGTCCAACAGATGAGCAACCTGCTACAACAAGTTACCCATCTGTAGGAAAATTTCCAACAGATGAGATACCTGTTGCAACAAGTTACCTATCTGTTGGACATTGTCCAACAGATGTGTAACCTTTTGCAACAACCTAATAACTTGTTTTAAATAGGTTTTGCTTTTTATGATTTAGCACCATTATGATATATCTACTTTCTTGTTGTAGGTTGTGAACCCATGACTTGTCCCATCAATAAGAGAGTTGGAGATGCCATGCCTTGTCACCTTTGTGCCCATAGAATCTGTGCCTGATAGATTGATTGATGGGTTCAAAGGGGAATTGGCTGGAGTGATAGCCATCACTAGGGTTGATGATGTTGTAGCTGGTGGTGGTGTTCATGTTGCTGGTAGTCATATTGTTGTTGGTACTGGTGGTGATATTGCTGTTGATGATGTTGGTGGTGCTAATGCTGTTGGTGGTGTTGTTCATCCTGTTGATGTTGTTGTTGTTGTTGTTGGTGGTGGTGGTGGTGTTGGTGATGATGTCCCAGCAAGTATTGCTAGGGAAAAATTAAGAGATGATGATGCTAATATTGGTGGATTTACTCCAGTTCCTGGATTGAGTGATTTTTCCGGATTTGGTGGTAATTTTAGTGGTGGTGGATTGAGTGGTAGAATATTTGCTGATGTTGGTGCCGGTACTTCTAAGGTGCCCTCATGTGCTTGTGAGTGCACCACTTGCAAGGAAAAAATGGATAATTTGATTAGAAAGGTGGAGGAATTGGTGCAGGCTCAAGAAGCCACAAACACTTCTATGCAGAGGTTGATATCCAAGAGGGGCATCAATCCATCAAAGAATGTTTCCTCACCTTATACTCCTGTTCATGTTCAGAGGAGGGGCAAAGCAATTGCCAAGGCACTTGCATCAGTTAGATTAAGAAGATCCGTTGCTACTCCCAGTAAGTCAATTGAGACTCCTCTTCTTGATGTTGGGCCAAAAGTGCTAAAGAAGGTGGACAGTTTCAAGCCTGTACATGCCCAAAGAAAGAAAAAGGTTGAGACTGCAATCAAGTCCAAAAAGAGTGGGAGAACCATGTACTCAATGCATGAATTTGGAGCAGCAGACTTCAATGCTTTGACAAGCATGGAAATTTGGTGGGAGGATTGGGTAAGTTTCAACACTTGTATATATCTATCTAATTCAGTATGTTGTTGCAACAAGTAGATAATCTGTTGCAACAAGTTAACTAGCTGTTGCAACAGTTCCTTTATTTTGTTGAATCTGCTGCACCAAGTTAACTAGCTATTGCAACAAGTAGATAATCTGTTGAATCTGTTGCACCAAGTAACTAACTGTTTTACTACTTTTACTTTAGTATGTAGATGAAGTCCTGCTTCTAATGCGTATGAGGCAAATCATTTTCCCTGAGTACTATGATTCCACTAACATAATCCTGAACCTCAACTTTTACAACAACATGTCCAAAGGGTACGCAGAATTGACAAAAGAGAGTACAGTTCCAAATGTCGTGCTTCTGAAGGTTAGACTTGCTGAATTCAAGTAGGATGATGATATGGTCGATTATTGTAGGGGTGTCAGACCCTACCCGGGAGGCTGCTCGTAGGCTGGTGCAAAGAGGGTTTTAACAGTGATAAATATTAATGTCACACATTTTGTCACTCTCGAGTTCATGATTGAAGAGGGAGTGGTAAATGTGTATGACTGCAACGTTCCTGTCTACGAAGAATCTGATTTCTTTTGTTTCATGGAGCCGGTAATGGAATTGTGGCCCAAGTTATTGCAACAGAGTGGAATGTTCGCACACTTGCCTGCAAAGTTACTCAATGAATCGTGAGAATTCAATAGGCTACAAAATCTTCCTCGCAATGTCACTAGTAGGGCATGTGGTTCGTGGTCAATTGCTTTTATGGAGGCTTTGCTTCCCGGCACAACTGTGACAAAACCCGAAAGTCTAATCAGCGACAACTCTGTAGGGAGGATGCAATGGAGGTGGGCATTAGGTGTCATTGAAAAGGTGTTGGAGCCCTAAGATGGGTTGATAAGCAGTTCATTGATTTTGCGTTTTTTGGAGCCAAAATGTGGCCTGTTGAACAATTTAAGTATATCTTAGGAGTTTTTTTTATGAAATTATGTAATTTAAGTATATATTAGGTGTTCAGTACTTTTCTAAGACATTTTGTTAAGTATATATTAGATGTTCATTATTTAAGTTGTGTTCAATACAATATGTTTAGTGGTTTCAATAGTTTTAAACAAGTCACAAAATCTAACAGCTGTTGAAGAAGTTGCAACAACTGACCCATCTGTTGCAACAAGTTTTTAATATGTTGCAACAGATGAGTAACTTGAATGACATTCCTTGTTCTTGAATGACATTCCTTTATAAAAACCTGTTTCATCATCTTGAACATGGCTAGATTGTATTGATTGTGTAGTGCCCACTGTATTGCTCGCAACTTCGGGTATAGGAATCGGGTCAGCCCCACTTCCATTATCTGGGATATCCACATCCACCCCATCTAATTCATCATTTAACACATCTTGTTGGTCTTGAGATAAATTGTGGTTCTCTACCGGGCTTCCAACAACGTATACCCTTAAATTGGGCCTAGCTACATCATTTAAATAAGCACGCAAACGAACCTGATCAATTATCTTAAATGGCAAGACCCTCTGATTTTCAAAAGAGCTGTACATGTAAGTGATGTCAAGATCTTTTGGTTCACAAGTTAATTCACAATAGGTGATGATTAGGTTCACAAAATCATCGAACATAACATATCTTTGGACAGTCATCGCTATCGTCTCTAATGTGTTACTACCCTTCCATCGCCAAATATATCGATTGTTCTTCTCGATCCATTCACCATGACAATCAACCCCTATTGTTATTGAGTCCCCCATTAGTGGTGTTCGAGGTACCTGAAGATATTTTGTTTAACAAAAAATTGGTCATGAGAGCACATACCAATCTATAACAAAATGAAACAGTGGCAGCAGTTGTTCCAACAGATTATTGACTTGTTGGAACAAGTGGATTACTTGTTGCAACAAGTCACTAATCTGTTGGACTCAGCTTCAGTTTTTTTGGGGTAATGTTTCAGACTGTTGAAGATGTCCAACAGATTATCGAGTTGTTGCAACAAGTGTATTACTTGTTGCAGCAAGTCAATAATCTGTTGGAAGCAGCTTCAGTTTTTTGGGTTCTGTTTCAGAAAAAAACTGAAGCTGACTCCAACAGATAGTTGAGTTGTTGCAACAACTATACAACTTATTGCAGCAAGTCAATAATCTGTTGGAAGCAGCTTCAATTTTTTGGGTTACGTTTCAGACAAAAACTGAAGCTGACTCCAACAGATAATTGAGTTGTTGCAATAAGTGGAACACCTGTTGCAACAACTATACAACTTGTTGCAGCAAGTCAATAATCTGTTGGAAGCGGCTTCAGTTTTTTGGGTTCTGTTTCAGACAAAAACTGAAGCTAACTCCAACAGATCGTTGAGTTGTTGCAACAAGTGGAATACCTGTTGCAACAACTCACTCAGTTGTTGCAGGTTATTTATTTAACAATTACAACAACTTCATAATCTGCTGTAGAAGTTGCAACAACCACATTATATGTTGCAACAACTACAACAGCTACTGTAAGTTGTTAGAAAATCAGTAGATTTATACCCAGGTGAAAAATTGAAATAAAACAACATTGTTATACTTACCAAATGAGCGGAAAACACTTATGAAGTAATTGCCAGTGCTACACCAACAAAATCCAGTCAAAAAATTGCAAAATCGGATGGTCACATTTTTTTCTTTCTTGAGCAACAATGGCGGACGAAGAAGAAGAAGAAGAAGAATAAAGCAGAACAATGGAATGAGTTATGAAGTAATTCCCAGTGCTACACGAATGAAATCCAATCAAAAAATTACAAAATCAGGTGGTCTTGTTTTTTTCTTTCTTGAGCAAAATCCAGTCAAGAAGAAGAAGAAGAAGAAGAAACGAGCAGCAGAATAAGAAGAAGAAGCAAGAAGAAGCAGCAAGAAGAAGAAGAAACGAAGCAAAAAAGAAGAGCCAAAAATGGTGGAAACGGCGCAGGCAAACAGAAAATTTGGCGCGTGTTTTTGGCTCTGTAGGGTTTATATGGGTTGGGTCAAAGTGTAAAAAATAAAACTTGGGGGCAAAGTGTAAAAAACAAAGCTTGGGGTCAAATTGTTAAAAATATAACTTTAGGGTGAGTCAAAACTCCCTAATCACTAATCCAAAGTTTATCACCCCTACTCAATTAAAAAAACTAGAGTTACCCCAACTCAATTTTAAAACCTATTTTTCACCTATAATTAAAAGGCCCTAGTTTCTGTGGGTGCACTTTTGATTTGGTATACCTTATTGGTGGTTTCCATTATTTCCATCCTTTTCCTAGAGTTTTGATGTTGATTTTTTTATTTTTTAACTACTTTAGTTAAAGCTTCCATAGCTTTATGATAGGATTGTTTAGTTACTGATTACTTTCATGTTTTCAGATTTTTTTTTTAAATCAAAACCACCTAATTGGTGGGAATTTATTCAAATCAAAATATCCACAGCGAGAAATGCAGCAAAAATCCTAAGTGCAATCATAACTAAAGTGGAAATATGAGCTAGCTATATATAAAATCCTACCTAATCAGCAAAATCTATCAACTAAAGCTCCAAGGGCCTTGACTTGTATTCATCTTTCACACTTCAAGTCTCACAGGTGAAATGGATCAAAATGTCATGAAGAATTCTTCAGGCAATCATGGATGTAGTTGCTTTTTCTTGCTGTATATGTCAACACCAGTAATAGCTAGCACAAACTTTATGAACCACTGTCATATAGATCTCTTTCCTTAGTCAGTTGTGACTGTTGAAGCATTGAAACAAACATTCAGAAATGTTGCATGCTTGTATCTCCTGTAAAATAGTAGCTGCATTGTGGAGTTCCCAACTATAAATAGAACTATTTTCAGTAGAATGAACCATGGTTAATACAACACACTGAAAACAATGATATTTCTAGTTTAGTCCCCTCCCTTTAGAACCTTCCTCCTTAGTGATTGCTGTTGGAGTTGCTGTTTGAATGTCTAGATGTGGATCTAATTCTAAAGTTTGGAATTTGATCCTTTTCCATGTTAATTAAATCTTCTTTCATGAGCTGGAATTTCCTAAAAATAATTATATTGTATTGTTGTTACACCTCGTAGTTTTGTACGCTAAGATTCGTTAGGTGTTAGTTGTTCAATTGTAGACACTGGAGTCATTTTCTAGGATATATGAGATTATATGCTCCTATCTTATGGTTATGAGGGTGTAAGTTCATGTAATAGGTCATGGAAGGATTGGAGAACAAGTGAATTAAGGAAATTAAGTTTGTTGGAACTTTGGAGAAAGGTTGGGCAAGGTTTCGTACGATAATTTTGGTCTAACTTAAGAAAGGAATATCTCCTAGTATATCAGGAGTTTTGAATTGAAACAAAAGCCTAAATTGAAGTTCAGAAAGTCTAGTTTCCAACGCAACAAACTGCGCGTCGATCCGACATCGGAATCAAACTTTATGAGCATTTCAAGACGGACTGCCAGAACAGGGATTAACCCTGCACGAACGCACCTGGGAGTGGCGGCAAACGCGCAGAGGAGCATTGAGCAACTCTGCGCGAACGCGCATAGCAAATATTGAGTCGGTGCCAACCGACTCTAAAACAAGATAAAAAGGGGATTTACCCCTCATGAGTCGTTAGTATTTTAGAGGAAATTAGTAGAATCATTAGATGACCACTTATCACTAGCTTAAGAGATCCACAAGCTTTAAAACGTTAGCTTTTGAGCTAAGGGGGAGATCGTGCGATAAGGTTCCAATGTAGATTATGTGTTTTATAAGTTGATAGGTGTTAATGAGATTGTGTTAGATGATCAAAGTTTTATGTATCCAAGATAAGGTGCATAGAATGCAATTTTTTTCATGCCCATTGAGATCAAGTACTCGGTAAATATGTAATGAGATAAATTAAAGTTCTAGATTGAATAGCGAGTTTAAGGGCGTAATGGTTCCAATTCCAGAGTAATTCATGCACTACGCGTTATTAATGATCAGACGTACTCTACTCATGCCTAGCATACATAAATTATGCCATGATAGAGCTTACACTTCACGTTTAAGATACAAGAATTAAGACTCAATACGTTAGTAAGCTATGCAAGGGAATGCCTTTTCATGTTTCACACATCAGGTTGTGCTCATGTCTAAAGTTAAAAATTGCATTCATGTCCCACGTATCTATCGTGCTTTTATACCCATGTCCACGTTCTAACTTCTAAGTACATTCCGGTTATGATGTTGACTTTGATAATAATAGAAGGGAGGGTAATATAAGGCTTAAAGATTAAGAATCCTAAGGGATGCACACTTATTCCTTAAAAATGAGGAGAATGACTTAGGTAAATGACTTATTTTGACTCCAATGGTATACTACCTACGTTTTCACGTACTCGTGCCCATGATAGATTTATTCGAGCATCCACCTATAGAAATAGCATAATAATGATGTCGGTAGGCAATGAAGAGAGTAAGTCAAGATGGATGTCAGAGTCACGATTCTATATGATTTGTACTTATGTTCCTTTGGCTAATGTTTTAAACTATCTCATAAATTGTCACAATGGATGTCCTTTCTCTCACTAAGTACATATATAATGTTTATGATCAAGGTGACTTTCCACTCATGTCTTAGGTCCTTGACGAACAAAGTGTTCATGTAAATTCCATGTTGCTTATGTCTCTATTTTTCATGTCATGCTATTTGCGTATTTATGTTTCATGTCATATTAATCACGTTTCCATATACGCGTGCTCTAAGTTACGTCCTTCATGTTCAATGTACCTATGTCCCGCCTATACTCCAAAATGAAGCATTTCACATGATTTGTACCTACAAATTCCTTTCCTTTATGATCCTTTATGATTCGCTCACGGTAATGGGGTTGATGAACGAAAAGCAAGACAATCTAAGGTATTCATATCTAAGTTTCAGAGCGAACAAGAGTTCCTTTCCTGCACCCTATGGTGCTTATTTTTGGGAGTAGTATACTCACATTTGACATACTCATGTCATGACATGTTCGAGTTTTACACTATATGTTGGAATCCTATTTCTATTATATGACCCATGTCGGATTCATTTGCACCAATTTGCGATTTTATTCAAGGCCTAAGTCATACTCTCATCTCATATGTCTACCGTGGTGACATACGAACATCTATGATCAAGTCTCTAAGTGTTCAAATCCTACCCGCGCTCAGTATTTCAATCCTCATGTTGTAACAATCGTATTTTTGACATTTAAATCCCATGTTATGATATCCATGTTTACACGTATTCGTATCTCATGACAGTTTAGCACTTATATTCATGTCAGCCAATCTTCATATATTTATGTCCCACGTCATGCTCCTCACGCCCAAATAATCATGTCATGTTAATGCCTATTTTCCAGTACTCATGTCATTCGTGCCTACAAATTATCTTCCAAACCCCATGTATAGTAAACAATTAATTATTCAGCCAATATCCATATGTTCAGGCTAGCTCAGTATCCATGTTAGCCACATTAAAGATTCATTAATCACGTTATATAATAACATCATGCGTATTAAGATACCCCGTGAGGTTTGTGTTGGTACTTTAGTTAACTGGCGGGCATTTGAGAAATGTTGTGAGAATCCGAATTACGAAGGAAGTCCTGCCATAATTTTTGTAAATTCCAGTGTTAGTAGTAATTCTTAACCACTATTAATAAATCGAGGAAACATGTTTCATGATTTTAGTTCATGTAGGTGCTACTCAGTTTCATGTTCCCATGTATATGCTTATATGTAATCACGTATTCAGTTCTCATGATCCATGACCATGTTTTCATGTAATCATGTCAACCTCTTACGTTCCATGTCATTTTATTTACGTTCATGTATTCATGCCATGTCCAGTCCCATACCTAATCAAGACCCATCATTCAAGGACGAATGATCCCAAGGGAGAGATATTGTAACACCTCATATCTTAGAACTCATGTTAGACTGGTAACGTTAGAGTTTTAGCGAAAATTTGAAAGTTTGTACGTATTACGAAAGTGGTTGACCAGCCTACTTCGTGCACCCGTAACTCCTTGATTAGTTGAAAATTTGAGAAAACTTAAAACATGAAAGTTGTATCCCTTTGGAATATCTTTCCAACGGTATCTTGTGGAGCTCAAACAGAGCTCTGTGCTAAGGGTTATACCTATTTTACTAACGCTGGTTAGAGCAAAATTTCAGATTTTGGGTTACTTTTTTTTTTTTAACTTTTCCTACTCGAATTGGGACTCCCTATTTTATTATTTTATGAAGCAAAAACGTCCATAACACTATTATAAACTCTAAGAGACTATTATTTTTCTCTCTACCTCCATCCCTAAAGAACCTAGACACTTCAATCTTTCAAGAAACTCATTCTTGCAATCAAGAAAAATCAAGAAACCATCAAGAATTTGGTTCGGCAATCTAGTTTCCTAAGGTTTCCTCCAAGGTAAATATTTTAATCAAGAACCTTTGTATTCTACAAGATTTATCATTTATAAAGACTAGAATAAATCCATCCATGCCGTTACCCTATAAAAATCAAGAGTTGTAAAAAGTTGGAGAAAACTATAGTATTTTTCTGTTGAGTTTCATTTCGACCAGCCATATTAATTTGGTGTTTCCTAATACTCTAACCGTTGGATCGAGCCCAAATTTTAACTGAGTGTTCATAGAACATAAATATAAAATATGAATGGTGGCGATTGAATTTGGAGGTCCGGAGAAGTACCGTTTGAGCCACGAACAATAGCTACGAAAATCAGTGAAAATCCTCTCAAGGTTTCCAAATTCAAAGGTTTTGGAATTCTTCTTCAAAGATTCAGACTTTTCTTCAAGTTTTGGAGCGATTAAGGTATGTAGACGCTATCCACATATGGAAACATCCTTGTTCTTCCCCATGTTTCAGTATTCTATGATTACACCCTAGGTTTTGGGATTCTAGGTATATTCATGATAAACCCTAGACACTTGAACCATGATTTAAATATTATATTGTCAGTTGCAATCCCATTTAATTAGTCTTAATTTACTGTTTTGGTGATTGAGACTTAGTCCGTAATCTATGAAAACCCATGACTTGTATCCCATGGGTTCTATTACACAAGATATGAGATATTGTGCTTATTTCCATGAAAATCTTGTATATATATATATATATATATGTATGTATTTATTGTCATGTCTTCATGTATCCATGTTCATGTTAAGAATTAGAAAATCATGTCTTCAGTTGTCTTTCATGTTCGGGAGTTGTATTAATACCGAGAACGCTCAGATAGCCTGAAACTACGTATGCCAACGTAGGATAAGGATCGCTCCGCCCAGTTAGGACGATTCCTTCTTGTTTTCCCCATTGAGGGATTTTGGATCCATTCATGTTATGTTTTTGTCTTGTACCCTGGCAAGGTACATGATGGCTTAGCTGATCAGACCGAGATCAGACTCCACGTTTCTCCCCGTGGTGGTTCATGTCGGTATTACAATTATCATTATGTTTTCACCTCAGTTACATATTATTTCATGCTTACAATACTCATGTTCATGCTCAGTTTCAGTATTCAGTTTCAGCATTCATGTTCAGTTTCAGTTTCAGCATTCATGTTCAGTTTCATGTCTATATATTATGTGCCCGCTTATTTCTCTCATGTGTTTACTTACCAGTACATTCAAAGTACTGACGTCCCCTTTTATTGCCTTGGGGGCCTGCATTTCACGATGCAGGTACTGATTTATAGGACGACACCTCTGCTCATTAGGATCTATACGTACCAGTTTATTGGTGAGCCCCATCTCGTCCGGGGTTTAGACATTGTCTTTCCTTATTTAGTTTTGCATCTAAAGGTATGCTGGGGGCCTTGTCCCAGTAAGTATATTTTCATGTTCAGACTCATATTAGAGGTTTCATAGACTAGACAAGTGTCATGCTAGACTTTCAGAGTCGGTTAGCCATTTTGGCTCATGCATGTTATTTCCGCACTCATGATTAAACAAGTATTTTTCTATTAATTAATATGACTCGTTAAGTTTTATAAAGGTTCATCATGCATTCACGTTATACTCCCTCATGTATGCCTCATGATTATTCAGCAAGCTATGTGGTTCGCTCGGTCACATGCAGTCAGGCACCGAGTGCCGTGTTACGCCCAGGCAATGGTTCGGGGCGTGACAGGGCCTCGCTCCAGCTCTGATACCCCCAGTTCCTCCACCAGATGCCTCAGGCCAGCAGATGAGGAAGGCCATTCAGATGCTGACCTAGTTAGTCGCCGCTCAGACCCAGCGGCACGGTGAGGCCCAGGGTGATAGAGCGGTCAGTGCAAGAGCTCGCGATTTTATTAGCGTGAACCGTCCAGAATTCTATCGGTCAAAACTGGATGAAGACCCGCAGGGTTTTATAGATGAGATGCTGAGGAACTTTCGGATAATACGTACATACAATAGCCCGTAGGCACCTTTAGCATCATATTATTCTCATCATCATTACTATCATTATCACTATTATCGTCATTCGTCACGTCTACCTTTCTAGGCATACTCGTCATACGAGGCATCTAGTACAATCATAGTGTATCGAGGATCGTGAGCTTGCTAGCTCGGAAGATCAAGTCATTTGAAGAAATCATAGTCTTATAGAAGATTTAGACGTTTGGTCAAAGAACCATGCCTTATGAAAGAAGGGTTAGCCTTACATACCTTTCCGATCAATTATTCTATACTTGCTTGTTCTCCTCCGAAGCTTATGTGTCTACCTTCATTAAAATCATGCTATCATTAGAATCGACAACTAGCACACATGGTTAAAGCTAGAGAAAATCGGACAACATCTCCTTTATTTATGCAACATTCCTCCATATCGTAATTCAACTCCAAAAAGTCAACAATACATTCACAATACCATAACAATGGCCATTAATCGTTTACTTTAACCACAAGAATCGCAATTCAATTCAAACTATTTCTCAAAACGTCACTATTCATCATTCATGACCCATTTTCCTATACTCATCTAATGTCCAAGCATTTTAACTCTCAAATACCTTAAACAACATATAAATACCATAAATCTTACCTTAGATATTGTAGGAACGAGCCTTGGTCAAAATACTCCACTTGAGAAAAAACCCTAGTTTTCCCTTTGATGAGTTTTCTTGACTTGAATGATTTTAATGGGTTTTCTTACACTTGATTCACTTGGTTTATGTTGTTGGTCACTAAAAACCCTTGAAAACTTATGGAAATAAATGTAGAGAGATGTTTTTAGAGAGAAGGGATGAAATGTGGAAATGAAATAATAAACTTGGATCCCTTATTTAATGACTTAAATCTGATCCGGAATAAACAGTACAGTGGTCGTAAACTGGGTTTACGGTCCGTATTCCAATTTACGGACCGTATTTAAGCATATCAAAATCCAGAAAGGCAGGCTGAAGACATAGTGATTTACGGTCTCAGTTTACGAGCCGGCATTCCATTAGTTATATATCAACGTTCCAATAAAAATACTTGTATGCATCAAAAACTCCAGGTTCCTCGGGGTAAATGCAACCACTTTACGGTCCGTATTCCAGGTCGTTTTTAGCCATTTGATCATTTGGCAGAATGTTGAAGTTTTGGAAGCCAAAATACGACATGGCAGTTTACGGACCGTATACCACTTTACGGTCCGTATTTCAATTTACGTGCAACTAGCCAAAATGCAGATCTGCAACTTCCCACATTTTCAGAACCTATAATTAGTCACCATGGGGCATAACCTATCTCTTATTCCAATTGCCCTTGAAATCTTATTTTAGGGTCATCAAGCGTCATTCCCTTCTTATCAAAATGCCTCATACCCCGTGCCCTTCGTTAGCCCATTTCACTGTTCATCAACGGGAAATTTTTCCGAGGTGTAACATTCTCCCCCCCTTAAGAACATTCGTCCTCGAATGTTAAGCACTCGGGGATTTTACAAACATTTCGCCTGAGTTTCCTCTGTAATATGGCGTTACCATCCTATCACAGCAACCCACAATAACAATGCCTCACGGGGCAACAACATAACAGTAATAGCATTTGGCCACACACGACCCAAAAGCATAAAAGGAAAGCATACATACCTTATGATCTTGATATCTCGTCTTGGATCTCTTCCAAGGGCTGAAACAATTGCGGGTCTCTGTATCTCATGATCTCTTCCGCTTCCCATGTCATTTCCTCTGGGTTATTATTCCTCCACAAAACTTTGATTGAGGCCACTTCTTTGTTTCTAAGCCTCCGTACTTTCCTATCTAATATGGCAATAGGTATTTCTTTATACGTTAACTTTTCTGTCACTTGGACATCATTTAATAGGTCGATCCTCGTAGGATCTCCAACGCATTTCCGAAGCATCGAGAGATGGAACACTGGATGAACGGACTCTAACTCCTGAGGTAAATCTAACTCATAGGCCACTTTGCCTATTTTGCGCACGATCTCATAAGGCCCAATGTATCGGGGACTGAGCTTCCCCTTCTTGACAAATCTCATAACGCCCTTCATTGGCGATACTTTCAAGAACACTCAATCTTTCACTTGGAACTCTAAGTCTCTTCGATGATTATCCGCATAGGACTTTTGACGACTTTGAGCGGCCAACAATCTATCTTGTATGAGCTTGACTTTCTCGATGGCCTGCTGGACCAAGTCTGGTCCTATCAATTTAGTCTCGCCTATCTCGAACCACCCAATTGGGGATCTACACCTTCGCCCATATAAAGCCTCATACGGTGCCATTTGAATGCTAGAATAATAACTGTTATTGTAAGCAAATTCAGTGAGTGGCAAATGATAATCCCAACTACCTCCAAAATCTATCATACATGCTCGTAACATATCTTCAAGAGTCTGAATAGTACGTTCAGCTTGTCCATCGGTCTATGGATGAAATTCCGTGCTAAGGCTCACTTGGGTCCCTAAACCCTCTTGGAATGACGTCCAAAAATTAGCTGTAAACTGAGTCCCTCTATCGGAGATAATAGATACTGGAACACCATGGAGTCTCACTATCTCTTTAACATATAGCTTTGCATAATCTTCTGCCACATACGTCGCTCTGACGGGTAAGAAATGAGATGACTTTGTGAGTCTATCTACGATCACCCATATAGCATCGTACTTACGTCGAGAACGGGGTAAGCCTGTAATGAAATCCATGTTAATCACTTCCCACTTCCAAGTTGGGATTTCTATAGCTTGCAACAATCCGCCCGGCTTTTGGTGCTCTATTTTCACTTGTTGACAGTTGGGACATTGAGCTCCCTACGGGGATGAACTAGGCCTAATAAAGCCTTTTTCAAGCAAGTCTTTCAATTACTCCTTCAACTCTTTCAATTCTGCGGGTGCCATTCTATAAGGAGGGATAGATATAGGCTTGGTGCCCGGTAGCACATCAATGGAAAAATCAATCTCCCGCTCGGGAGGAAGGCCTGGAAGCTCTTCCGGGAACACATTTGGGAATTCATTTACTAGGGGAACTGACTGAAGAGTTGGCGACTCAGCTTCTATATCTTGAACTCGCACTAGATGATAAATGTAACCTTTCGTGATCATTTTCCTCGCCTTTGATAGGAAATAAACCTACCTTTTGGTGATGCCGTATTCCCTTTCCATTCTAAAACTGGTTCTCCCAAAAATTGGAAATGAACCATTTTAATTCTATAATCAACATTGGCATAACAAGAAGCCAACCAGTCCATGCCCATAATGACATCAAAATCTACCATCTTTAGTTCATGCAAGTCAACTATAGTACGCCAGTCACATATCACAACTACACAATCTCTATATACTCGGCTAGCTATTACCGATTCACCCACGGGTGTAGACACCTTAAAGGGTTTGATCGACTCTGGCTCGACTTTAAATCGACCCGCAATATATGGAGTAACATAGGACAATGTGGAGCCCGGATCAATCAAAGCATATACATCATGGGAGAATACCGATAATATACCTGTGACCACGTCAGGAGAATACTCAAGATCTTGGCGTCCAGCCAAAGCATAAATACGGTGCTGGGGACCGCTAGAACTGGGAACTCTCCCTCTACCTCTACCATGGCCGACTGGCGCCTGTGAGTCTGGCCCCATAGGGCGCATAAAAGATGAAGATCCGGCTGCTGACCCTGAAGGCTGGGTCCTACCTCTACCATGTACTGAGGGGCAGTCACGCATGATATGGCCTGGTCGACCACACGAATAGCAAACATCTGAACCCATCCGCCATCGGCCTCAATGCAACTTCCCACACTGGGAACATCGTGGTGCGGGTGGCCTTGCCTGACCCGAATCATCTCTAAACTGAGACCCCGAATAACTCTGACTTGGTCCTGAACTAGTAGATCTATCAAATCTCTGGCCCGAAAACCATGGAGGTGCACTGGTCATAGAATAGCCTGAATGTCTGGGAAACTGCTGCCTGTGTCCACCTCTAAACTCACTCATCGGACCTGAGGATCTGGCCCTCTTGCTATGTCCCCTATCTTGCTCACGTCCACTTCTTTGCTGTTGCAAACTTTCTTCTAAGTTCTGAGTGTGGGCCTGAATGCGTGCAATATCCATACCGTCCTGAAGGGACGCAGTCAAGCATCTATCCATCAAATACGGCCCTAGGCCTTTCACAAATCGGTGTACCCGGTCACCCATATCCGCTACCATGACTGAAGCATACCTAGCCAAGGAGTTAAAGCGGAGGATATACTCTAGAGCACTCATGCTACCTTGCCTCAAATTTAAGTACTTATCGGCTCTAGCTCGACGAACTTCCGGAGGCATATAGTGTCGGAGAAAAGCATCAACAAACTCTTGCCATACCGGGGGTGGTGCATTGGCTCCTCGTGAAGCCATCCAAACCTTATGCCACTGGATCGAAACATCTCTCAATCTATATGACGCTAGCTCCACCGACTCGGTGTCTGAGGCATGTATCAATCGAAGTGTCCTCAACATACCGTCAATGAAATCCTGAGGGTCCTCCTCCGGCTTTGACCCAAAGAATTTCGGAGGGTTCAATGTAATGAAGTCACGAGCCCTTGCACTAACAGCCCTATCACCTTGCCCTAAACTTTGCCTCTGAGTCTGGGCCGCAACCAACTGAGTAAGCAAATGTATGGCCTCTTTTACATCTTGGCCTGAGGCATCCGGTGGAGGAGCTGGAGGTGCTGGAGCTGGGGCTGAGGCTCCCTCACGCTCCTCAGTAATAGGCACTGTCTGGGAGGACTGGGATTGAGCCACACTCTGGGACTCATTTTCCTCTACCACCGGTGGCGGTGCTTTTGAGCCCGCTTTTCTACCACCGTCTTGCCCTTTTGGGCCGCTGTAGCCTTTCTCTTTTTAGGCATCTCTGAAATACACAACACATGATTAGGGAACAAGAATTTCTTACATCATAGCTCTATCGCACGATTTCTTATGAAGAAAGAAGGTCATTTATTCCTCAAATGTCTGCAGCTTCCTATTTATAAGTGTGGCGCGCAACATACCCATAACCAAGACTCTACTAGACATGGCTCGTAGACTCACCCTAGGACTGGACTGCTCTGATACCACTTTTGTCACGACCCGACTAGGGGGCCGCGACGAGCACCCGGTGCTATCCCACCCGGGCACCCCCTTGACATACTTTCACGTAACATCTAGGTGAGCCATAAATCAAATCATGCATTCTAGTCATCCATCATACTAGTCCCATTAGACGACAACATTTCGTATATCATCATAGGCATCTATGCCACAATAATTTACATGGGCCGACGAGGCTAACAAAATAATATACAACATATAGGCCGACAAGACCAAACACATCTAACCACATACACATGTCTACGAGCCTCTAAGAAGAGTATAACATATCACATGAGCGGGACAGGACCCCGCTATGCCCATAATTATGTACACAAAAGAAAAAGTACCCAAAAGCTACAACTCCGAATGAAATGGAGATCTGCTATGTAATCTCTGATAAAGCAGCTAAGGATCAAGTCTGTCTCCCTGTGCACCTGCGGGCATGACGCAGCGTCTACAAACAAAAGGACGTCAGTACGAAGAATGTACTGAGTATGTAAAGCATGATCAATATCGATATAGAAGCATAATGAACAATCATGAGATTTAGCACGAGATGGGAAACAGTAATATCATCGTCATAGGCACTTACTTACCTTACATAGGAACTTTTCATTTCTAATGCGTATTTGTGTACATAGCTCCATATCCGTACCCGTAACCATTTACATATCCTTACTCACATTCATATCGTTTACATCTCAGATACATAACCTATTCGTACTCATATAGATATCATATACATAACATATATATATATATATATATATATATATATATATATATATATATATATATATATATATATATATATATATATATATATATATATATATATATATAAATGTAGCATGCCCGACCACGAGGGTTCGGTATTTCATACATACTTGGCCAACCAAGGCTCAAGGTCATACATACCTAGCCCTACCAAGGCATCAGGTTTATCCGTACCTTCTGCAGAAGTGCGCGCGCATTTCATAATCATATACATACTCTAGACATATTCATATACATGTATTCTACCCGGCATCATAAGCTCGGGATCTTATTATAGCCCTTCATAGGCACACGTACATACAATAGCCCGTAGGCACCTTTAGCATCATATTATTCTCATCATCATTACTATCATTATCACTATTATCGTCATTCATCACGTCTATCTTTCTAGGCGTACTCATCATACGAGGGATCTAGTACAATCATAGTGTATCGAGGATCGTGAGCTTGCTAGCTCGGAAGATCAAGTCATTTGAAGAAATCATAGTCTTATAAAAGATTTAGACGTTTGGTCAAAGAACCATGCCTTATGAAAGAAGGGTTAGCCTTACATACCTTTCCGATCAATTATTCTATACTTGCTTGTTCTCCTCTGAAGCTTATGTGTCTACCTTCATTAAAATCATGCTATCATTACAATCGACAACTAGCACACATGGCTAAAGCTAGAGAAAATCGGACAACATCTCCTTTATTTATGCAACATTCCTCCATATCGTAATTCAACTCCCAAAAGTCAATAATACATTCACAATACCATAACAATGGCCATTAATCATTTACATTAACCACAAGAATCGCAATTCAATTCAAACTATTTCTCAAAACATCACTATTCATCATTCATGACCCATTTTCCTATACTCATCTAATGTCCAAGCATTTTAACTCTCAAATACCTTAAACAACATATAAATACCATAAATCGTACCTTAGATGTTGTAGGAACGAGCCTTGGTCAAAATACTCCACTTGAGCAAAAACCCTAGTTTTCCCTTTGATGAATTTTCTTGACTTGATTGATTTTAATGGGTTTTCTTACACTTGATTCACTTGGTTTATGTTGTTGGTCACTAACAACCCTTGAAAACTTGTGGAAATAAATATAGAGATATGTTGTTAGAGAGAAGGGATGAAATGTGAAAATGAAATGATAAACTTGGATCCCTTATTTAATGACTTAAATCGGATCCGGAATAAACAGTACAGTGGTCGTAAACTGGGTTTACCATCCGTATTCCAATTTACGGACCGTATTTTGTGACCGTATTTAAGCATATCAAAATCCAGAAAGGCAGGTTGACGACATAGTGATTTACGGTCTCAGGTTACGGGCCGTAAACCACTTTATGGTCCGTATTCCAGGTCATTTTTAGCCATTTGATCATTTGGCAGAAAGTTGAAGTTTTGGAAGCCAAAATACGACATGGCAGTTTACAGACTGTATACCACTTTACGATCCGTATTTCAATTTACGTACAACTTGCCAAAATGCAGATCTACAACTTCCCACATTTTCAGAACCTATAATTAGTCACCATGGGGCATAACCTATCTCTTATTCCAATTGCCATTGAAATCTTATTTTAGGGTCATCAAGCGTCATTCCCTTCTTATCAAAATGCCGCATACCCCGTGCCCTTCGTTAGCCCATTTCACTGTTCATCAACGGGAAATTTTTCCGAGGTGTAACAGCCTCACTCCAAGAAGTAATAGATATCTCTCGTATTCAGGCTCATGCCCAGAATCTGGAAGAGCAACAGCAGCCGCAAAGCGGTGAGCGTGATTATGATAGAGGTTATAGTAAGAGGACCAGATCTTCAGGTACCGTCAGTGAGTTCAGAGGGGGTCAGAGGCAACAACATTCTAGGCACTCAGGCCATTCAGTGGCTAGTGCACCTCCTCGATTTGTAGGCTAGAGATTTGATCGTCCCATTTATTCCGGACCGGATCATAGCTCTAGCGTTTCGGGTTTCCAGTATAGAGGTGAATTTGGTCAGATACGGCCGCCTTTACCACGGTGCAATCAGTGTGGTAGGCCACATTTTGGACAGTGCTGCTTAGGTTCAGATGCCTGCTATGCCTATGATCGGATTGGTCATATGATGCGTGATTGTCCATTGAGGAATGGCAGAGATAAGGTTCAGTCCACACGATCAGCAGTTGGTTCTTCATCGTCCGTACGCGCTGTGGGGCAAGGTTCACAGGTGCCAGCAGGTCGTGGTAGAGGCAGAGGGGGAGCATCTAGTTCAAATGGTCCTCATAACCGTATCTATGCATTAGGTGGACGGCAGGATCTTGAGTCTTCCCCTAATGTTATTATAGGTATATTATCAGTATCCTCTCATGATGTATATGCATTGATTGATCCGGGATCTACTTTATCCTATATTACTCCGTATATTTCCAATCTTATTGGGGTGAAACCTGAGCCAATCAAACCTTTTGAGGTGTCTACACCTGTAGGCGACCCAGTGGTAGCAAGGCGGGTATATAGGAATTGTGTGGTTGTAGTCTGTGACCGTCATACTATGGCGGATTTATATGAATTGAAAATGTTAGATTTTGATGTTATTATGGGTATGGATTGGATGGCCTCTTGTTACGCCAATGTTGATTGTCGAACAAAAATAGTTTGTTTCCAGTTCCCGGGAGAACCAGTTTTAGAATGGAAAGGTAATACAGTATCCCTGAGAGGTAGGTTTATTTCCTATCTTAAAGTGAGGAATATGATTGCTAAGGGCTATATCTATCATTTAGTACAGGGTCAAGACACCGAAGCAAAATCGCCAACTCTTCAATCTGTCCTAGTAGTGAATGAGTTTCCGGATGTGTTTCCGGACGAGCTTCCAGGTCTTCCATCAGAACGAGAGATTGAGTTTACCATTGATGTGTTACCGGATACTAAACCCATATGTATTCCTCCTTATAGGATGGCTCCTGCAGAACTAAGGGAATTAAAGGATTTGTTAGAAAAAGGCTTTATTAGGCCTAGTGCATCGCCGTGGGGAGCACCTGTGCTGTTTGTAAGAAAAATATGGTTCTTTGTGGATGTGTATTGACTATAGACAATTGAACAAGGTGACGATAAAGAATAAATATCCACTTCCAAGAGTTGATGATGTATTTGATTAGTTGCAGGGTGCCAAATGGTTCACAAAGATAGATTTTAGATCGGGGTATCATCAGGTGAGAGTTAGGGAGGAGGACATTCCAAAGACAGCCTTCAGGACTAGATATGGTCATTTTGAGTTTCGGGTAATGTCGTTTAGATTGACTAATGCACCGGCGGTGTTTATGAATTTGATGAATAATGTATTTAGGCCTTTCGTAGATCTATTCGTGATTGTGTTCATCGATGATATTCAGTTATATTCTCGATCAGAGGCAGAACATGCAGACCATCTACGTACTGTTGTTGGAATTCTTCAGACCCGGGAGCTATATGCTAAGTTTTCAAAATTTGAGTTCTGGCTGAATTTTGTAACTTTTCTGGGTCATTTTATTTTAGCTGATGGTATTCGAGTTGATACTCCAAAGATTGAAGCTGTGAAGACGTGGCCAAGGCCTACAACACCTACGAAGGTCCGTAGTTTTCTAGGGTTGGCAGGTTATTACAGAAGATTTGTAGAAGGATTTTCTTCTATTTCGGCACCATTGACAAAGCTGACTCAGAAATCAGCTAAATTTCAGTGGACAGACGCGTGTGAGTGCAGTTTTCACGAGCTGAAGGATAAATTGACTTTGGCCCCAGTCCTAACACTTCCCAAAGGATCGGAGGGCTATGTTATCTATTCTGATGCTTCAGGTGTTGGGCTAGGTTGCGTGTTGATGCAACATGGCAAAGTTATTGCTTATGCTTCAAGAAAGTTGCGGAAACACGAGAAACACTACCCGACTCATGACCTAAAGTTGGCTGCGGTTATTCATGCACTAAAGATGTGGAGGCATTATTTATATGGCGTCCATGTTGATATTTATACAGACCACAAGAGTCTCCAATATATTTTCAAACAGCAGGAATTGAATTTGTGGCAAAGGCGGTAGTTGGAGCTATTGAAAGATTATGATGTGAGTATCTTATATCATCCTGGAAAGGCATATGTAGTAACTGATGCTCTTAGCCGCAAATCCATAGACAATTTATGTGATGTTCAGTCGGAGAAGAGGGAGCTAGCTTATGAACTTCAACAGCTAGCTAGCCTAGGAGTTCGCTTGATGGACTCAGGCAATATGGGAGTTACCATACAGAACTCAGCTGTTTCTTCATTGGAAGTTGAGGTGAAAAAGCGCCAATATGAGGACCCCATGTTAATTCATTACAGAGATACACTTCCTCAGAAGAAGAAGTCACCATTTAAGGTTCCTGTAGATGGAGTTCTCAGGTGTCAAAGCAGATTATGTGTCCCTGATGTTGCAGGGCTACGCCGACAGATTCTGGAGAAAGCCCATCATTCTCGTTATTCTGTTCATCCAGGAGCAACCAAAATGTATCATGATCTCAAGTTAATTTATTGGTGGGATGAAATGAAGAAAGATATAGCAGAGTTCATGGCTCAATATCCCAATTGCCAGCAGGTGAAAACCGAGCATCAGAAACCTGGGGGATTACTACAACTTATAGAGATTCGGACTAGGAAATGGGAAGTAATTAATATGGATTTCATTACAGGCTTGCCTCATTCTCAGTGCAAGTATGATTTTGTATGGGTAGTTATGGATAGACTTACGAAGTCATCTCATTTTCTACCAGTCAGAACTACGTACTCAGCAGAAGATTATGCAAAACTATATATCAAAGAGATAGTACGACTTCATGGTGTTCTAGTATCCATTATCACTTATAGAGGAGCACAATTTATAACTAATTTCTAGAAGTCCTTTCAAGAATGTTTGGGAACTCAGGTAAGACTTAGCACAACATTTCATCCACAGACTGATGGGGAAGCTGAGCGTACCTGTCACACCCTAACCTTACTAGGGTGTGATGGGCACCCGACCCCATATTCGGAGCCGAGCGAACCCACTGACTCTTATTGCAAATGTAGTCCCGTGGAATTTCAATCAAACAAAATGACAAATAAAATAAATAATTTCTAAAATGTTCTCTTTCGTAGTACTCAAACCAAACAAAATCTGTAAACATATGGAATTTATTATATAACACAGAAGAATACATTGGCTGATGGAGCCGCTGACAGACTGACTCCCAGTACCCACGACTCTGTCTGCAAAGTCTCTAACGTTAACCAGACGTCATAGCACATGTACTCTGACTCGACGGCACTCCAGGAACAAGTGGAGCTTGCCAACTCCGCTGGAACATCTTCTGTAATGACTTCTACTCATCTGGGTGTACCTGCGCGGCATGAAACGCAGCCCCCGAAGAAAAGAGGGTCAGTACGGAATATGTACTGAGCATATAAGGCAAGAAATACAGTAAACAGAACAATAGTCGGAGTCAGAGTACAGAAGTATAACAGACAGTGCCATAATCAGAATCAGAAGTACAGAAGGTATGTACCTTATCCAATACATCAAAATGCTTACTTTCAAAACACAAATCATGTATGCAAAAGATCATATGTCATCATATGCATATACAGATAACAGATAACAGATCCCGGCCCTCTAGCGAGGGACACGGTAACAGAACCCGACCCTATAGGGAGAGACGCGATGGACAGAGTCACATGCCATCCTGGCCGCCATCCCCGTATCATCATATACAGATAACAGAACCCGGCTCTCCCACCGAGGGGTGCGGTGAACAATGTAGAGGAAGTGCACGATAACAGAACCTGGCCCGGGACGCAGTGAAAAGACATACTCAGACATGCACGAGCAGAGTCGTGAGAAACCATATGCACACAAATCAAGACCCGATATAGACACACACACTTACCGACATCTGAAGGCTCAGAAACAAGTTTCGGGTCGATCAGACTCAGTAGCAGAAAGTTACGAGCGTTTTAGTACAGAAACCTTTACGGGCATTTCCAAGCTAACCGAGATCGTATACAGAAGTTGGGGACATTAGGGCTTACAGAGGATACTCATATCAGAATACTCATATCAGAATACTTATATCAAAATACTCATATCAGAATACTTGTAACCAAATACTTATATTCGAATACTCATAGCGGATTTACTGAATGGTTATATCAGAAGGTGCATACGAATCATAAACAGACTCGGAATCAAGAGTAGAGTTACCAGAAGGTGCATATCATAACTTACTTGGCTCTAGGACATGCCAAAGAAAAAAAGGGTAAGCCTTACATACCTGTTCCACGTCTTGTTAGCTATGCTTATTTTTTTCCAAGCTTGCTAGTCTACATACAAAAGAATTCACATAATCATTAAATCCATTGTCATTTACTTGTCTTACCTTCTCAAATAAATTCACTTATATTCTGTCGAAATTTCGGCAGCATCTCCCCTGTAAATATACCATTCCCGAGAATCTAACTTGTCCAATTTATCAATACAATCCGAGAATTCAACTCGGCCAAACCAACAAAAATGCCAACAATTGTTCTAGCAACACTACAATATTCAAAA
Organism: Lycium barbarum; assembly: GCF_019175385.1. NCBI lineage: Eukaryota > Viridiplantae > Streptophyta > Magnoliopsida > Solanales > Solanaceae > Lycium > Lycium barbarum. The sequence continues at coordinate 48,196,599 of NC_083345.1, read as the reverse complement.
TGACCCAATCAACATACAATGCCACCCGAACCTTTCCAACTTCAATAAAAACATTGGTAACATATTTTCTCTTGTTCTAGATTCATAAACCATATCAACAACCATACATTAACAACATTGTTCATACAATGTAAGAATCCAAGCAAGTAGTGCATTAAATTCTTCAACAACCCTATAACGACTACAACTTCATTTTAAGCCATGCAACCTTCATTTTTCATCATGAAATTCACAATGCAACAACTAAAATATTAAATAGAATCAATTCACTACAACTTGCCAAATCACCCATCACTCGGCCACAACAACTACATACATATTCTCATGAGTTTTTCATCCATTTCTATACATTACATTTCAACAACAACAACAACCAACATGCTACACAAAATCAATCCACTCTTCTTACACAACATCACACACACACACGGCCAACACCTTGCACACACGGCCACATCACCACAACATATTTCATGAATTCCATTTATTTCTACACACTCCAACATGCATGAATCATCTATAGCATATGTAAAGAAGATTGAATCTTACCTCTTCCACTTGGCCCTTCAACTTTCGGCTAGGGCTAGGATGACACCAAAAGAATGTTTTGTTTGTTCCAACAACCACTCCATGTTAAAGATGACGTTTCAATTAGTAGAAAAGCTAGAAGAAACAATTTTTCTTGGTCCATTTTCCATGGCTCAATTTTAGGGAGCCATGGCCGAACCCCCTTTTCTTTTCTTTCTTCTTCTTCTTTGTTTTTTTCTTTCTCCAAATTGCTAGAGTTTTCTATGGAGAATATGACTAATATGTCATATATATACATACATATATTTCATCTAAGTGGCTATGGCCCACACACCACATGCATGTCACATGGCCCCTCTCTTGAGTTTTCTAGAAAATTAATAAATAGGACCACTTGTCTTATTATGTGAACTTTGGTCCATTCAAGAATTTTCTTGAATACTTGTGAAATTACCGCTTTGCCCCTAGCCTTTTGCAATATTACCATAAACCATTTTGTGAATTTCCCTTTTTGCCCTTAGTCTATCTCAATATTTCCATACTAATAATGTTCATAAATAATATTCATAACAACTTGTATATTAAAATAATTTTGGAAAAATGGTCTTGCCTTCAACATACCACGAATACCTCGAAATTTCCGAACGTATAAAATGCGGGTTATAACAGTACCATTCAGACCCTCGAAGATATGCTATGGGCATGTGTATTAGACTTCGGAGGTAGTTGGGATGATCATTTGCTGCTCATTGAATTTGTATATAATAATAGTTATCACTCTAGCATTCAGATGGCCCCATATGAAGTTCTATATGAGAGGAAGTATAGATCCCCAATTGGATGGTTCGAAGTAGGGGAGACAAAGTTAGCGGGCCCAGACTTGATCCAACATTCGGTGGAGAAGATCAAGCTCATTCAAGATCGGTTATTAACAGCTCAAAGCCGTCAGAAATCCTATGCATACAATCATCAACGAGACTTGGAATTCCAAGTTAATGATTGGGTATTCTTGAAAGTGTCGTCGATGAGAGGTGTAATGTTATTAGGAAAAAAGGGCAAGCTTAGTCCCCGGTATATTGGACCTTACAAGATTGTGGGCAAGGTAGGCCAAGTGGCTTATGAATTAGATTTGCCTACAGATTTGGAGTCAGTCCACAAAGATTTTCCTGTGTCAATACTTCGTAAGTGCGTTGGAGATCCTTCTAGAATTGTGCCTGTAGATGATGTCCAAGTTACTGAGAAATTGTCTAACGAATAAGTACCCATTGCCATACTATATAGGCAAGTTCGGAGACTCAGAACCAATAACGTAGCCTTATTTAATGTTTTATGGAGAAACAATAACATAGAGGAAATGACTTGGGAAGCAGAGGAAGATATGAAGTCCAGGTATCCGCATCTATTTCCACCCCAGAGAGCTTCAGAAAGAGACACCGTTATCCTCAGGTATGTAATGCTTCTTTGAATGATTTCTTGGTCGTGTGCGACCAATATGGATATTGATGTTGTAGCCCTGTAAGGCATTGTATATTTTGGGTTGCTGTGATAGAATGGTAGTGGTACGATTACAAGGAAAATTCTAGTGAAATTTTCATAGAATTCCTAAAAGTTTAACATTCAAGGACGAATGTTCCTGAGGGGGGAGGAATGTTACACCTCGTAGGTTTGTACGCTGAGATTCGCTAGGTGTTAGTTGTTCAATTGTAGACATTGGAGTCATTTTCTAGGATATATGAGATTATATGTGTTACACCTCGAAAATTTCATGTCGTTGTGCTGTGAATAAACTAATGAAAGTTAAGGTGTACACGATGTCTCTACAAGTAATAAGGGATATTTAATAATTCTAATTAAGATTTCAAAGACATTTGAGGAAAGAGAAGAAAGTTCGTTGAAGGAAGTGGAGTATAAGTCGTGTTTTGGTAAGGATTCACAACTATCGAGTTAAGGATTATTTGGTAATGTCTTGAGGAGAAGTTATAAGGCTCCTTAGATGGTTGATGAAGTATTATACAAGTGTCAAGAAGGTCCCACAAGGATTGGAAGTCAAACGAGTCAACGAGCATAATTCCGGAAAAAATGAGTTATACGGCCACTTATACGGTCCGTATAAGGGATCGTATAACTTGTCCAGAGAAGGGTCCTCCACTGGAAGTATTACACAGTCACTTATACGGACCGTATAAGTGTCCGTATAAATACCGACGGGCAGTTTTAAAATTTTATATAAAAGGAGACCCAAGTTCATTTTTCTCATTTCTCATCTTCTCCATCAATCTCAAAAATTCTAGAATATTCCAGACACCATATTAGCACATATCCAAGAGAAATCAAAGGTTAAACACCAAGACTTGGTAGAATCAAGTGTGTAGACGCTCACTAGGGTTAATAGAAGTCAAGGTTTTCTTTGGAATTGAAGTTGGGGGTTTCTCAAGTGGAGTATCTTCATCCAAAGACCATTCCTACATAATCAAAGGTGAGTTTTGCATCTATTTCATGTTCTTACAAGTAGTGAGTGGTCGAAAGGCTTGGATTAGAGAAGAAGGTAGAATATAGAGCCAAATGTGGAAATAATGATATTCTTGAATAGTAACTTGACTTGAATCATAGTTCTTGATATTCCATGAGTAGAATCTTGTTATGAATGATGCTAATGACGTTGAGGAATTACTATGGGAAAAACAAATATGTTGTTGTATTGTAGTCATGGTTGTGGATGATTTTGAAAGGGAATTGTGAGGATTGAATAGTGTTTAACTTGAAGAAGTTTATTGATTATAATATTATGGGTGTTGTTATTGATTTTTGGGAGTTGTTTATCAGATGGACGAAGTTGATGAAACAAAGGAAATGCTGCCCAATTTTCGTTAGCTCTTAGTCGTCTTAGCCTAGCCTTAATCATGTTTCTAATGATCTAATGTAGTACGCATTCTCTTGAATATAGAGTTGTGAGCTTGGAAGGAGAATGCTTAGTCGTCAAGGAGACGTAAAGGTATGTAAGTCTAGTCCCTTTTCTTTCAAAGGCATGGCTCATCTACTATGATTTCCTTTCTTATATTTCCATGACCTTCTCACATTCCAAGTTGAAAATCTACAATCATTAAGAGTTCCTTATGAGCTATAAATATGACATGTCCTATGATAATGATGATACTATTATGAGTTAACAATATTATTTCATGATCTCATTGATGTTAATTCTTGTGATTGTCTTATCTCATGGTATTGGTTCCTTCAAGGTGAGACCTAGCGGTGATGTTTGATCCATAAGAAAATCGGAGGTTCCCAACCATACGTCACTCCGACAGAGTTATAGCTTTTACTTGAGCTCTCATGCATGCTTTATATTGTGTATATGTAAGATTACACAGCGGCTATTTGGCCGGGCAGTCACCACTATGATGGGCGTAGTGGGCAGCTATGACGATGATTACACCGTGCCTAATTGGCCGGGCAGACACCACTAGTGGGTGGCTTGAGATGTTTACCCCGGACGCGGGCTAATGATGATCACACCGTACCTATATGGTCGGGCAGTTTATATATATGTATGCATGATATGATGTTTTCTCTTGTTAGCATGCATGATTCCGCCTTAAGAGGCAATCAGTTACAGGTTATCTTTTCCTCTTATGCTCTCTTATTTCTTCATTACGTTATTGTACATACCTTACATACTCAGTGCATTTTTCTTACTGACGTCCTTTATTTTATGGACACTATATTCATGCCCACATGTAGACAGGGAGACGGCGCAAATGCTTAGGACCTTACTCAGCGGAGATACAAGAGCACTCCACTACTCCGGAGTCGTCACTTCTTGGTATATTCTTTATGCACATATTTGGGGCATGGAAGGGTCCTGCCCCATCCTTATGATTTCAGTATTCTAGTTAGAGGCTTGTAGATACTTATGCGTGGGTAATAGATGTTACGAGACTCTCTTAGCCTACACTTTGTACATCATTTTGTGGCCTTATGGGCCTATGTATATATGCATGTTCTTGGGAGATGGTTGGTGATTATTTTATAGTAAGTATGTCTTTGAGAAGCTATATCTGTTCAGGATGGGTGTGATAGTCACCATGATAAGTGGTGCTTGGTAGTCAGCTCCGGATACCCGTCATGGCCCCCTGGTTCGGTCATGACAATATGCGCCTATCTTATGGTTATGAGGGTTTAAGTTCATGTAATAGGTCATAGAAGGATTGGAGAACAAGTGAATTAAGGAAATTAAGTTTGTTAGAACTTTGGAGAAAGGATAGGCAAGGTTTCGTACGATAATTTTTGTCTAACTTAAGAAAAGAATATATCCTAGTATATAAGGAGTTTTGAAGTGAAACAAAAGCCTAAATTAAAGTTTGGGATTCTAGTTTCCAACGTAACAAACTGCTCGTCAATCCGACATCGGAATCAAACGTTATGAGCATTTCAAGATGGACTGCCAGAGCAGGGATTAACCCTGCACGAACGTTCCTGGGAGTGGCCCGAACGCGCAGAGGAGCACTAAGCAACTGTGCATGAACTCGCAGAGAAAATATTGAGTCGGTGCCAACCCACTCTAAAACAAGATAAAAAGGGGATTACCCCTCATTTTCACTCATCCACCCTCCAAACATATTCCAAAACCTCTGGAACATTCTCCCAACTTCCACCCATAAAATTTTAGCGTAAATCAAGTGAAATCTCGGGATTTAGGTTCGAATAACATATAGTTGTGATTATAGTATTGCATTGCGGTGGATCTTGGCTTGGATTCAAAGTGAATATTGAAGATATTGCGGTTCTAGTGAGAACAAGGTATGAATCTCTCTTTATTGATATTGATTTAGGTTTACTTATGAAGATAGAGTTATTAAATAATCGTATACTGAATTGATTGAGAAATCGGATAAACATCGTGCGGGATGTTTTATGGAGTATATTGGTACTAAGGATGATGTTGTTGATGTTAGTATTGTTGTTGTTTTTTTTTTTGTTATTGGTATTGTGATTTCGGGCTAGGGATATAAGCAGGGGAGATGCTGCCCGAATTTCGGCAGATTCTAAGAGGATTTAATTTGAAGGCTTAAGACAAACACATGACGATAAGCCTAAGAATAGTATGAATTCTCTTGAATGTAGATTTACGAGGTTGGGAGGATAAGCGTTAAGTAGTTAAGAAGAACAAAAAGGTATGTTAAGGCTAATTCGTTTCTTTCTAAAGGCATGATTTTCTTCTTATGAGTCCATACAAGTCTTCCATAATATCCTTATTCTCAAAAGCTAGAAGTTCATGATTTTCAAAGTTCTTATGATGCTAAAGATAGATGTTTTCTATGATGATAATGATGATGATGATGATTTCATTTCCGGAGATTCCAAAGCTCTTATGGTTTTGATGCTATTATGCGATTATTGAGCTTATTTCATGATTTTCTTGATTTTATTCATTGTTGTTGATCGCACCTTATGATAGTTGTTCCTTTAAGATGAGATATAGCGATGATGATTGTTCCACAATATAAATCGGAGGTTACCGACTTTATGTCACTCCGATAAAGTAGTAGCTTTTATTTGGGCTCTCATGCATGCAATTTATATTATATATGTTTATATGGGATATGGGAAAAGGGCGAGGCGTTATATACGCATAACCACTTGATCAGTTGGTATACTATGATATCGTCCCGGATGCGGGATGACCGGACTCGGGATATATGGGTATGGATTGGGTTGTTCGTTCCGCAGCAATATATATATATATATATATATATATATATATATATATATATATATATATATATATATATATATATATATATATAATGATGATATGATATATGGATCGGGCTGTACGTTCCGCAGCAACATAATATATTTATGGATTGGGCTGCATGTTTCGCAACACTATTATGTTATGTATGTATGAAAAATGTTTTTTGTAAAAAGGCTAGGCATGCATGGTATCCGCCTTAAGAGGCAATCAGATGTACAGGTTATCTCTTTATCTCATGTTATATTCTATATCTCGTGTTATGTTGCTATTCATGCCTTACATACTCAGTACATTATTCGTACTGACGTCCTTTCTTGTGGATGCTGCATTCATGCCAGCAAGAAAGTAAAGAGATGGACCAGATCCTCAGGAGCTTCATCAGCGGAGTTTTAGAAGCGCTCCATTTGCTTCAGATCTGCAGTTTATTGGTATTACTCTTTTGTGTATATACTTGGGCTTGGTGGAGTCCTGTCCCGTCTTTATGGATTCCTGTATTCTCTGTAGAGGCTCGTAGACATGTGTGGACAGTTCGAAGTTTTATAACCTTATCAATACATATTGTTGTATAATATTTTTGCAGCCTTGTTGGCTTGTGATTATGGGCATAGTTGTTGATGATTATGTAGAAATATGTCGTTATTTCATGACATATGCCCTTACAGATTATGATGTCCATGGGCTATCTTTGTGGTCCACCTAGAAATGATTATAAGATGTATGTTCAGAGGTGCTCGGTAGGTTAGCTCCGGGTGTCCGTCATGACCCTTCGGTTGGGTCGTGACAATTGTACCTGCAAAATGAAAAACCAGGTTAGTAAAATAATCTGCCAAAGAGTTCCCTTCTCTCAACACATGCTCTACTAGAATCTTTTTGTTATTTCTCCAGCTCTGGGTACTCCTAACTACCAGTGCAATACTCCAAGGCAACTTCCAAATACCATCTAATACCTTGTTTATTGCGAGAGAGTTTTTTTCTACAATTAATGGTAACAACTGATGAGATATACAATACTTGACCCTTTCCTCAATAGCTTCAGCTTCAACAATGAGGTTTGTGGTATTTGTTAAGCTTCTTGCCTTTGCATATATGAAGTATCCTATATGGCTTCTCACACAAAATGCTCCTGAACTTGGCCCTGGATTGCCTTTTGATGTAGCATATGCATTACACTTGTAATATCCTACCCTGGAAGCTTCCACACTACCTGTTTGCCTGACAATGGCACCTTGTAACCTTCCAAAGATTGAACCATAAAAGGCTAGAGTTTTAGAAAATTCTGCAACTAATGATACTTCATTGTGATAGCATATACACGTTTCGATTAATCTCATGAATCACCTTGTTGTAGGAAATCGTTCCCCTATGCCTCATTATGTTCCTGATTTTCCATATTTTCCATATAATCAAAGCTGGTACAGCCTGATACAATGGTTTCAATCTTCCAACACATTGTGAATTCCACCAACCTATGATTCTTTGTTTAATATGGATGAATGGTCCTATAATATCCGCTGATGTTGAGAAATACCTCCATACTTTGCTTGCAAATGGACGTGTAATGAAGAGATGCTCCATTGTTCCCAGTTGAACATGACAGCACCGATATCTTGACACTATGATGATCCTCATCTTCATCAATACTTCATCTACTGGCAGTTTGACGAACCATATCCTCCACAAAAAGAAAGACAATTTTTATGGCAATCCTTTTATCCAGAATTTGTCACAGTATTGTGACACTTGAGCTCTTTGTCTAAGGAGTTCCCATGCACTTCTCACTGTGAATTTCCCAGAGCTAGTATTCTTCCACCAAGGCATATCCTTATCCTTTGATCTCACAAAATATCCCAACCCTTGTGTAATATGTTCAATAATATCTCTAGGCAGCAATTCTTGTAGTTTTGGGTAGTTCCAGTGTTCTCCCTCCATCAACTCTTCAACATCTTCTACTGTTTCATTGATCTGAAATTGTGAGGGAAGATAATCATGCAATGCTCCTAGCTTTGTGCAGTTATCAAACCAGACTGAAGAAGAACCATTATTAGGTTCCGACAAATGTTGTGCTCCATTTCATCCCTTGCTTCTAACATCAGTTTCAAAGATTTTGTTCTATCTTTCCACTGCACCACTGTAGGCCTAAATCTCTTGCAATACTTGTTCCACATGAAATTTGACCACAATGTGTTACTTGTTCTAAATCTCCACTAGAGTTTGGCAAAAAGTGATTTGGAAATATCATAGAGAGATCTGAAACATAAGCCTCCTTCATGCTTTGGATAACATAAATTTTCCCATTTAGACTAGTGTTTGCTTCTTCCCTCCTCTATAGTTTGCTAGAAAAATCTGTTAAATAACTTATGCAGATCTATAATGACACATTTTGGTTGCACCATCGCAGAAAATAGGTATATTGGAATGCTTTGTAAAACACTATTAATCAAAACAGCTTTCCCACCAAAAGATAGCATTTTTCCCTTCCAAGACTGCAGTTTATTTCTTACTTTCTTCATTATCATTGTAGAACCACTTTTGTCTTTTTGCATGAATAATAGGACATCCCAAATATGTAAATGGGAAATCTCCTATATTGAAACCTATAGCCTCATGTACCTCCTGACTAAGATCATTTGCTACCTTTTTATGCATATAAAAAGAACTTTTATGTGCATTAATTTTTTTATCTGAAACATTTTCATACTCATGTAGTACCCCTTTGAACATTTGTAATGAATCTTTCTCTGTAGAATCAAAGATTATTGTGTCATCAACATATGAACGATGATTTAAGTTTGAGTTCCACTTTGGCATCCCATATCCTCTAAGTATAGCATTATTAAACAATGAGTTAAGAGCTGTGGACAAAACCTTAGCAGTCAGAATGAACAATGCTGGGGATAAAGGTCTCCTAGTTTGACCCCTCTTGTAGAATGAAGGAAACAATGAGACTGTCCATTAATTAATATTGAATATTAATTAGTGCCTATTATTCTCCAAATCATGTCCACATATACTTCAGGAAATCCTATTTATCTCAGTAATTGTGCAAGATATCTCCACAACACTCTATCATAAGCTTATTCCATGTCAAGTTTAATAATTATATTAGCAGGTTCCCCTTTCTTTCTATTATCAGCCACCAATTCTTGTGTAAGCAATACATTCTCAATAGTGTTTCTACCTTTTACAAAACGAGACTGATTTGAAGATATGAAAGAAGTAAGAATGGACTCCAACTTATCATGCATGACTCTAGAGATAACCTTATCGATGAAATTGCTGACACTAATTGGTCTCAATCTAAAAAAGTGTTGATAACAGATTTCTTTGGTAATAACACTAAGTTAGTATGAGTGACAGATTTTGGAAGAGTCTGTCCCTCATAAAAGGCTTTTGACCACATTATAAACATATGCACCTACTGTATCCCAACACTTTTGATAGAAAACATGATAGAAACCACAAAAGAAATTCAAACTCTAAGAAATTCAAAAACAACAAAAGAAAATAAAAGGGATAGATGAAGAATTGGGGATGAGGAATTAGAAGGACAGAAACTAGACCCTTAGAGTAATGATTCTATGGACAATATTGGGTATATCAAATCCAATCCCTTCCAATTAGAATTAAACCCTAGACCCTAATTTATTTGAATTTCAAAGGAAGACTCTAATTGGAATCCACAAATGAGCAATCCTATGTAAATTCAATGGAAAGACAATTCAACTTGCAACTAAGAAATCACACTTAGTAAGCAATCAAACAATCTATATTAACTATCACTAAACAAACTCTCAAAACTCACAAGTTTCGTCAATATTTAAGCTAAGGAGCTAATGAATGTCTAAGGCATGTATTTATACTAAGCCTATTACAACAAAGGCCCTAAAGTGGTTCTTTGCGAAAATAACCCAACATGGGCCTTCAATGCATCCAACGCCCTAATGCTTGCAATTATGACCTCCATTTGTAACCTTAGCCTTGAATTGGATTGTTAGCCAAGATTTGCACCCTTTAGCCATAATTTGCACTTCTAGTCATTTTTGCGCTCCTAGCCACTTTGTGTAGTGGCTTCTTCAAGATCCTCCCAAGCTATCTCCCAAATGTTGTAGACTCTTGTAATCCTCTCCTCAAGCTCTTCCAACACTCCTCTTCTCATGAACATGGCTTGGTGTAGTTGGAGCTTCTTTGCTTGGCTATGTGTGAAAAATCTCGAGGAACTTGTGCCAATTGGGATCATATCATCCTCCCCTTCTTGGAGAAGATTCGTCCTCGAATCTAAAGGCATACCTACAACACAAGAAGAAAGATCACTTTCATTGAAAACATTATGGACATTATACTCACTTGGAAGTCAATCTTGTAGGCATTGTCATTGATCTTCTTAAGGACTTTGAATGGTCCATCTCCTCTTGGACTCAACTTTCTTTCCTCAATTAGGGAAACATCTCTTTCCAGAAGTGAATCCAAACCCAATCATCGAGTTGGAAGTCCACTTCCTCCCATGTTTTTGTGTCTTGGCCATTTTGGTATTGATCTTGTTAATGTTTCCTTTACCTAGGCATGAATTTTCACTATTCCGGCCGCCCTTTGCTTTGCATCTAAACTCACAACAACATCATTAGACAAAGGGGTTAAGGTTAAGGAAATCAAAGGATTAAAACCATAACGCACTTCAAATGGGGTCATGCCAATAGAGGAATGGAGAGACCGATTATAAGAAAACTCAATCAAAGGCAAACGGTCCTCCCAAGAAGTGGGTTTTCCTGTAATCATAAACCTAAGCATGCTCCCTAGAGTCCTATTCACTACTTCGGTTTGACCATCCGTTTGAGGGTGACAAGAAGTAGAGAACATGAGCTTGCTACCAAGGGTTTTGCCTTGAATGATGAAATTGATCAATAATTGAGCTAAATTAGCAATTGAAGAGTAGTATTGGACTTCTAGAACATTGGGTTCCAATTCTATCTTTTGAAATGCCTATTTTACCCTTATGGGTTCAATTTCCCTCTTAGTTGATTTTGATTCAAACGAATGTATAGCAATATGGGTACCGTTGTTCCCCGTTTCTAACTTTGATTTCAGTAATGGCTAGATTTTGAGTATTCGAAGGCTCTTCGGATGGGCAAGGCTCATATTTGATTGTTCGTGGCACCAGCTCGGCAGCGAGGTAGGTTAAGACTTACCTTTTAGTTGGACTCCAGTTAGCAAAGCATATGTAGAGTTGGTTATTGACGGAGAAAGCATGTTAAGCCTTTGGGTATGAAGTTGGGATGGATATTCTTAGGTTGGTATTATTGTTGACTTGTGGGCTTGTTGCCTCCTTTTTTGTGATTGGGCTTGTTGCCATGTATGTGGTATTGGACTTGTTGCTAAATTGTCCTTTTGTGATTGTGATACGTTCGTCTCTCACTTATCTTAACATCATCATTGATAAAGGAAATAACTTGATTCGGTAGTGATATAGTGATATGTGCTCGTGCAGAGGCACGATTGAGATTTGATATGATTACATTTGAGATTGATATTATGTATTGCATGATACCTGGATATGAACTGTGATTGGTACTGATGATGATAAGTGTGAAGGGAACATCCGAGATTATGGACAGATTTGATATAGTAGCCATCTCTTGGCTGTGTGCGGAATGGCTAATGATATGGAAGCCACCTCTGGGCTGTGTACGAAGTGGATGGTGTTGTGGAAGTTATCTCTGGGCTGTGCTCGGAGTGACTAGTACATGGACTTTGCGGGTCCCCCATGGGTCATAACTATAGAGACGTGGAGGTTATCCATCCGTAGCATGTGTTTACAGAGACATACAATTGGCCAGTGAATATCATTGCATTGCATATGCACTCATTACTTCATTCATATATTATATTGATTCTGCCTTGGTATCTCAAGTCACAATATATCTTTGTAGCACCGGGATGAATGGAGTATATGGAACTGTGAGCCTCCTCCAAAATCAATTTAATCAAACCACCAACCCTAGGAATGCAAACACGCCCCTTAATCCTCCAAGCACTTTCATCATCAAGAATCGCCTCCCTGGCCTCTTCACTCAAAACCTTATCTTGAATCTTGCACAATTTCACATCCTCAAACTGTTAGGCCTTAATCTGCTCCAAAAGAGATGGCCTCGCCTCAACACAAGCTAGAACCTTGCCAGGTTCTGAAGTATCGAGTCTCACCGTACTATTGGCCAAATATCGAACCTCCAAATATAAAGGATGCTCCTCAACAATCAAACGTGCCAAGCTATCATACTCACTGCCTTTCGGCTAAACGCATCAGCTACTATATTAGACTTTTCTGGATGATAAAGAATGCTGATATCGTAATCCTTAAGGAACTCCATCCATCTACTCTGCCTCAAATTTAGATCCCGCTGATTGAACACATGTTGAATACTATGATGATCCGTGAACACCTCATGATGGACTTCATACAAGTAATGCCTCCAAATTTTCAAAGCAAAGACTACTGCCGCCAACTCTAAGTCATGAGTGGGGTAGTTCTTTTCATGGACCTTCAACTTCCTCGAAGCATACGCGATCACCTTACCCTCTTGTATCAACACGTAACCCAAATCAATCTGAGAAGCATCACAATAAACAGTAAAGTCTTTACCCTCCACAGGTAAAGCCAAAATCGGAGCTACAGTCAATAGAGACTTGAGCTTTTGAAAACTCTCCTCACACTCATCGGATACTGAAAAGACACATTCTTCTGAGTCAACTGAATCAAATGAGAAGCAATAGATGAGAACCCCTTCACAAATTGCTGATAATAACTCGTTAAGTCCAGAAAACTCTGAATCTCAGTCACCGAAGTAGGCCTAGCCTAATCTCTACTGCCTCAATCTTCTTGGGATCCACCATAATCCCATCCTTTAACACAACATGCCCCAAGAAGGCCACGGAATTGAGCCAAAACTCACACTCAAAAAATTTGGCATACAACGTCTCTCCTTTAGCAACCTAAGAACTATCCTCAAATGATTCTCATGGTCTTCATTACTACGAGAGTACACCAAAATGTCATTAATGAAGTCAATAACAAACGAATCCAAGTAAGGTTTAAAGATCCCATTCATTAAATCCATGAAAGCTGCGGGGCTTTGGTAAGCACAAAATAAATCAGCAAGAACTCATAGTGACCATAGTGGGTCCTAAAAGCCGTCTTTGGAATATCCTCGGCTCTAATCTTCAACTGATGGTAGTCCGATCTCAAGTCAATCATAAATAAGACTTACACACCCTGAAGCTAGTCAAACAAGTCATCTATGCTGGGTACCGGATACTTGTTCCGAATAGTAACCTTGTTCATGTAACGATCCGTTTCGTCGTTACTATGACTTCCGGGAAATTCGCGACCTTGACCCCCATAAAAACACCTTCGAATCATCGCGCTCTTAAATCGCTAACTTGATCGAACCAATCATGTGAGTCACATATAAATATTAAAACTGGGCCACTGGGCCAAGTTATGCCGCTATAGCGGCAGACCTGCTGCCCCAGCGTAGGCGCCACAGTGGCATGGTGCGCCACAGCGGCATGGTGCGCCGAAGCGAAGACCCAGTACCACTGAGGGACCGTTCCAGTTGTAGGACTACCGCTGAAGCGGTGCCGCCACAGCGACCAATATATATATATATATATATATATATATATTGGACTGCCACGGTGGCTGACGGGGAGTTATTTCCCTATTTAAACCCCATTTATTGACTTGACCTAGCTTTTATTTTCCCAAGTTACAGCTGCCACTTGGAGATATTTTCAGCTTCATCAGACCAAAATGTTGGGAAGGTAATCTCCTTAAATCCCTTATTTCATCCTCCTTTAATTTCCTCTATCTTCTTACACCATTTGTGATTATGGCAAAGCTTAAAATGAGGGTTCTTTCCTAAACCTTCGAATTTTCCTAAATGGGTTAAAATTGTTAGAGGCTAATAATGGCTTATGAGGATTAATTAGGTAAGTTTGACCTAGATTAACCTTGTGTTCCACAAAGAGGTGAGGTTTTCATAATCAAGAACCTAGGTTAATTATTTTAATAATGTCAATTTTACCCCTATGACCCCGAATTCTTCAAGCTCTGCTTACTTAAATATGTCCATCATTCCTAGACCTCTCGTATCTATGAGTTTCCTACAAATATGGAAGATGGAATCCAAGTGGATGTTCATGCTCCTGTTTGGCCCGAGGTAGGTTACAGATTCTTTCTTTGGTAGATTCTGATTAGACTTACATTTTCGTGTGTTAGATGAAACGGAGAATGCATGTATAGGGTTTTGGTGTTTGGGATGGAATCTTAGGATGGTATTGTTGTACGATTTATGTGTTCGGGCTTATGGGTTGTAGATTCACTAGGTTCATGGGTTGGTATTCCCTTGCATATTGGTGGACTTTATGTGATTTGGGAGACTAGTTGTTCGGTAATTGGCTTACTATGTTCCATTGATGAGGAGTTTCCATATGATGTGCATAAATATGTCTTGTGTTATTTAATATTGAGTCATAGATTAGTATTAAAATTTATAGATGTGCCAAAAGGACATGAAATGATTCTAGACTGGATGTTTATGTTACACCTCAAAATATTTCATGTCGTCGTGTGGTGGATAGACTAATACAGGGTAAGATATATGCGATGTCCATACAGGTAGGAAGGGGTACTTAGCGATTCCAATTAAGATTCCAAAGACATTTGAGGCAAGAGAAGAAAGTTCATTGAAGAATGTCAACTATAAGTCGCGTCTTGAAAAGGGTTTGCAAAGTACCGAGCTAATGTTGATTTAATAATGTCTTGGGGAAAAGTTATAATGCCCCTTAGATTGTTAATCAAGTGTTAAACAAGTGTTAAGAAGGTTCCATACGGATTGGAGATCCAACGAGATGACGAGAGCAACATCAAAAAAACTGGGAGTTATAGGCCAACTTATACGGCCCGTATAATTTATACGGTCCGTATAAGGGACCGTATAACCTGTACAGAGAAAGGTTCTCCACTGAAGTATTATACGGTCACACATACGGACCGTAAAAGTTATACGGACCGTATATGTGTCCGTATAACACCCGACTGGCAAATTTTTAATTTTATATAAGGAGGCCCCAAATTCAATATTTTCATTTCCCATTTCTCTCCAAACCTCTCAAAACCTCTAGAACTCTCTCCACACCATACCAACACATATCCATGTGAAAATCAAGATCAAACACCAAAAAATAGTGGAATCAAGTGCAAGAATGCTAACTAGGGTTGTTGGAAGCTAGAAATCTCCTTGGAAATGAAGTGAGGGTTTTCTCCAAGTGAAGTATTTTCATCCAAAGACCATTCCTACATAATCAAAGGTGAGTTTTATTTTCATTTCATGATATTAAGAGTATTGAGGGGTTGAAAGACATGGATTATGGAAGGAAGTAGAAAATGGAGTACAAATATGGAAATGGTGGAGTTCTTGAATAATATCTTGATTTGAATCATAGTTCTTGACATGTTATGATTATAATCTGGTTGTAAATGATATAAATGATGTTAAAGAAGTATTATATGAGGATGAATGTGGCGTTATATTATAACTATGGTTATGAATGACTTGAAGGGGAATTTTGAGAGTTGAATAATGTTTAGCTCAACAAAGTTTATTGATTACGATATTGTGGGTGTTGTTGTTGACATTTGGGAGTTGTTATATTATAGGGAGAAAGTTATAGAAACAAAGGAAACGCTGCCCAATCTACATTAGCTTTAGCTTAAGCTTAAGTATGTTTCCGATTATCTAATCTTAGTAGGAACTCTCTTGAATGTATAATCGTGAACGTTGGAGGAAAGCATTTAATTGATAAAGTTAGAGAGACATCAAGGTATGTAAGGCTAGTCCCTTCTTTTTCTAAGGCATGATTCCTATGATATGACTTCCTTTATCTTAACATGACCTTCTTACATTCCGAAAACTATGAGTCTATGTTTATAAAGAGCTTCTCATGAGATAAAGCTAAGAGATATGTTACGAATATGATAATGATGATGACGAGTCTAAGTCTAGAGATTCTAAAGCTCATGATATGATATGTCTACGAAGCTAATGATCTTTATACGATTCTTTGATTTTATTCATTGTTGCTAGACTCGCTTTATAATGCTAGTTCCTTCAAGGTGAGACATGATGATCATGACTACTCCATAATGGAATCGGAGGGTTCTCGACCTTACGTCCCCCCGATAGAGTTATAGTTTGCATTTGAGTTTTAATGCACGCTTTATGATAAGTATATGATAATGAGATTACACCATGCCTATATGGCCCGGCAGACACCGTTAAGGCCGGCGACATATACACCATGTCTAGAGGGCATGGGCAGACACCACTAATAGGGGGCATGAGATGTTTACCCCGGACGCGGGCTAATGATGATCACATCGTACCTATATAGTCGGGAAACTTATGTATGCATACTTGACATGAGGTTGTTTATGATATAAGTTAGATGCATTATTCAGTCTTACGTGACATTCAGTTACAGGTTGTTTCCTCACTTGATGTTTCTTTATCTCTTCGACATGTTATTATTGTTCATGCCTTACATTCTCAGTACAATATTTGTAATGACGTCCTTTCTTTTGGTCGCTGTGTTCATGCCCACAGGTAGACAGGGAGGTGGCCCAGATTCCTAGGAATTGCTCAGCAAATTTACAGGAGCACTCCACTATTCCGGAGGTGCCATATTTGATATATTCTTTTGTGTATATGTTTAGGTATGATGGGGTCCTGTCCCGTCCTTATATCTCGGTACTCTAGTAGAGGCTCGTAGATATGGATGTGTGGGTAATTGTTGTCTCATGGATACATCAGTGTATATTCATGTATATCATTTTTGCAGCCGTGAGGGCTTATGTATATTTATGTGTTACCTTGGAGAGTATAAGGGTCCAGGATGAGTATGATGACTAGCATAATGAGTGGTGCTCGGTAGTCAGCTTCGGGTACTCATCATGGCCTTCTAGTTAGGTCGTAACAATAGTGGTATCAGAGCAGTTCCGTCCTAGGCTATGTCTACGAGCCATGTCTAGCAGAGTCTCGTTTATAGGTGTGAAGCGCGCCTTACTTATAAACAAGAGGCTGCGGGGCATTTAGGAAAAATGACCATTCTTTTTCTTATTTGATCGTGCCATAGAGCCATGTTATAAGATTTTCTTTTCCCTAATTGTGCATTATGATTTCAGCGATGCCGGTAAAGAGAAAAGCCACAGCCGCCTAGAAGAGCAAGGCTATGACAAAGAGGCAGATGGAAAGGGAGCCACCAACAAATATAGAAAAAGGTAAATCTCATAATGAGGCTCCATCCAATACTTCTCACACTCCACCTATTCTAGAAGAATAAGAAGGTGTTTCAGCTCCAGCTCCTATGCCTCTAGTTCCTCCATCAGGTGCTTCAGGTCAACAAATGACCGAAGCTATTTAGCTATTGACACAGCTAGTTGCCGCTCAGGCTCAGCGGCAGAGCACGGGTCCAGGTGACAGGGCGACTAGTGCTAGAGCCCATGATTTCATGAGTTTAAATCCTCCAGAATTTTTTGGGTCAAAGCCGGATGAAGACCCACAAGGTTTTATTGATGAGATGCCGAGAACGTTGAGAATCATCCTTGCCTCCGATACAGAATTCGTGGAGTTGGCATCTTATAGACTCCAGGATGTGGCAGTTCTTTGGTATAATAACTGGATATCTTCAAGAAAGGAAAATGCACCTTCCCCAGTTTGGCAAGAATTCATAGATGCTTTCATCCACCACTATTTGCCACCCGCGGTCCGCCGGGCCCGAACGGATAAATTCTTGAATCTTAAGCAAGGGAATATGAGTGCCGGGGATAATAGCCTTCATTTTAACTCATTGGCTAGATATGCTCCGACTATGGTGGCTGACATGGGAGATAGAGTGCCTAGATTTGTGAGTGGCTTAGGGCCACAGTTGTTTAAAGAATGCTTGATAGCTTCATTACAAGAGGGGATGGATATTTTTCGTATTCAGGCTCACGCTAAGAATTTAAAAGAGCAACAACAGCCGCAGATGGGTGAGCATGATATTGACAGAGGACAGAGCAAAAGGGCCAGATCTGCCAGTGCTAGTAGTGAGTATAGAGGGGTTCAGCGGTAACAATATTCTAGATATTCGGGCTAGTCTGCGACCAGTGCACCTCCTCGGTTTGCGGGCTGAAGATTTGATCGCCTTATTTATTTCAGTTCGGGTCAGAGTTCGAGATTCCCAGGTCCTCAGTTTGGAGGTGATCCGCCAGCGGAGACCACTGGTGCCGCGATGTAGCCAATGTGGTAGATTACATTCCGGTCAGTGTCACCGGGGTTCAGATGCTTGCTATGCCTGTGGTCAGGTTGGGCATATGATGCACAATTGTCCATCGATAGGTGGTAGAGTTGGGCTCAACCCACAGGATCAGCAGCTGGTTCTTCCTCGTCTGTGCGCCCGATAGGGCAGACTCCCCAGATTCT
The DNA here is from genome assembly GCF_019175385.1 of Lycium barbarum. Taxonomy (NCBI): domain Eukaryota; kingdom Viridiplantae; phylum Streptophyta; class Magnoliopsida; order Solanales; family Solanaceae; genus Lycium; species Lycium barbarum. The sequence goes on along the minus strand of NC_083345.1, from coordinate 48,177,798 downwards.
AGCAGGCCGTGGTAGGGGCACAGGGGGAGCATCCAATTCAGGTGGCACCCAGCCTCATATCTATGCTTTAGTTGGACGACAGGATCTTGAATCCTCCCCGAATGTGGTTACAGGTATACTATCTATATTCTCTCATGAAGTTTATCCATTGATTGATCCAGATTCTCTGTTGTCTTATATTACTTCCTATATTGCTGGCCGTGTTGGGGTAAAACCCGAGCCAATTAAACCTTTTCGAGGTATCTACTCCGGTTGGCGATCTAGTAATAGCCAGACAAGTGTATAAAAATTGTGTGATTGTGGTATGCGATCGTCAGACTAAAGTCGACTTGGTTGAGCTAGAAATGTTAGATTTTGATATGATTATGGGCATGGACTGGTTGGCCTCTTGTTATGCTAATGTCAACTGCAGAATGAAAATAGTTCGATTCCAGTTCCAGGGAGAACCCGTGCTTGAATGGAAGGGTAATACAGCGTCCCCAAGTGGTAGGTTTATTTCCTACCTTAAGGCGAGGAAGATGATCGCCAAAGGCTATATTTATCATTTAGTTCGAGTTCATGAAACCGAAGCAAAGCCATCGACTTTTCAATCTGTCCCGGTAGTGAATGAATTTTCGGATGTATTTCCAGATGAACTCCCAGGCCTTCCTTAGGAAAGGGAGATTGATTTCGCTATTGATGTGTTACCAGATACTAAACCAATCTCTATTCCTCCTTATAGAATGGCTCCTGCAGAATTGAAAGAGCTAAAGGCACAACAGGATTTGCTTGAGAAAGAAAGATGGTTCCCTACGGACGTGCATTGATTGCAGACAGCTGAATAAGGTGACGATAAAGAACAAATATCCGCTTCCAAGAATCGATGATTTGTTTGACCAATTACAGGGTGACAAATGGTTTTCCAAAATTGATCTAAGATCGGGGTATCATAAAGTGAGAGTTAGAGAAGAAGATATTCCCAAAATAGCTTTCAGGACGAGATATGGCCATTATGAATTTCGGGTGATGTCGTTCGGGTTAACGAATGCTCCAGCAGTGTTTATGAATTTGATGAATAATGTATTTAGGCTCTTTCTAGATCTATTTGTGATCGTGTTCATCGATGACATCTTAGTATATTCTCGGTCAGAAATGGATCACGCAGACTACTTGCGTATTGTCCTTGGAATTCTTCGAACTCGCGAGTTGTATGCTAAGTTTTTGAAATACGAGTTTTGGCTAAATTCTATGACTTTTATGGGCCATATCATTTCAGCAGACGACATTCGAGTTGATACTCAAAAGATTGAGGCTGTGAAGACTTTTCCAAAGCCTATATTTGCCAAAGCCTATAACGCCTACAGATGTCCGTAGCTGTCTGGGATTGGTAAGTTACTATAGAAGATTTGTGGAAGTGTTTTCCTCTATTTCAGCACCATTAACGAGGCTAACTCAGAAATCCACAAAATTCCAGTGGACTGATGCTTGTGAATGCAGTTTTCAGGAATTGAAGGATAAATTAACTTCAGCCCCAGTCCTGACACTCCCAGAAGGGCCATATAGTTTTGTTGTGTATTGTGATGCCTCTGGTGTTGAGTTAGGCTGTGTGTTGATGCAGCATGGTAAAGGCATTTCCTATGCTTCAAGGCAGCTACGGAAACATGAAAAGAACTATCCGACCTTGTAACTGAATGTAGTAGCTGATGCACTTAGACGCAAATCAATGGGAAGTCTATATAAGGTCCCTTCGAAGAAGAAAGAATTAATTCGTGAGCTCCACCAGCTAGCCAGCCTCAGAGTTCGTCTAATTGATTCAGGTGATGCAAGAATTGGTATTGTCAACCCAGCTATTTCGTCCTTAGATATGGAGGTGAGAGAGCGCCAAAAGGAAGACCCTCAGTTGGTCACTATAGAGATACATTTCCTGAGATAGAGAAGTCGCCATTTGAAATTTCTGCAGATGGAGTTCTTAGATACCGACACAGGTTATGTGTTCCAAAAGTTGCAGGACTACGTCATCGGTTTCTAGAAGAAGCTCATTACTTTCGGTATTCCATTCACACTAGGAGCGACAAAGATGTATCATGACCTCAAATTAATGTATTGGTGGGATGGACTGAAGAAAGACATAGCACAATTTGTAGCTCAATGTCCAAATTGCCAACAAGTGAAAATTGAGCACCAAAAGCCAGGAGGATTATTGCAAGCGATGGAAATTCCAAGTTGGAAATGGGAAGTGATCAACATGGATTTCATTGTAGGTTTTCCTCGCTCCTGATGCAGGTATGAATCCATATGGTTGATCGTGGACAGACTCACGAAATCAGCTCATTTTCTTCCAGTCAGAACCACATATTCAGCAGAAGATTAGGCTAGGTTGTATCTTAAAGAGATAGTGCGACTTCATGGTGTCCCGATATCTATTATCACAGATAGAGGAGCACAGTTTACAGCTAAATTCTGGAAGTCATTTCAAGAAGGTTTGGGTACTCAGGTAAGGCTTAGCATAGCGTTTCATCCACAAACTGATGGGTAAGCTGAGCGCACTATTCAGACCTTGAAAAACATGTTACGGGCATGTGTGGTAGATTTCGGAGGTAGTTGGGATGATCACTTGCCACTTATTGAGTTTGCGTATAATAATAGCTACTATTCCAGCATCCAAATGGCTCCGTATGAAGCTCTATATGGAAGGAAGTGTAGATCCCCAATTGGGTGGTTTGAAGTAGGAGAGATACAACTAATAGGTCCGGAGTTGATTCAACAAGCGGTGGAAAAGACCAAGGTTATTCGAGATCGATTATTGACAGCCCAAAGTCGCTAGAAATCTTATGCGTAGAACCGTCGGCGAGACTTAGAATTCCAAGTTGATGATTGGGTATTCCTGAAGGTATCCCAGATGAAAGGCATGATGAGATTTGGCAAGAAGGGAAAATTAAGTCCTCGATACATTGGACCTTATAAGATTGTCCACAAGATAGGCCAAGTAGCTTATAAGCTGGACTTACCTCCAGAACTTGAATCAGTCCATCCAGGTTTCCATGTATCAATGCTCCGTAAGTGCATCGGAGATCCTACTAGAGTCGTTCCTGTAGATGATGTTCAAGTTACAGAAAAATTAGCTTATGAAGAGGTACCCACTGCTATACTAGATAGGCAAGTGCGGAAACTTAGAAATAAAGAGGTAGCCTCAGTTAAGGTTTTCTGGCGAAACAATAATCGAGAGAAAATAACTTGGGAAGCGGAAGAAAACATGAAGTCTAAGTACCCACAATTGTTCCCACCCACGGCAGAGATTCAAGATGAGACATCAGCACAATGAGGTATGTAATGCTTTTCTTTTTAATGCTTTTAGTCGTGAGTAGCCATAATTTCTTGCTATTGTGTTGTAGACCTGTGAGGCGATGTTATTGTGGGCTGTTGTGACAGGATGGTAGCGCCATATTATCGGGGAAACTCTGGCAAAATTTCTGCAGGATTTCAGAAAACTTAACATTCGAGGATGAATGTTTTTAAAGGGGGGAAGAGTGTTACACCTCAAAAAATTTCATGTCGTCGTGTGGTGGATAGACTAACGCAGGGTGAGATATATGCGATGTACATACAGGTAGGAAGGGGTACCTAACGGTTCCAATTAAGATTCCAAAGACATTTGAGGCAAGAGAAGAAAGTTCGTTGAAGAATGTCAAGTATAATTCACATTTTGAAAAGGGTTTGCAAAGTACCGAGCTAATGTTGATTTAATAATGTCTTGGGGAAAAGTTATAACGCCCCTTAGATTGTTAATGAAGTGTTAAACAAGTGTTAAGAAGGTTCCATAAGGATTGGAGATCCAACAAAATGACGAGAGAAACTTCGAAAAAACTGGGAGTTATAAGGCCAACTTATACGGCCCGTATAATTTATACGGTCCGTATAAGGGACGATACAACCTCTCTAGAGAAGGTTTCTCCACTGGAAGTATTATACGGTCACACATACAGACCGTATAATTTATATGGACCGTATATGTGTCCGTATAACACCCAACAGGCAGATTTTTAATTTTATATAAGTGTTATACCCGGAAAATTCGTGTTACTAAGACTGTAGACGGCTTAGTATGAGCTCAAGGGAGAGTAAGGTTATACAAGGACTAGGGATGAATATTATATTATATGAGTATAAGAATAACATATATATGACATTTGGAGACCGTATGGAGTAAATTAGTTAACATGTTACTTGATGAATAGCACTCGTAACCATAAGTTAAGGTGGGCCCACATGTCAGGGTTTTATAAAGGATATATGAAAAGTGATATGAGTAGTACATGAGAAGTTGAGCAAGTCTTAAAAAGGACCCTTAAGATAAATATGGGCATAAGCCCTCCAAAAGAAGGATTTAAGGATACGTTTTCGGATGATCTGCGTTGGAGGGGCCAAAGCGCAATTACACGATTGGAATTTGGAAAAACACAAAAGATGAAAGTTGTAGATAATTGAAATATGTTTCCAACCATAGGTCGTGGGCTCTCATACGATATCGGGATCAAACGTTATGCACATTTAAAGATCGGCTATAGGGCAGGAAATTAACCCTGCAACTCAGAGCAAACACGCCACGTGGCAGCGCGATTGCGCTGAGTAAAATTTAAGTCGGTCCAGGCAGAACCTGGAACGTTATAAAAAGGGGAGACCCCCCTTTTTTCTTCAACCAAACACTCCAAAACTCCTTCCAATCTTCTGGAAATTTCCCCAACCTTCGAACATCAACTTTTAAGCCAAAACCAGGTGTAATTCCCGAATTCCGGTCCGAATAGCGTATAGTTGCGATTACAAAATCGTATAGCGGCGTGTTGTGGCTTAAGCTCAAGGTTGAGAAGTGAAGATACAACGATATTATCGAGAGAAAGGTATGAATCTCTTGTTACTACATTAATATTGGTTTATTTACGGAGATGGAGCTGTTAAATAGTTATAAAATAATTCTGTGGTTGAAATATGGGACAAACACCATATGGGATGTTGATGAAGTATTTTGGTATCGGTAATATTATGGTTAATGTTGGCATTGCTGTTGTTGTTATTGGTTGCTGAGTTAGGATTCCGGCTAGGCATATAAACAGAGGAGGTCCTGTCGAAATTTTGGCAGAATTTAGAAAGACTTATTTGAAGGCTTAGGATAAGTATATAACAACGGGCCTAATCATAGTATGAATGGTCTTATATGTAGACTCGCGGGATCGGACAAATAAGCGTAGGTAGTTGGAGGCCGAACAGGTATGTTAAGGCTCGTTCCTTTCTTTCAAAGGCATGATCCCTATGGTACGATTTCATAAATGCTTCCATAACTTTTTTGTTTTCAAAAGATAGAAGTTTATGACTCCAAGGCATGATTCCTTTCCCGAGAATCCATAAATGATCCCAAAATACCCGTATTTTCCAAACCAGAGATTTATGATTCTATGAGCTCTTATGATAACAGCGATGACCATGTTTTTTTTACGATGATAATGATGATGTCAAAAATGAGAATATTTTCTATCATGATTACGATGATGATGATTTTATGGTTAAAAGTCTCAAGTTATGAGATCAATGCTTTTATGAGATTATTAGGCTTATTTCATGATTTTCTCAATTTTAGTCATTGTTGTTGGTCTCACCTTATAATAATTGTTCCTTCAAGGTGAGATAGAGCGATGACGATTATTCCATAACATTAATCGGAGATTACCGACCTTACGTCACTCCGCTAAAGTGGCAGCTTATGTTTGAACCCTTATGCATGCTATGAGTATCATATATGTGTAAAGTTATTTTGTGACATTATCAAGTTCTATTATTTAATTTTGCTTATGCACTGCACTCATTCTCATTCTTCATGTACATATATAAGGCACAGTGGACAGGGGGTGACGCTGTGGCCTTTGTTATAATGTATAGATGACGCTGTGGCCTTTGTTATAATGTATATAAGGCACAGTTGACAGGGGATGACGCTGTGACTTTTGTTGTGATGTATATATATAAGGCACTGTTGACAAGGGGTGACGCTGTGGCCTATGGCGTGATGTTTATATATATAAAGCACAGTTGACAGGGGGTGACGCTGTGGCCAATGATGTGACATTTATATATATAAGGCACAGTTGACAGGGGGTGATGCTGTGGCCTATGATGTGATGTTTGTATATATATAAGGCACAGTTGACAGGGGGAGACGCTGTGGCCTATGATGTGATGTTTATATATATAAGGCACAGTTGACAGGGGGTGACGCTGTGGCCTATGTTGTGATGTTTTTAAGGGTGACGATGTGGCCTATGTTGTGGTATTTCTATAGATATATGTGTTTTGTTGATATAGCCATAATGATTTATTTATCTTTGCACATTCATTGAAATGTCTCAGACGTCTTCCATGAATTTATGTACATATTGATTTAAAAAGGTTAAAGTTTCATGTATGGTATCCGCCTGAAGAGGCAATCAAACATACAGGTCATTTTTATCCCCTGTTATGTTCTATATTTTTTTATTATGTTGTTATTCATGCCTTACATACTCAGTACACTGTTCGTACTAGCGTCCTTCTTGTGGACGCTGCGTTTCATGCCACGCAGGTGTATACAGATGAGTAAAAGACATTGGCTCCCAGGCTATCAGCTGGATTGGTGAGCTCTATCTCAGTTCGAAGTGTTGCCGAGTCAGAGTACTTATGTTATGGTATCTCGTGTATGTTAGAGACTTTTGCAGACAGTGTCCTGTGGATAGTACGTCGAGATGTCGACAGTTGTGTAAAGCAACCATATAGGTCGATGTGTATTTATGATTTGTTTTTTTAAGATGTTATTGTGACTAAAGGTTTTCTTTGAATTAACGATAAGGGAGAAGTCCCTGATTTGACGAATGAGTTTTATTGAAAAGTTTTTTTTTTACCTGACGGAAGCGTCATTTCGTAGATTAAAGGTTCATAACAAGTTTTGACTCCTAGATGGAATAGTAGTATGGCACTTAGTCGAGTAGGGTCTCGGGTGTCAATCGCGACCGTCCGGTTTGGGTCATGATAGAAGTGGTATCAGAGCAGTTCGTCCTAGGGGTTGTCTGCAAAGTCGTGTCCAGTAGAGTCTTGTTTATGGTGTGTTGCGCGCCCAATTTATAAACAGGAGGCTACCGGGCATTTAGGATGGTTACCCTTCTTTCCTATCTAAGATCGTACGATAAGATCCAAGTCATAGAAAATGAAATTCCTTGCACTAACCCTTAATTTCAGCGGAAGAATGGTCCCAACAAAGGAAGTGAATGATGATATTGGGATTACAGGGACCATATAAGTTGAAGGAATCTGTACAGAGGTAAGTATTGGTAAAAAGGATTACGAGTGAGATATGGTAAGAATGTTGCAAGTATGATTGAAATGTATAGCTAATGAATGGAAGAGGAAGTGACTAGGAAAGTAAAAAAGGACGATCGATAAAGGTTCAGGTATATTCCGAGTTGTGACGCAAGAGGTAAGTTTCGTCATCTTTGCATTTCTGTTCGATATTGAGAGCCCTATATGGCTAAAGTGTGCTAAGTATGTATATATTTTCCCCTGTGAGGCATTGTATGTATTTTATGGGCTGCGTGTAGGTATGGGATAGTAAGAAATATAATGGGCACTCTGCCAAAATTCTCCAAAAAATTTAAGGACAAGGACCAAAGATTTAGGAGATCACGAAGATTATACGTCTATGATTGTTATAGATTGATTAATGGGAAAGTATGGGACAAGATTATATGGAATGATAAGATGAAGATGACACTATAAGTGGACATTGGGCATTAATCATTAGAATAAAACGTACTATTCCAGCTGGACGGATAGTTAGGTACATCATTATTTCGAGTATCCCTAGGGATTATTATAGGCAAGATTTGAGATTTAGAGTAGTACTTTTGGGTAATGACAAGTAGGGAACTTGAAGGATTCGTAAGTGAGAGAACAAAAGCGATGACGAAAGGATTATTATGGGATGAAATTTTGATCGAGAATGGCAATAGAATACAACACGATAAGATAAAGTCTTTAAGGGGGGGAGCGAGTAAGCTTGGGTATGAGCACAAGGACTGAAATAATATGTGGTAGATGTTGTATTGTGAATGGATTATAGAGATAGTTCGAAGTAAGAACTGTTATGGGAATAAGATTAACAAAATCTGAAGGCAAGTTAGCAAATGAATAGAGTAACTAAAGAGTATCTTTTAAGACTGGACTGAAAATAATTCGCAGGGAAGAAAAGAAATTGAACGTTATTCTAGTAGGGGAACTTAATGTCCACAAAATGGGAAGGATATGACAAGAAAATAGAAGGGAATGCAAGGGAGTTTGAAGATGGTCGTGGTGTGCATGAAGAATGGTTTATGAGGAAGATGATTAGTAGTCCAAAGGATTAAAATGGGTTACATTCAAGGTTTTCTAGGAACAAGGTCTACTGGGAATTCAAGAAATGTCGACAAATGAGTTCTACTTGTAGCTTAATATAAAGAGAAGGTTTTCACGACTAACTCAAAAGAAATGATTTATAGAAAGGATTATGGAATGGATTATATGTTAAGGTTGAGTTAAAGGATGTCATAAAGATATGGGTTGTTCCTATTATACTTTAGGATGCTGGAGATATTAAGATGATTTTATATAAGTTAGATTAGTGAATTGGGGTTACTTAGTTCCTACAGATCGGGAGTAGTCGGTAAAATGAAGTATAATCAGAACTTATGTTTTCCCTTGATGAAGAGATGATTACGTTGAGTAGAGCTACAACTTGTTAGAGGGTTAACACAATTGCAGAGCGAGGGTTACGAGAGGATCAAGAGGAAAGTTATGAGATTTAAAGGTCAGTAAGGTAAAAATGAGAAAGATATGAGCTATTGGAGTACACGAGGTCATAATTGGTTCAGACCTCAGTTAAGAAGCCAGAAGCGCCATGGTTCGGTATCCAGGTATGTTAGTGATTTCTTCAGAAGCATGTTTTCCGACTTATGAGTTTCAAAAGCAAAGATATTAGCTACAAGAGTAGACAAAGGTTTGTAAGCCTATGATGTTAGTAAATTCAGTAGAAGACTATGAAGGGTATGAGAGGATCTAAACAGGTTAAAAGTGTTATGGCCCGCATTTTGAACGTTTGAATATTTCAAAGTCGTCGCGGAAAGTCAAGGACGAAAACCTTTTCAAATATTACATTAATGCACAAGTCGTTAAGAATACTATTTATGACCATTATTAGTATGAAAATATTGTGAGAGGCTAAGGGCAAGAAGAGAAATTGCAAAATGATCAATAGAAACAATGTGGAAGGTTAGGGGTAAAATGGTCATATTGAGAAAAGTCGAGGGACGAAATTGGAATTGCACAAAAATATTCATGAAGGTTCAAAGGGCCACATTGGCCATGTGTTGGAGAACATAGGGGTCAAAGTGCACATGGCAAGACTTGATTCATCTTTAATTCAAGGAAAATTTTAAGAAAATTAAAGAATCTTCTAGAGAGGGGGGGGCATGTGCCCCTCACATGCTTGAATTATATGTATATATATATGAGTGCCTAATTAATTCAAGACATGAGAAAAGAAGAGAAAACAAAAAAAAAAAAAAAATAGGGTGAGGGTTCGGCTAGGGGCTGGCCGAAACCAGCCCCTCTATTTTGTTCATCGAGGATCATTTTCTTTTGGTTTTCTTGCTAAGTGGAAGGGGCTTGTTAACATGGTGGAGTTGTAGGAAGAAGTAGAACACTTATATGGATGGTTTATGAGCTTTAACCAAGTGGAAAAGTTAAAGAATGAAGGTAAAGAACTAACCTTCTTTTATGTGTTATGAATGTTGTTGAAGTGTTGTAGTATGTAAAAATGAGTGAAATTTGTGAAATATGTGTGTGTTGATGTGTGGCCGTGTGTATGGATAGTTGCAAGGCAATGATTCAATTGTTTTATTTAGTATTGTGATTGTTGTTTGTGTTATGGGTGATTTGTATAGGTTGTAGAATGGAGGAATGGATGGAATGCATGAAAATGTGTATGTAGTGTTGAGGCCGTGTGTGATGTTGTTTATTGAAGGAAGGATGAATTAATTTTATTTAGTATATTAGTTGTGTCGTTGTGGATTTTATAACGCAAAAAGAAGTTTAATGATTCAAAGTTGAGATTATAGTAGTTTATGGTTTGTTGTGGAAACTAATGTGAGCCAAATATAGTTCTTGTAATTTGGATAATAATGTGGTAAAAGTATGGTTTGTTGGTATAGATTGTGAAATTTTGGAGAAAGAAATGTGTTGTGATGGTTCCTATGGAAGTTGGAAGATTTTGGATTCTATGGTGCGTTGTTTGAATTGTTTGACTATTTTGTGGTTTGTCCGAGGCATTCTTGAACCTTGTTTAAATGGTTTATGTTGGTACTTGAACGTATGAGCGTGGGTGTTGGGTCGATCGTATGCGGTTGATTGAATGAAAACGAAATAGCGTCGAATGGTATAATAAAGAGTTATTAGTGTTAGAATGAGCTTTGAACCTCTTATTGGTGTTGTTAATATCATTGTTGGTTTGGCCGGGTTACATTCCCGGATGGTTGTTGTTGATTTGAGGCTGAGCCTTATTCTCGGGATTGGTACACTTACAGAGGAAATGCTGCCGAAATTTCGGTAGCAAAGTGTTTCCTTAAGATTTTAACTCAAAGTATACTAATGAAAGTTTTGGTAAAAATGACCAATTCGCAGATTTCGACGAGATTGTGACGTGAATTTGGGATAGCAAAAGGAGCGGAAAGAGGTATGTAAGGCTTCACCCTTCTTTCTATGGCATGTCTTGGTTGTAATAAGTCGGGTACGCGCCTCGGGGACAACCCTAATCCCCGGGATCCGCACCTACAGTTTTCAACTTTTCGTTCAATCGAATTGAAGTAGAAAGTGTGCAAAGTGATGAAAAGACCTCCTAGACCCCTATAACTTGTATAAATGGGACCCGATTACCCTAAGACCCATACGAGTAACGCTATGACACGTGACATACGTAAATCGTATACGCTACTTCATCCGGCCCGAGGTGGGCCCATTACTCTCGGATTCCCCTATAGTCTTGGTTGACTTACTTAAGGTGAATTCAAAGGGGACCTTTGATCCCGATCTTATCACCGAATGATAAAGTACTATGACTACTCTAACAAGAGTGTTTCTATGGGATAATGATAACGACAATGTTAGACAAGAGAATGCGCTTGATAAGTACGACCGGAACGATCCGATGACTGAGATTTCTAAGCTAAGGATCCAATGTGAATATGAAATTGATAAACTAATTTTCTAGATCGTATTTATATCTTCTAGTTATAAATTTATTTTCTAAGACTCCAAAGCCTATGACTGTCATCTATAATGCCCACGATTTCATTCTACGGTTACTGTAACACTGTTCTCCGTTGATAGTCTCGCCTTAAAATTACTTGTTCCTTCAAGGTGAGACAAAGCTATCACTAGCATTTCGTAATGTAATCGGAGATCGCCGACCTTATGTCACTCCGATGAATACGTGATTTTCCTTGGCTCCCTCGTGTGATTATATGATATATGTATATAAAACGGGTATATGTGTATGGATATATATATAAATATATATATAAGATAAAGTAAATTGTATATAAGAAATGTATATGTATGTGTGTATGGGGAAAAGGGAAGGGCCACTGTTATATCACCACCTGATTCAGCTGGATTCCATCCTGGACGCGGGATGCCCGGACGCGAGATATGGGAAGAGCCGTACGCGGCGACTGTATACATATATATATGATGTATGATACATATGTAATGTAATGTGTTGGGTCACCGTTGAGGAGGGGGTTGGGAGAGCCGATGTATTCGGCGTCTGTAAATGTGAATGAAAGATACCGTTATTGAAATGTACTGTTTTCTGCACACGAGAATAAGAAATATAAAAATGTTGACTCCTATGCCCATGAAAAGAAACGTTTCAAAGATGAAAAGACAAGCCTACATGACAGCCGGCCTAAAGAGGGGCCTTCCTATGTACAGGTTACGTTCTTGCCTCGTTATACGCCCTATGGCTCCGTGATATTATTATTGATTGTACTCTATGTTACTGCTTGCATTGTTTTCCATGCCTTACATACTCGGTACGTTATTCGTACTGACGTCCCTTCTTGTGGACGCTGCGTTTCATGCCGCGTAGGTCTGCAGACAGGTGGACTTGATCTTTAGGAGCTTACCAGCAGTACTCTACAATGCTCCAGTTGTTTCGGAGCCTCACTCCAGCGGTACTATTTTGTGTATGTATATTCGGGCACGACAGTATTCGGCCCTTTCTATGTATAAGTGAACTATGTCTAGAGGCTCGTAGACAGATATGTACAGTCAGTCAGGTACGGTTAGGTATATGGTGTCTTGGCATGGTTGTTGTATAAAGTGATAACGAAGTTTACTAGTCTATGTTCATAATGACGCCGCTAATGTTAATGTTCAAACAAAAAAATGGCACTGCTTATACGGCTTGCTAAGAGATAAAGGTAATATGATAGACAAGGGGTGCTCGGTACAAGTATCGGGTACTCGTCACGGCCCCTAGTCGGGTCGTGACAGAAGTGGTATCAGAGCAGTTCGATCCTAGGGTTTGTCTACGAGCCGTGTCCTGTAGAGTCCTGTTTATGGTGTGTTGCCGGCCACATTTGTAAACAGAAGGCTACAGGGCATTTAGGAATTGTTGAACTTCTTTCTGTCTCAGATCGTGCGATAGAGCCAAGTACTAGGAAATGAGATTTCTGATGTGAGCCTTACATACGACGGAAAAGGTAAGTGGTGATACGGAAGGTCACAAGGATAAGTACTGACGTATTTGATCTGTTATCTGGAATGAGCAGCTTCGGATGGCCAGAACGTGGCATAGCTGTATGTTCTGTAAGGTGCCACTAGTATTTGCTGCGTACAGGAGTATGGTATAAGAAAGACAAGGTCGGATGGAGGACTCGAAAAGTTGATAACTAATCTTGCTACAGGTCACTGTGCAAAAACGGTGAGTAAGATATTCGAACAGACTGATATCGGGGCATCCATAAAATAATGGTAACGAAGGTGTAACTATTATCATCAGGGGCCTGGGAACCCAGGATGAAAAGTAATTATACATGGGAGTGAAAGATGAGCTCTGAGGCCCAAAGAGGGTAAAGAGGTAATTGTGAAAGAAGAGACGCATTACGAGGGTGTCCCGGGATCTGTAAGACCTCGACTAGCCTCAAATTATGTAGTAAAGATCATGCGCGGAAGTTGACGCGAAAATATCAGCATTAAGGCATCGGATCCCAGCAAAGTTTCAAGGTTAAGTGTGCTCAGGTGGGAGCAATCCTGGGATGGGTGACCCCCTGGGAAGTTTTGAAGAAATTCTACATGTTTTGACATAACAGACAAATGGAAAATCAGAATAGTCTAAGTGAAACTATAGTATATGGGATGACTGGAAACCTTAAAGAAGATACGTAGAACGAGGCAGCTCAGCTCGGTAAAGAGACAAAGAGTACCTCACAGCTCGAGAGTTCGGATAGGCTTGAATAGCGTCTGGTAGTGTTTTGTGGATTAGTGGTATTGATCATGTGTGTATGTGCAGATGAACATGTGTGATATCTCGTGTGTGAAGGTATCAGTGGACGCGTGTGTACCAACGATCTATGCTACGACAGAAAGAGGGATACCGGAACCTGAACGGTAGTGAAACAAATGGTGCAAGCGCCACGAGATAAGCCGCTACTTTCGTTATGGATTAGGGATAGAAAAGTCTGAATACTATGATGTTTGAAGAAGAAAATGGGTAAGTAGGTGGAAGCTAAGGAAACTAAATATCCGAAAGGAGTGAAGGATAAGAAACATGAATGGGCAAGACCTCCAAAAAGGGGAATAACTGGAAGAATACAGAATTATCTGAGGTGAAATTGCAAGTATAGGTGTGTAAAAAGAACAAGTGGGGCAACATGAACAAAAGGAAAGTGTGTAAGGATTGAAAACCAATTTAAACAAGTGAAGCCAACCACGATAAGGAACGTGAAGTAAGAGAAAAGAATGGTTAGGTCCGGTGACGATGATAGGAGACCCCGGCTCTTGAAAGGATCAATGGTGGATGGAAAGATATGAGAATGCTGACGAGAATGATGTCGTCGACTGGAAATAAAATGAAGACTTATGGTAAGAAAATTTCGCTATGTCGTGCACCGAGGCGAAGGAAGGAACTGTTAGCATATAAGGAATCCCCTAAAGGAGGGGGAGACCATATTATCTTAGGACATCAAGGGGTCGCAATATTTTCAAGTATTGGAAAAAAAAAAAAGGAAACCTACGACGTGAAATGAGGAAGCGCGAGAAGGTCAATGAGGATAAGATAAAGGGTAAAGAACGGGCATAAAGAGGAGAGCGTCTACAGGACGGACCCTCCCGAAATATTATAAAGCCCCATAAGGTCAGTTGAACATTCGAGGACGAATGTTCTAAAGGGGGGGGGGGGGGGAGGATGTTATGGCCCGCATTTTGAACGTTTGAATATTTCAAAGTCGTCGCAGAAAGTCAAGGACGAAAACCTTTTCAAATATTACATTAATGCACAAGTCGTTAAGAATACTATTTATGACCATTATTAGTATGAATATATTGTGAGAGGCTAAGGGCAAGAAGAGAAATTGCAAAATGATCAATAGAAACAATGTGGAAGGTTAGGGGTAAAATGGTCATATTGAGAAAAGTCGAGGGACGAAATGGGAATTTCACAAAAAAATTCATGAAGGTTCAAAGGGCCACATTGGCCATGTGTTGGAGAACATAGGGGTCAAAGTGCACATGGCAAGACTTGATTCATCTTTTAATTCAAGGAAAATTTCAAGAAAATTAAAGAATCTTCTAGAGAGGGGGGGCATGTGCCCCTCACATGCTTGAATTATATGTATATATATATGAGTGCCTAATTAATTCAAGACATGAGAAAAGAAGAGAAAAAAAAAAATAGGGTGAGGGTTCGGCTAGGGGCTGGCCGAAACCAACCCCTCTATTTTGTTCATCGAGGATCATTTTCTTTTGGTTTTCTTGCTAAGTGGAAGGTGCTTGTTAACATGGTGGAGTTGTAGGAAGAAGTAGAACACTTATATGGATGGTTTATGAGCTTTAACCAAGTGGAAAAGTTGAAGAATGAAGGTAAAGAACTAACCCTCTTTTATGTGTTATGAATGTTGTTGAAGTGTTGTAGTATGTAAAAATGAGTGAAATTTGTGAAATATGTGTGTGTTGATGTGTGGCCGTGTGTATGGATAGTTGCAAGGCAATGATTCAATTGTTTTATTTAGTATTGTGATTGTTGTTTGTGTTATGGGTGATTTGTATAGGTTGTAGAATGGAGGAATGGATGGAATGCATGAAAATGTGTATGTAGTGTTGAGGTCGTGTGTGATGTTGTTTATTGAAGGAAGGATGAATTAATTTTATTTAGTATATTAGTTGTGTCGTTGTGGATTTTATAACGCAAAAAGAAGTTTAATGATTCAAAGTTGAGATTATAGTAGTTTATGGTTTGTTGTGGAAACTAATGTGAGCCAAATATAGTTCTTGTAATTTGGATAATAATGTGGTAAAAGTATGGTTTGTTGGTATAGATTGTGAAATTTTGGAGAAAGAAATGTGTTGTGATGGTTCCTATGGAAGTTGGAAGATTTTGGATTCTATGGTGCATTGTTTGAATTGTTTGACTATTTTGTGGTTTGTCCGAGGCATTCTTGAACCTTGTTTAAATGGTTTATGTTGGTACTTGAACGTATGAGCGTGGGTGTTGGGTCGATCGTATGCGGTTGATTGAATGAAAACGAAATAGCGTCGAATGGTATAATAAAGAGTTATTAGTGTTAGAATGAGCTTTGAACCTCTTATTGGTGTTGTTAATATCATTGTTGGTTTGGCCGGGTTACATTCCCGGATGGTTGTTGTTGATTTGGGGCTGAGCCTTATTCTCGGGATTGGTACACTTACAGAGGAAATGCTGCCGAAATTTCGGTAGCAAAGTGTTTCCTTAAGATTTTAACCCAAAGTATACTAATGAAAGTTTTGGTAAAAATGACCAATTCGCAGATTTCGATGAGATTGTGACGTGAATTTGGGATAGCAAAAGGAGAGGAAAGAGGTATGTAAGGCTTCACCCTTCTTTCTATGGCATGTCTTGGTTGTAATAAGTCAGGTACGCGCCTCGGGGACAACCCTAATCCCCGGGATCCGCACCTACAGTTTTCAACTTTTCGTTCAATCGAATTGAAGTAGAAAGTGTGCAAAGTGATGAAAAGACCTCCTAGACCCCTATAACTTGTATAAATGGGACCCGATTACCCTAAGACCCATACGAGTAACACTGTGACACGTGACATACGTAAATCGTATACGCTACTTCATCCGGCCCGAGGTGGGCCCATTACTCTCGGATTCCCCTATAGTCTTGGTTGACTTACTTAAGGTGAATTCAAAGGGGACCTTTGATCCCGATCTTGTCACCGAATGATAAAGTACTATGACTACTCTAACAAGATTGTTTCTATGGGATAATGATAACGACAATGTTAGACTAGAGAATGCGCTTGATAAGTACGACCGGAACGATCCGATGACTGAGATTTCTAAGCTAAGGATCCAATGTGAATATGAAATTGATAAACTAATTTTCTAAATCGTATTTATATCTTCTAGTTATAACTTTATTTTCTAAGACTCCAAAGCCTATGACTGTCATCTATAATGCCCACGATTTCATTCTACGGTTACTGTAACACTATTCTCCGTTGATAGTCTCGCCTTAAAATTACTTGTTCCTTCAAGGTGAGACAAAGCTATCACTAGCATTCCGTAATGTAATCGGAGATCGCCGACCTTATGTCACTCCGATGAATACGTGATTTTCCTTGGCTCCCTCGTGTGATTATATGATATATGTATATAAAACGGGTATATGTGCATGGATATATATATATATATATATATAAGATAAAGTAAATTGTATATAAGAAATGTATATGTATGTGTGTATGGGGAAAAGGGAAGGGCCACTGTTATATCACCACCTGATTCAGCTAGATTCCATCCTGGACGCGGGATGCCCGGACGCGGGATATGGGAAGAGCCGTACGCGGCGACTGTATACATATATATATGATGTATGATACATATGTAATGTAATGTGTTGGGTCACCGTTGGGGAGGGGGTTGGAAGAGCCGATGTATTCGGCGTCTGTAAATGTGAATGAAAGATACCGTTATTGAAATGTACTGTTTTCTGCACACGAGAATAAGAAATATAAAAATGTTGACTCCTATGCCCATGAAAAGAAACGTTTCAAAGATGAAAAGACAAGCCTACATGACAGCCGGCCTAAAGAAGGGCCTTCCTATGTACAGGTTACGTTCTTGCCTCGTTATACGCCCTATGGCTCCGTGATATTATTATTGATTGTACTCTATGTTACTGCTTGCATTGTTTTCCATGCCTTACATACTCGGTACGTTATTCGTACTGACGTCCCTTCTTGTGGACGCTGCGTTTCATGCCGCGCAGGTCAGCAGACAGGTGGACTTGATCTTTAGGAGCTTACCAGCAGTACTCTACAATGCTCCAGTTGTTTCGGAGCCTCACTCCAGCGGTACTATTTTGTGTATGTATATTCGGGCACGACAGTATTCGGCCCTTTCTATGTATAAGTGAACTATGTCTAGAGGCTCGTAGACAGATATGTACAGTCAGTCAGGTACGGTTAGATATATGGTGTCTTGGCATGGTTGTTGTATAAAGTGATAACGAAGTTTACTAGTCTATGTTCATAATGACGCCGCTAATGTTAATGTTCAAACAAAAAAATGGCACTGCTTATACGGCTTGCTAAGAGATAAAGGTAATATGATAGACAAGGGGTGCTCGGTACAAGTATCGGGTACTCGTCACGGCCCCTAGTCGGGTCGTGACATAAAGTCGGGGAATGGACAACGAGATTTCGGGAAGGACAGAAGTAAGCGTTGGAAAAAGAGAGCAAATAACCAATGGAGACCTGTTATAGCGATGGTACGATTAAATGTGATATATTAATTGGAAGAATGGTTCGATAAGGGGATGTACCAGAGAATGGGATCAGGGACAGAGTACAAGACTAGTTTAAACATTCGAGGACGAATGTTTCTAAGGGGGAAAGGATGTTACACCCCAGAAAATTTCGTGTTACCAAGACTATAGACGACTTAGTATGAGCTCAAGGGAGAGTAAAGTTATACTAGGACTAGGGATGAACATTATATTGTACGAGTATAAGAACAACATATATATGACATTTGGAGACCGTATGGAGTAAATCAGATAACACGTTACTTGATGAATAGCCCTCATAACTGTAAGTTAGGGTGGGGCCCATATGTCGGGATTTTATAAAGGACATGAAAAGTGATATGAGTATCACATGGGAAGTTGAGCAAGTCTTAAGAAGGACCCTTAAGCCAAATATAGGCATAAGCCCTCCAAAAGAATGATTTAAGGATATGTTTTCGGATGATCTAACTTGGAGGGGCCAAAGGCCATTTATCAATTTGGAATTTGGAAAAACACCATAGATGAAAGTTGTAGATAATTGAAATATATTTCCAACCATAGGTCGTGGGATCTCATACGATATCGGGATCAAACGTTATGCCCGTTTTAAGATCGGCTGTTTGGGCAGGAAATTAACCCTGCACGAACACGCCAGAAGGTGGCGCGAACGCGCAGGGCAAGACCCTGCAACTCAGAGCAAACACGCCACGTGGCAGCGCGATTACGCTGAGCAAATTTTAAGTCGGTCCAGGCAGAACCTGGACTGTTATAAAAAGGGGAGACCCCCTTGTTTCGTCAACCAAACACCCCAAAACTATTTCCAATCTTCTGGAAATTTCCCCAACATTCGAACATCAACTTTTAAGCCAAAACCAGGTATAATTCCCGAATTTCGGTCCGGATAGAGTATAGTTGAGATCACAAAATCGTATAGCGGCGCGTTGTGACTTAAGCTCAAGGTTGAGAAGTGAAGATATAGCGATGTTATCGAGAGAAAGGTATGAATCTCTTGTTATTAACGTTAATCTTGGTTTTTTTTACAGAGATGGAGCTTTTAAATAGTTATAAAATAATTCTGTGGTTGAAATATGGGACAAACACCATATGGGATGTTTATGAAGTATTTTGGTATTGAAAATATTATGGTTAATGTTGGAATTGCTGTTGTTGTTATTGGTTGCTGAGTTGGGATTGCAGCTAGGCATATAAACAAAGGAGATGCTGCCAAAATTTTGGCAGAATTTAGAAAGACTTATTTGAAGGCTTAGGATAAGTATATAACAATGGGCCTAATCATAGTATGAATGGTCTTATATGTAGACTTGCGGGATCGCACAGATAAGCGTAGGTAGTTGGAGGCCGAACAGGTATGTTAAGGCTCGTTCCTTTCTTTCAAAGACATGATCCCTATGGTACGATTTCATAAATGCTTCCATAACTTCTTTGTTTTAAAAAGATAGAAGTTTATGACTCCAAGGCATGATTCCTTTCCCGATAATCTATAAATGTTCCCAAAATGCCCGTATTTTCCAAATCAGAGATTTATGATTCTGTGAGCTCTTATCATAACAGCGATGAACATGTTTTTTTATGATGATAATGATGATGTCAAAGATGAGAATATTTTCTATGATGATTACGATGATGATGATTTTATGATTCAAAGTCTCAAGTTATGAGATCAATGCTTTTATGAGATTATTGGGCTTATTTCATGATTTTCTCGATTTTATTCATTGTTGTTGGTCTCACTTTATAATAATTGCTCCTTCAAGGTGAGATAGAGCGATGACGATTATTCCATAACATAAATCGGAGATTAGCGACCTTACATCACTCCGCTAAAGTGGCAGCTTATGTTTGAACCCTTATGCATGCTATGAGTATAATATGTGTGTAAAGTTAATTTGTGACATTATCAAGTTCTACTATTTCATTTTGCTTATGCACTGCACTCATTCTCATTCTTCATGTACATATATAAGGAACAGTTGACAGGGGGTGACTCTGTGACCTTTGCTGTGATGTATATATATAAGGCACAGTTGACAGGGGGTGACGCTGTGGCCTATGATGTGATGTTTATATATATATATATATAAGGCACAGTTGACAGGGGGTGACGTTGTGACCTTTGTTGAGATGTATATATATAAGGCACAGTTGACAAGGGGTGACGCTGTGGCCTATGATGTGATGTTTATATATATATATATATATAAGGCACAGTTGATAGGGGGTGACGCTGTGGCCTATGTTGTGATGTTTTTAAGGGTGACGATGTGGCCTATGTTGTGGCATTTCTATAGATATATGTGTTTTGTTGATATAGCCATAATGATTTATTTATCTTTGTACATTCATTGAAATGTCTCAGTCGTCTTCCATGATTTTATGTACATATTGATTTAAAAAGGTTAAAGTTGCATGCATGGTATCCGCCTTAAGAGGCAATCAAATGTACAGGTCATCTTTATCCCCTGTTATTTTCTATATTTTGTTATTATGTTGTTATTCATGCCTTACATAATCTGTACACTGTTCGTACTGACGTCCTTCTTGTGGACGCTGTGTTTCATGCCACGCAGGTGTATATAGATGAGTAAAAGACATTGGCTGCTAGGCTATCAGCTGGATTGGTGAGCTCCATCTCAATTCGGAGTGTTGCCGAGTCAGAGTACTTATGTTATGGTATCTTGTGTATGTTAGAGACTTTTGCAGACAGTGTCCTGTGGATAGTGCATTGAGATGTTGACAGTTGTGTAAAGTGACCATATAGATCGATGTGTTTTTATGCTTTATTTTTTTAAGATTTTATTGTGACTAAAGGTTTTGTTTGAATTAACGATAAGAGAGAAGTCCCTGATATGACGAAAGAGTTTTATTGAAAAGTTTTTTTTTTACCTGACGGAAGCGTCATTTCGTAGATTATGGCTCACAACAAGTTGTGACTCCTAGATGGAATAGTAGTATGGCACTCAGTCGAGTAGGATCTTGGGTATCAGTCACAACCCTCCAGTTTGGGTCATGACAATAAGGAGGCCCCAAATTCATTTCTTTTATTTCCCATTTCTCTCCAACCCTCTCAAAATCTCTAGAACTCTCTCCACACCATAACAACACATATCCAAGGGAAAATCAAGATCAAACACCAAAAAGTAGTGGAATCAAGTGCAAGAATGCAAACTAGGGATGTTGGAAGCTAGAAATCTCCTTGGAAATGAAGTGAGGGTTTTCTCCAAGTGAAGTATTTTCATCCAAAGACCATTCCTACGTAATCAAAGGTGAGTTTTATGTTCATTTTATGCTATTGGGAGGATTGAGGGGTTGAAAGACTTGGATTATGGAAGGAAGTAGAAAATGGTGTACAAATATGGAAATGGTGGTGTTCTTGAATGGTAGCTTGATTTGAATCATAATTCTTGACATGTTATGAGTATAATCTTGGTGTAAATGATATAAATGATGTTAAAGATAGTATTATATGAGGATGAATGTGGCCTTATATTATAACTATGGTTACGAATGGCTTTAAGGGGAATTTTGAGAGTTGAATAATGTTTAGCTCAATGAAGTTTATTTGTTATATCCCGTGTTTTCACACGTTTGGAAAGACTTGAATTATATTGGATTTTTGAGATATAAGGTCAAATTTGATATTTTGTTGAACATAGGAGTTATGCATGAAAGAATAGAGTCATGAAAGTGTGGGACAAGGCTAAGGGCAATTTTGGAATTTTGGAAATTAGTTTCGGGAATTACAAAACGTTGACTATAAGTCATTGGGCCAAAGATAATGGAATGGAATTTAAGGCCCAATGCATTGGAGTGGCCGGCCATGGTGTGGCCCAAGCCCACAATTTGTATTAAATTTCCATGTGATTAATTAACATAAGGAATTATATTATATATAGACATCTTTATCCATTAGATGACTTAGAATAAAAATCAAGAACAAGAGCAAGAAATAGAGGTGCTCTCGGGTTTGGAGGAAAAAAATTGGCCATCCAAAATCTTGTTCTAAAAATTTATTTCTTGTTGATTTCCTACTAAGTCAAGGTTCCTTTGTAACTTGGTATAGTTGTTTTGGAGTGGGAAGCATTAGAATCACCAAAGTGATCATATCTCCAAGTGAAGAAGACTTCAAGAAAAGGTAAGAATTTCCACCTTTTTATTGTGTTGTGAAGTTTTGATTGTGTTGTAGTATATAGAAATGTGTTGATTGTGTGGAAAAATGGAAGTTTGCAAGGTGGGTTTGGAATATGGCTTGTAGCTGTGGGTGTGTGTGTGTTGTGTGGTGATAATGTGTTGAGTTTATGTTATATTCTAGTTGTGATTGTGATGAAATGCATATGGGAATTGAAAGTTGGATGAATTTAGTTGATGTTGGAAAAAATAGGCATATGGCCGTGTGGTGTATTTGGCTTGGGATAGAAAGGAATTGAGTTGTTTAGAGTGTTAAAGTGTTGTTGTGATGTTTGTAATGTAAATGGAGTTAGAATGATATAAGTTTGTATTGAATTGGAATGTAGAAACTTATGTCGTTTTAGTATGATTTGCCGACATTAAGGAAATGAAGTTGTTTGGTTGTTAAATTGTGATGATCATTTATGAATTTGGATGTTGGAAATATGTTATGAAGTTGTATGCCAAAGATTTGATGTTTTGCATAAGTTATGACTTTGGCGGAAAGTTGTATATTATGTATATCGAATGTATAACTTGAGGAAAACGATATGAAATGTTTCTAGAACTATATGGTGATGATCTTGATTGTTGATGAATGTGAAATTATTGATATTAGTTGAAAGTTGGGTTGAAATGAAGATTATGTCAACTTGTTAGAAAGATGACTAGTTGAAGGATATTTATGTTTTTAATGTTCGTTGTTGATATTGATGTTGTCGTTTGGGTTGTTGTTGATGATTTCTAGCCGAGTTGAATTCTCGGGGTGCCATATGTATAGGGGAAGTGCTGCCGAAATTTCGGTAGCCAAATATGCATTAAGTTGAAACTTTGGTATTCATAGCTTACAATTGGTAAACTTGACCAATTGCAGTTTTTCGACGAAACGGGAAGTGAGTTTGGAAAGGCGTAAGGAGCGTGAAAGGTATGTAAAGCAACCCCAATTCTTCCCTTGGCATGCCCTTAGTGTGTTAGGGTCGGATCCGGGCCTCGAAGGACCTCTTGGCCCTCGGAATCCGCAAGAGAAAATCTCAGTTTTTCCTTCAGTGGAATTGAACCACTTTAGTATGCTTTTCCGGAAAATTATGCAACTTTGCTCCAAATTACTTGGAAAGTCATAGAATGTTTGTAGAACCTTTTTAAGTGATACTATAAGCTTAGAGGGCACAGTTTGAGCCCGCCGCCTTATTTGTCCCGAGGCGGGCCCACTATTCCCGGTTTTGCCCTTAATGTACTAAAGCTTCCTTTTTAGGCGATTTTTGAAAGAAATGTTTTGACTATCATACCAATCGCCTAATAAAAATTGTTTTAAATATTCTATTAAATCTTATAAATTATTTTGACACCCGGAATGACTTCGGGAAAGTTATACTTCTATAATTTATTATGATATCCGAAATGCATTTATTATGATCCCGTCCGACTCCATTGGATCTGTTTGGCTTTGATACGCTTCATCGAGTCTTTGAAAACATTTATGATATTTTTAAATTGCATTAGTTTCTCACTACTCCATTCGTGGATGTCCCAATGTTTCCCACACTGAGCCCGGGCCAGGATATGTTGTCAAGCGTGATTCTCTGCATTGTTCGCCGCGTCCCGATGTGAGGGGGCAGGTATATGCGTACATGGGTCTGTGGAGTATGATGTGCCATGTCCGCCTATTCTGATCTGATCTGTTATGGCCATTTTGATATGACATTTTATGATACGGGGTCACGCCCCTTTTTCTGATTCCTCTGTATTGTGGCACCAGCGTCGGGAGGGTGGCCATGTTCTGTCTGCTGAGTCCCGTGGCAGGGACCGGATATGATATGACATATGTTTCTGTACACATTCTGTCTGTTTTGGAAATATGCATTTGACACTCTGGATTTTGTACTCATTTTCTTAAATCATTATGATTTGACTTCTGTGATTCCGCTTTACATATTCAGTACATATTTCGTATTGACCCCCTTTCTTCGGGGGGGGGGGGGGGGGGGGAGGGGGGCTGCGTTTTCATGCCGCGCAGGTACAGACGACAGGTTCGCTGATCCATCTGTTTAGGATCCCACTTCTGCTATTTTTGGGGCGCTCTCTTCTTCAGAGCCCACTTTTTGGTACAGTCTGTCACTGCTATCTGGATATGTACATTGTTCTGGGTATGACGGGGCCCTGTCCCGTCTTATTATTATGATATGTTCTGTAGAGGTCTGTGGATATATCTGTGTGGGTTCTGTACATATGTTTGGGATACTTTGTTCTATGATGGCCTTATCGGCCTATGTGTGCCAAGTCTGCTTTTTATGCTAAATTCTGTAGCGTCCACTAATATTATTATTATATTATTTTGTTAATATGCTAATTGGGTATCGGGTACATATAGGTGCCCAGCTAGGGCACTGGTCGCGGCCCGCAGGGTTGGGTCGTGACATTATTGATTATGATCTTGTGGGTGTTGTTGTTGACGTTTGGGAGTTGTTATATTTATGGAGAAAGTTATAGAAACAAAGGAAATGCTGCCCAGTTTTCGTTAGCTTTAGCTTAAGCTTATGTATGTTTCTGATTATCTAATCTTAGTACAAACTCTCTTGAATGTAGAATCGTGAACGTTGGAGGAAAGCGTCTAATTGATAAAGTTAGAGACACATCAAGGTATGTAAGGCTAGTACCGTCTTTTTCTAAGGCATGATTCCTATGATATGACTTCCTTTATCTTTCCATGACCTTCTTACATTCTGGAAACTATGAGTCTATGTTTATAAAGAGCTTCTAATGAGATAAAGCTAAGAGATATGTTACAAATATGATAATGATGATGATGAGTCTAAGTCTAGAGATTCTAAAGCTCATGATATGATATATCTACCAAGCTAATGATCCTTATACGATTCTTTGATGTTATTCATTATTGCTAGACTCACCTTATAATGCTAGTTCCTTCAAGGTGAGACTTGATGATCATAACTACTCCATAATAGAATCAGGGGGGTCCTCGACCTTACGTCACCCCGATAGAGTTATAGTTTGTATTTTAGTTTTAATGCATGCTTTATGATAAGTATATCATAATGAGATTACACCATGCCTATATGGTCCAGGATGAGTATGATGAATAGCATAATGAGTGGTGCTCGGTAGTCAGCTTCGGGTACTCGTCATGGCGTTCTAGTTGGGTCGTGACAGTTTAGTGGTGACTTTATAAGTAGAAAGCGTGTTTATCATACATTGATGTCGCTAGAAATTAAAGGAATAAGGAGATATTGTTATTGTGATTTTGCCCTTGCTAGAATTTGGAGGTTATTGATATATCCTAATTATGATTTGGTAGTATCTTACGTGTTGTAATATGATGCGACGATAGTGTTCTATTATGGCTTATTGTGTAGCCTTTTCAAGATACTGTTGGTGTTCCCATGTATGGTATTTGTGATATTGATTTGATTATTGACATTGAACTCATACATTGCACGCATTCTTATCCTTCATGATATACTGTTGATACATTGATGATACTTGAGGAAACACTATTATAAGCTGGGCTCAATTGGATGAGATTGACGTGAGGACCGATCTTTGATAGTTATCCCAGAATCAAAGATGTGCCTAGCGATTGCCGAGGTTGTTGCCGGAATAGTGAGGTAGCGGTTGCCGAGGTTGTTGTCGGAACCGTGAGGTACATGGACTTCTCGGGTCCCCCATGGGTTGTGCTACCGAGATGTGATGTTCCATCATCGGAGTACATGTGTACATTGCATATGCATTGCATCCATATTTCATACATTATTGCATTGCATTGTACCTTTGGCTCCTTGTGATATTGTTGTGGTATTCTTGTGATCTAGTTGTGATATACGAATTTGGCTTAGATGAATTGAGACTTGACACAATTGGGCTTAGTTGCTATAACCACAGGCAATGATCTCGGATTATCTTTGTTGATTGTCGTAGGCTCAGTTGTATATTTTGGCTTCCTAAAATTTGGCGAATAATGAATATCAAAATGATGGAATGACTTCCCGATACTAGGAGTGAATAGAGTTATGGTAGTTGACTTGTGATACTTGAGCGAGATTGTCAATTGTATGTTAGATGGGATAGAAGAGAGCATAATGTAGGTTAGGCAAACGGATCATTAGGGGAGAGTTGATAAGAATAAGAATCTTTGTTGTTGCGACGAGCGGCAGGTGATGTGCACTGTTGACCTAGTTTTACCTACCATGCTTATATATGAACTCTTTTTCTGATATGTTCTTCTAACCATTGTCGGCCTATGATGCTTACCAGTACTAGTGTTGTACTGATACTACTCTTGCTACATCCCTTTTTGGGGTGTAGAGTTTTTAGGTTATTGATTGTTGTAGTTTTTCGGAAGATGCACGGTGCCTATCTTGAAGGCCTCCATCTTTTTCATTCCGAGATGGAGATTGGGTCTTAGATTTATTATTGCTTTCCGTTTTAACATTAGTCACTCTTGTACTAGTCTAGGCCAGGTCATGGGAATGAGTTATTGTATCTATTTAATCATTGTAAACACTTCCGCTATTTCATTTAAATGTATTGGTTGACTTCTGTCTTTCGATTATTGTCACGACCTGACTAGATGGGCCGCGACGAGCACCCGGTGCTATCCCACCCGGGCACCCCTCGACATACCTTCACATAACATCTAGGTGAGCCACATAGTAAAACATACATTTCTTTTCATCAATCACGCTAGTCCCATTGGATGACAACATCTTTAAATCATCATTGTCATTTATGCCACATCAATGTACGTGAGCCGAAAAGGATATCAAAATGATATACCAAATATAGGCCGACAAGGCCAGAAACATCTAACCATATACACATGTCTACGAGCCTCTAAGAAGAATATAACATATCACATAAGCAGGACAGGACCCCACTATGCCCATAATTATATACACAAATGAATAAGTACCCAAAAGCTATGGCTCCGAATGAAATGGAGCTCTGCTATGAAATCTCTGAGAAAGCAGCTACGAGTCATGTCTGTCTCCCTATGCACCTGCGGGCATGACGCAACATCCATAAACAAAAGGACGTCAGTACGAAGAATGTACTGAGTATGTAAAGCATGATCAACATCAATATGAAAGCATAATGTGCAACGTAAGAAACAACATGAGGTAGGAGATAGTAACGTCATCATCATGGGCACTTACTTGCCTTACATAGGATCTTACCATCTCTAATACGTATTTATGTACATACATCCATATCCGTATCCATACTCGCATCCATACCATATTCGTGCTCGTATTCATATATACACCCTTATTCATATTCATATCGTATCATATTCGTATTCATATCATATACATCATTATTTACATAGCATACCCGACCATACAGGATCAGTGTTTCATACATACTTGGCCAACCAAGGCTCAAGGTTACTCGTACCTGACCCTACCAAGGCTTCAGGGTTACATCTACCTGGCCCTACCAAGGCGTCAGGGTTATCTGTACCCTCTGCAGAGGTGTGCGCGCGTTTCGTAATCGTATACATGCTTATTTACATATCATACCCGGCCTCATAATCTCGGGGCTCTATAATAGTCACTCATAGATACATATACATAATAGCTCATAAGCTTCATTATTATCAACGTCATTATCATCATCTTCATCATTATCGTCATCGATATCATTATCACTATCATCGTCATTTGTCACATCCATCTTTAAAGGCTTACTCGTTATACGAGGACATTAGTACAATTGTAGCGTATCAAGAATCGTGAGCTTGCTAGGTCGGAAGATCAAATCAATTGAAGGATATCATACTCTTACAGAAGATTTAGATGTTTGGCCAAAGAACCATGCCTTATGAAAGAAGGGTTAGCCTTACATACCTTTCCGTTGCACTATTCTACACTTGCGCGTTCTCCTCCAATGCTAGCGTTTCTACCTTCATTGAAGTCATACTATCATTAGAATCAATAGCTAGCATATATGACTAAATCTAGAGAAAATCGGACAGCATCTCCCCCATAATGTATCTCAACTCCCAAACGTCAATAATAAATTCACGATGCCATAACAATAGCCATTACTCATTCAATTCACATTATCCATATTTCTAGACTTACATTCAATTCATCCATAACCATGGAAATAACACACACGACGTCCATTTACATACATTGTTCATCTCATGTTCTCAACATCATTTATATCGTATTTACATCACAATACATCAAGACCCATAGCTCAATTCATACTATTTCTCAAAATGACACTATTCCATATTCATGACTCATTTTTCTATACTCTTCTACAATCCAAGTATTTCAACTCTTAACTACCTTAAACAACATATAAATATCATGAATCTCACCTAAACATTGTAGGAACAAGCTTTAGTTGATAATACTCCACTTTGAGCAAAACCCTAGTTTATCTCCATTTGGATTTCTTGACCTTGGATGATCTTGATGGTTTTCTTACACTTGATTCCCTTGATTTATGTTGTTGATCACCAAATATCCTTGAATTCTTGTGGAATATATATAGAGAGATGTTCTAGAGAGAAGGGGTGTGATGTAGAAGTGAAATGAAATAAGCCTTGGTTCCCTTATTTAATGACTTAAAACTCTGATTTGAAGTGCACAGTGGTCGTAAACTTGGTTTACGGTCCGTATTCCAGTTTACGGACGGTCCTTCGTGGTCGTATTTAATCATAACAGAACCAGAAACTCAAACTAAGATGTGGTGATTTACAGACACAGTTTACGGGCCGTAAACCACTTTACGGTCCGTATTCCAGGTCGTATTTAGCCATTTGATCATTTGGCAGAAAGTTGAAGTTTTGGAAGCCAAAATACGACATGGCAGTTTACAGACCGTATACCACTTTATGGTCCGTATTTCATTTTACGACCAACTGGCCAGAATGCAAACTTGCAACTTTTCACATTTCCAAAACCTATAATTAGTCATTGTGGAGCATAACCTATCTCTTATTGAAATTTCCTTTGAAATCTTACTTAAGGCCATCAATTGTCATTTCCTACTCAGGGAAATATCGTATGCTCGTACTCCTCACTAGTTCATTCATTGAGCAACAAAGGAAGATTTTCCGAGGTGTAACTATTATTATATTGCTTGAAGATTAATAAATCTCGTTCTTTACTTGTAAATATTTTGTTTGGACTGAGGGTTCTCTTACCGAAGTAGGAATGGTAGGTGCCCGCACGATCCCGAAATGGGTCGTGACAAGTTGGTATCAGAGCATAGGTTACCGGTCTCACAAGTACAAGAGCAATGTCTAGTAGAGTCTCGTGGAATGGTATGTAGACGTCCGTGCCCATCCACGGGAGGCTATAGGACATTTAGGAAATCTCCCTTCTTTCTTTCCAATTGTGCTACTTCGGTCAAATTAGTATCTCGGTGTGTCCAATTGGTATCTAGGCGATTCCAATTGGTATCTAAGCATGTAATTATGATGTGTTACGGATTAGACCTAGTTGTATGAGCGAAAAATCGATTCAATTCTTGTTACGGAAGTGATTCGAGCATTGTGTGTTGTCACTGCCTAGTGATTGACGCCACAGTGGTCAGCCAGCCGTTGTGATATTACCACTGCAGCGGATACTCCACCACTGTGGCGGAATCCTCTGTTCCTTATTGGCCGTTCCTGGGCATCCCTACCGCCATAACGGGACACCCGTAACGGTCTGAGAGACCGCAGAAGCGGAATGCCTGAAACAGAGACCT
The DNA here is from genome assembly GCF_019175385.1 of Lycium barbarum. Classification (NCBI taxonomy): domain Eukaryota; kingdom Viridiplantae; phylum Streptophyta; class Magnoliopsida; order Solanales; family Solanaceae; genus Lycium; species Lycium barbarum. The sequence goes on along the minus strand of NC_083345.1, from coordinate 48,147,803 downwards.
GCAGCTTCCGTTATTTCTCATCACACTCTCCTGTTCAAGATTCAGCCCAAAACAGAACAAACCGGCAAAAGTCTACAAACAACAGTCACATAAAACAAAGCCCGACAAGGGTAGAAAACCATCCAAAAACTTATTACAACCCAAATTATCCAAAAACCAAAAAGAAATTGTCCAAGATAGGGAACCAAACTACAAATCCAAACACAAGAAAACCAACAGGAAATTGTTTAAACATCCAAGCCCTACAAGGGCAACCAAAGCATAATCATGAGGGGGAAAGGGGTCTCTAGGCCTCCAACCTGCTAGTCACACCATCGTCATCCGAGCTGCCACCATCATCACCTAATCCACCCTGGCCACTATCACCCTGAGCCACACTATCAAAGGATTACTGCTATGAGTTGTTATCGTCCTCCACTAAAATCGGCTCACGGGGGTGCATCCTACTCGACACTCCTTTGATACCCCTCAAAGCTTTGATGTGAAGCTTGTCGCGTGACTTATTCTTCATTTTCTCATTTTCAAAGTCCATGCGAAGATCGCTGTTATTTTTGGCCAGTGTGGTACACGCGGTCTGTAGAGTGATGAGTGACTCACCCATCGCCTTCTGAGTAGCAAAATAACCCTTTATCTCCTCCTGAGTGGGGTAACCAGTAGCAGCTTCTGATGCCGGACCAATCAGAAGGCATGGACATCGTCCGGAACATAGAGATCATCTCATCAAAGAGCGAGTCCGTGAGCTCAAAAAGGCCCTGGATACGAGGTACCTCAGTCCCAGCCTCATTCTCAGCGCCATCTACAGCCTCAGTGTCAGCTCTGGATCCACTCCCTTCCTCACTTGCAGTGTCCACCTTCCTTTTCTTTTGACTATTGACCGCAGTTCCTTGACCCTTTACTCGTAGTGGATGAAACAGAGCATCAGAAGGGACCCGGCCATTATCCCCCTCCATGGGAACCTTAGACCTCCGGCATAAGGAAGTAATCAGAGATGGGAACATCAAGCTCCCTCTATCAACCCTCATAAACTCCTTCCACACCTGAATAATCTGCGACCCCACATTTACCTGTATGTCTATAAGGACGCAAGCAACAATAAGTGCATGAGAGAAGGTCACATCATGGGTGTTCGAAGAAGGACGGATCCGGCAGGAGATGATGTTTAGCCATATCTTCGCCTCCACCATAGAAATGTCATTGTATATTGCAACCTTACCATGAGCCTAATGAGCTTTCCCTATATCATCCTCGTGCACCAGTTTGGAGGCCAGCCATATGGAATCATTCTCAGTTGCCTTAACCGCTAAGGGATCCTCTGGGTGATCATCTAGCCTATAAACCCTATTAATAGCCCTTGACCCCACTTGTACTGGAACACCTCTTATAATGATCTATGGCTCAAGAGAATTCTAATGAACCGTGGGCAACATAGCATAAAACTCCCTCAGCCATATTTTATTGCAGTCACCCATATCCCTGACCAAGCGAATCCACTTGTTCCTTATCAATCTAGCACAGAAGTCCGGATCACGCATTTTTATGTTGGTAATATCGAAACCCCTCTCCAACAGTAAGGGCAGAGACTTCTAGCTCAGGTGTAAGCATTTGCTTTGACGGGTGGGAAGTTTTTCATACATGGGAACCTCTTCGTCTTGTGGTACCTCTTCTTGATTTTGAGCCGTCTTACCTGCAAAAGAGATTGAAAACGCATTAGATTTCATGTTACCCAAGCTCAGTACCAACTCTAGTGCGTTATAGTGGAAACAACTCAGCAAAACGACCGGCGTATCAGAATGATTAAGCTGTAGTTTCTTGTGCCTGATGTTGCAGGCACCGCTGTAGCGGACACTCAGATCGCTGTAGCAGTGCCGCAACAACAGCCACTCAGACCGCTGTAGCGATCATGCCCAATCCCCCCATACCGCTTCTGCGTATGCTTTACTATCGCAGCGGAGACGCGGCAGCGGTCTGAGCGCTGTTGTAGCGGTCTCATCTTCTTCCACAGAACCCCAAAAAATTTCAGAAATTCAACCTCAAATTTTTACTCAAAAACTTGCTTTTAGGTGCGGATCGAGCAGATATCAAGCATGCATGATGTTTACAACCTATGGGAAACAATTTCTAGCAACAAAACAACCCCAAATTGATGAATTCCAAAAGCCATTTAACCAAATTAGAAATTCTTTACTGTGTTCAAGTTTTCCAACCCAAATGAGTACACTAGCTACACAATATTCGATGTTCAGGTTATTCAAACGTTAGACAAGTTATGTATTCCAATTCATAAACACCTATGAATTTCATCAACCCACATTCCAAAAATCCAAACTTTGAGTTACAAGTTCGATTTCTCCAAGCCTATTTGCTCGAATTACTAGTTCTATTACCTATTTACAAGTTGAAGGGAACAAATCCTTACCTTTTGTTTGAAAATCTGAATGAGAATGGTGCTGATCGAGTGGTTGCCCTTTGAAATCCTTTTCTTCTTTTGAGAGAAGGTTGTGAGGTAGTAGTGTTTGTTGTGGTTAAGGATGAAGTGTGGGAATAATAGGAAAGTTTTTAGTTGTGTTTTATAGGGAGTGGGAAGTTTATTTGGAGAGGGAGTTTGAAGGAATTTTTGGATGGAGTAGTGGAAGTAAGTGTAAGAAGTGAAGGAGTCAAGTACCCTTTATATATACTTCTAACACAATGATGACCGCTGTAGAAATCCCTTATCACTGGCGCGGGATAGCCACAGCTGGTCATCAGAGCGTTGGAACGATCGCTCCCTAAATCCTCAGTCCGCCATAGCGACCTCATTGTCGCCCCAGCGACACCGCTCCAATGCACTACTGACCGCTGTAGCGGCTCTAATTAGAATTCCATTTTCATATTTCATTGGTCATCCCAAGGTACCCCGAACCTTATACTCCGCCCTTGTGGCCCCAGGCGGGCCAAGCACAGTGAACTACTCGAGGTTTCGCTTATTTCCTTGAGTTTAATCTTAAGATCACTTCGTGAGACGCATTCTATCCAACGGTCCCTATTCATTGCATCGAAAAATTGCTGCGTGTCCCCGATATATCTGCGATTGGTAGACATTGAATGCTTTCACCAAAACCTATTCCCAGATTTATTGCCATTTCAAATTTCCTTGAAACTTTAGCCGAGTTAATTTCGCGTATGATGATTCGTACTGATAAAGTTCGGACGAGAGTGATAATATAATTTTTGATAATTGTTAAGTTGGGTTTTACTTCTTTCGCGACTTTTACTATTTGAGCTGATTTGAATAAATGCTCCTCATATTATGGCCGGCCTAGATTTCCTCAATGAGTTGTTCTAAATCAATCTAGGACCTTTCATCCATTTCATGGACCTAATTTTGTACGTGGCAGTGCAAATTTCTTGGTATTGACACAAATAAGCAATACCGTTGACACCTGCAAGTTAGGCTGCTAAGTCCATTTCTTGTGCCTTTGCTGCCCTCGTTGTTCGAGGACGAACGACTGTTTAATTGGTATTTGATGTGACGACTTGTTTCGTCATTACTGTGACTTTCGGGAAATCTGCAACCTTAACCCCCTTAAAAACACCTCCGAATCTTCGCGCTCTTAAATCGTTAACTTGATCAAACCAATCATGCGAGTCACATGTAAATATTAAAACTGGGCCACTGGGCCAAGTTATGCCGCTATAGCGGCAGACCTGCCGCCCCAGCTCAGGCGCCACAGCGGCATGGTGCACTGCCGAAGCGAAGACCTAGTACCACTGAGGGACCGTCCCAGCGGTGGGACTACCGTTGAAGCGATGCCGCCACAGCGACCATTGGACAGCCACGGCAGCTGACGGGCAGTTATTTCCCTATTTAAACACCATTTATTGACTTGACCTAGCTTTTATTTTCCCAAGTTACAGCCTCCACTAGGAGATATTTTCAGCTCCTTGAGACTAAAATGTTGGGAAGGTAATCTCCTTAAATCCCTCATTTCATCCTCCTTTAATTTCCTCTATCTTCTTACACCATTTGTGATTATAGCAAAGCTTAAAATGAGGGTTCTTTCCTAAACCTTCTAATTTTCTGTTACACCCCGTACTTTTGTATGTAAAGTTTCGTCGTGAGTAAGTTGACGAAGATTTACAAGGCAAGGTTGTCGTTAAGGTCATAAGGAATTATACATGCTCATTCTTCATACATGAGAGCTTGGTATCATGTTTAGTAAGTATCGGGAAGGTTAGATTTTAATCAAATCGAAGAAATTAAGTTTGTTGAAACTTTGGGAAAATTTGGCAGAATTCCTGACAGTAATTTTGGGTCAACTTTGGGGAGGAATATCCCGTAGAATACAAGGAGTTACGGAACGCATAACCTATGCATTAAAAAGTTCATCAAGTATACTTTCCAACGCAACTGGCAGATCGGAATTCGCACATCGACGCTGGGAGTTATGGGCCATCGAAATGTCGACGATCCGTCGATACACATCGACGACTGGTCAATTTTTAGGCGGTGCAGCTGATGTATAAATGCATCTATTTCGTGATTTTTTTCTTTTCAACTCACGTCAATAGACCATAAACTCTCCCTAATACTCATCTATCCTCTCCAAACCTTTCTTCATAATCCAAGTAAGATCCGAGCCCCGAAAACCTGAGCTAGTGAAAGGAAAGTTGTTCCTCGGGTTTCTATTGAAGTTGTTGAGCTTAGGAGTTGGATTTGAAGTTTGGTTCTTGGAATTCCAGCCGCTTTAAGGTACGTATACTATTATTATCTTTGCTATTATGTTGATTACCAAGAGTTTTAGTGATTTAAAGTGAAGGAAATATAACTATGGAAGCGGTGAATTGATTGAGTCAAACCAAGATTAGTGGCTGTTTTGGGAGATGTTTTTTCATGGATTTGATTATATTTTGATATGAAGGTATTGACATAAGTTATTTGTGGAGGAATCCCTTAGTTTAAAGTGAAGGAAAACATGCTATGAAAGACCTAAACTAGCTAGATGATGTAGTTGCCTTGATGATTGGATTTTTGGAGAGATTTCTACTTGTTTATGTTGCTGTATATTGTTACTGTTGTTGTTGATGATGTTTTGTGTGTTGTGCACCATTTGGGAGTTGGATTGGAGTAAGAATTATAGGGGAAATGCTGCCTGAATTCCGTTAAGTATCATACGTACTTGAAATGGGTAGCAAGGGATGTATATGTCCTAATTGTAATTTGTGTTATCTTGGTTGTAGTGTTACAAGCTCGGGAAATAAGCATCAGACATTAGGTAGACTCCAAGGTATGTTAAGGCTAACCTTTCTTTCATTTTTGGCATGATCTTATAATATGAACGAGCAACCAAGTAAACGAGCTTCCATATTACTCTACTCTTAGAAGCACTAGGAGTACTTCAGTCTTTGATGTTCCTATGCCCCGTCTATGATTGTTCCTTCTGTTCATGGGTCTTGAGATTTCTTATATTGATGATGTTAGCTCAAAGAATGTTCATCGGAGATAGTACGATTTCATGTCACTCCGAGAGTACGACCTCATGTCACTCCGAAAGTACGACCTCATGTCACTCCGAGAGTTCTATGCATTCATTTCATTTATACATTGCATCCATATTCATATGCACATTGACCCATGACCAGAAGGCGTTATATACGCATTATTATATTATATATGGATCGGGTCGTACGTTCCTCGACATAACTATTATATTATTATATATAGATCGGGTCGTACGTTCCTCGGCACTACTATTATATTATTATATATGGATCGGGCCGTACATTCCTCAGCACTACTATTATTTTATTATATTTGGATCGGGCCGTACATTCCTCGACACTACTATTATTTTATTATATTTGGATCGGGCCGTACATTCCTCGACACTACTATTATATTATATATGGATCGAGCCGTACGTTCCTCGGCACTATTATATGATATATGGTTCAGGCTGTACGTTCCACAACACTATCAGTTATATTATGACCTATGCATATCATACACCCTTAGAGGTAGTTTCAGTTATACAAAGTATGTAGATATTCTCGGATGTTAGTTGCAGATGTATTCAGCTATTGAGATTAGCTTTCATGTTTCAGATGTCTCTCATGACTTTTATGTACTTGTTATTTTTGTGCCTTACATACTCGGTACATTATCCGTACTGACTCCCCTATTGTTAGGGGGCTGCGTTCCTGCCCGCAGGTTCAGGTAGACAGAGAGACGATCCAGCTTAGTAGGACTTCCCCTTAGCTGTTTGGGTGCGCTCCACTTGATCCGGAGCTGCGTTCCATTTTTGTAGGATATTTTGAGATGTATATACATGTATATGGGTATGGCGGGGCCCGGTCCCGTCCTTTATATACCTTTCTATTCCATTAGAGATCTGTAGACAGTTGTATGTAGTTGGTGCATGATATAGCCTTGTCGGCTCTTATTCTTTTGCGTACAGCATATATAGCAGCCTAGTCGGCTTGCCACTATTACTTCGGTAATTTATATATATATATATATATATATATATATATATATATATATATATATATATATATATATATATATATATATATATATATACAGCTGGATATGAGTCAAATATGGGCTACCCTGTTGTTATGTGATAGTTAAGCAAGTGTAGGGGTGTCTGGTCATTAGGGATCAGGCACTCGTCATGACTCATCGCCTTAGGTCGTGACAGAAGCGGTATCAAAACAGTTCCATCCTAGGATTGTCTACAGACCGTGTCTATTAGAGTCTTGTTTATGGGTGTGTTGTGCACCACACTTATAAGCAGGAGGCTACAGGACATTTAGGATGTTCCCATTCTTTCTATTCTAGATCGTGCGATAGAGCAGTAAGATAAGAATTCCCTTTCTAATGATTTGTTCTGATTTCAGCGATGCCCCGAAAGGAAATTGTAGCTGCCCAGAAGGGCAAGGGAGTGGCTGGTGAGACTACTAGCCGTACTCAGCGGATTACTAGGGCTCGGGACGAGTCCCAAAGTGAGACCCCATCCCAGGCTTGGCATACTCCACCCGCTTTAGAGGAGCGAAAAGGAGCCTCAGCTCCAGCTCCCGCAGCCCCAGTTCCTCCACCAGATGCCTTAGGCCAGGAAATGATAGTTACCATCCATTTGTTGACCCAGTTAGTAGCCGCTCAAGCTCAGTGACAGGGTACGGGTCATGGTAGTAGGGGTCAGAGCAAGAGGTCCAGGTCCTCAGGGTTTGACAGTGAGTTCGGAGGTGGCCCAAGGTGGCAGTCTTTTAGACACTTAGCTTATTCAGCAGCTAGTATGCCTCCGCAGTTTCCTGGACCTAGGTTTAATAGATCCTCTTATTTTGGGTCAGCTCAAAGTTCTAGAGTTCCTAGTTCTCAGATTAGGAGTGGTTCTAGTCAGACGAGACCACCAGTGCCACGGTGTGTCCAGTGTAGTAGATTACACTCAGGACCGTACCGATTGGGTTTAGGTATTTGTTATGCCTGCAGTTGGCCAGGCCATATCAAGCGTGGCTGTCCATTTGTACGTGGTAGAGGTAGGGCTCAGCCCACAGGATTCACAGCTGGTTTTTCGTTATCTGTACGCCCTTCGGGGTAAGGCTCACAAGCACAAGCAGGCCGTGGTAGGGGTTGAGGAGCAGCGGCCCGTTCCAATTGCCCTCAGCCTCACATCTATGCATTGACTGGGTGACAGGATCTCGAGTCTTCCTCTTATGTTGTCACAGGTATAATACCAACATTCTTTTATGATGTGTATTTATTGATTGATCTGGGGTTTACATGTTATATGTTACTCCATTTGTTGCCAGCAAGTTTGGGATAGAGCCTGAATTGACTAAACCGTTTGTGGTGTTTTTTCCACTTGCTGATCTTGTTATAGCTAAGGTTGATAGTGATAATGAAAAGCAAATTTGATTGATCAATTACAGAAGGGAGTAAAGGAGCGTATGCAGAGAGAACATTTTATGAGTATATGAACTTTTATTCAAAAGGACTGATTATCGAAGTGTTTAGGAAATAAATTTGATGTTTTGCAAGAAGGATGCCCAGATATGGCATATGAAGTGAGATTTATTGTCTTATATCCCCTTTCATATCAATAGCCATGTGTGGCTGAGTTGTGTGTCATATGTCTTTTATGGGTTTTATGGGTAGCCTGTGAGGCATTGGATGTATTTTGTGGGTTGTATGCATGTTTGGGATAACAAGAATTACAGAGGAAACTCTATCAAAATTTCTCGAAATTTAAACTATTTGAGTATATGTGTGCGGAAAGGGTATGATGTCATTATAGATCAAAGGGGTTTAGTAATGGGTGATTAAAGGAGGACCCAAATCTTTAAAGAATTTCAAGTCATTTCGAAGTAGTTTTCCAATCCTCATATATATATATATGAGTCGGATTGGTCTCGAGTACTAAGATTTATCTCTGAGCTTTTGAGGTGTTGAGTATGTTATTTCGTTTGTACCAAGGTATGAGCCCATGACTGCTAAGTATCAAAGGATTAGAGATTAAATGAATCGACGTCAGAAGAAGGTTGAGAACTGTGCAACTTGACGGGCAGATTGACGAGCCGTCCACATGGTCGATGGTCCGTCAACCTTGCCCCATCAACCAGCCCTTAGAATCACAATGCATGATAACTTACATCATAAACATCCTCATCATATCAAGTATGTATATATAAACTGCCCGACCATGTAGGTACGGTGTGATCATCATTAGCCCACGTCCAGGCCTCCCGCGTCCGGGTTTAACATCTCATGCTGCCCACTAGTGGTGTCTTCCAATGCCCTCTAGACATGGTGTATACGCCGCCCGCCTTAGCGGTGTCTGCCCGGCCATGTAGGCACGGTGTAATCTCATTATCATATATTTATCATAAAGCATGCATAAAAACTCAAAGACAACTAGAACTCTATCGAGGTGACGTAAGGTCGAGAACCCCCAATTTCCATTATGGAGTAGTCATAATTATCCTGCCGCACCTTGAAGGAATTAGCATTATAAGTTGAGTGTAACAACAATGAGCAACATCAAGGATCATATAAGGATCATTAGCTTCGTAGAAATATCATATCATAAGCTTTAGAATCTCTAGACTTAGTCTCATCATCATCATTATCATATTCGTAACATATCCCTTATCTTTATCTCATGGAAGTTCTTTATAAACATGAACTCATAGTTTCCGGAATGTACGAAGGTCATAGAAGGACAAAGGAATTTCATGTCACAGGAGTCATGCCTTAGAAAAGAAGGGACTAGCCTTACATACCTTTTCGCCTTTCTAACTTGCCAACTATACCCTTCCTTCCAAGTTCGTAATTCTACATTCAAAGGAATTCGTGCTAAATTAGATAGTCGGAAACATACTTAAGCTTAGGTTAAAGCTAACAAAAATCGGGCAGAATCTCCTTTGTTTCTATAAGTTTCTCCATATAATATGACAACTTCCAAGCGTCAACAACACACCCACAATATCATAATCAATAAACTTAATTAAGTTGGCCATTACTCAATTCTTATAATTTTCTCTCAAGGTCATCCATAACCATGGTGATCACCCAACACCGTATTCATTCACATATTATGCTTCTCCAACATTCTTAACATTATTTATAACAAGATTATACTCATATTATCTCAAGAGTTATGATTCATGTCAACTATTATTCAAGAATACCATCACTTCCACATTTAAGCTCTATGTTCTACCTTCTTCCATAATCCAAGTCTTTCAACCCCTCAATATTCCAAATAACATGAAATGATCATAAAACTTACCTTTGATTGTGTAGGAATGAGTTTTGGATGGAGTTGCCTCACTTGGAGAAAACCCTAACTTCCATTCAAAGAGATTTCTTGACTCCAAGCAATCCTAGAGAGCTTCTTGCACTTGATTTCCTTGGATTAATGATATTGATCTTTGATTCCCCTTGATTTCTTGTAATTGGAGTGTGTGGAATATTCTAGAGAATTAGAGAAAAGTGGAGAAGAGAGAAAAATGATAACAATGACTTGGGGTCTTATATTTATAATTGGAAAAATCTGACCCGTCGTGCATTGTATGGACACTTATACGGTCCGTATTAACTTATATGGTCCGCATAAGTGACCGTGAAATTGCCCCAAAAATTCCTCATTTCAGTAACCATTATAAGGTACCTTATGCGGTCCGTATAAGTGACCGTATAACTCCATCAGTGATGGACCTTCACTGTAACGGTTATACGGACCATTATGCGGACTGTATAATATTATACGGACCTTATAATTGGTCGTATAATCCACCTTTTCTCGATCTTGGTCTCGTCGCTTCGTTTGATCTCCAATCCTTATGGAACCTTCTTAGCACTTGTTTAACACTTCATTAACAATCTAAAGAGCGTTATAACTCTTCTTTAAGAAATCATTAAGTCAACATTAGCTTAGTACTTTGCAAAACTTTCCCGAAACACAATGTATACTTCGCCTTTCTTAACGATCTTCCTTCTCTTGCTTCCAACGTCTTTCGAATCTTAATTAGAACCATTAAGTACTACTTCTTACTTATAGAAATGTCATATACTTCTCACCTTGTGTTAGTCTATCTACCATACGACGACCTGGAATTTTTCGAGGTGTAACACTTTTCCCCCCTTTAAAAACATTCGTTCTCGAATGTAGTTCCCGGGAATTCTACAAACATTTCGCCTGAGTTTCCCCTGTAATATGGCGCTACCATCCTGTCACAACAGCTCACAATAACAATGCCTCGCAGAGCTACAACACAATAACAATAAATTATGGTCACACACGACCAGAAGCACAAAAAGAAAGCATACATACCTCATAATATGGATATCTCCTCTGGGGGTGGAAACAATTGGGGATATTCGGACTTCATGTTTTCTTCCGCATCCCAAGTCATTTCTTCTCGGTTATTATTTCTCCATAAGACCTTGACTGAAGCTACTTCTTTGTTTCTAAGGCTCCGTACTTGCCTATCTAGTATGGCAATGGGTACTTCCTCGTAAGTCAACTTTTCCGTCACTTGAACATCATCTACCGGCATGATCCTAGTAGGATCTCCGACACACTTATGGAGCATTGATACATGGAAAACTGGATGGACTGACTCAAGTTCTGAGGGTCAGTCCAGTTCATATGCTACTTGGCCTATCTTGCGGACAATCTTATAAGGTCCAATGTACCGAGGAATTAATTTTCCCTTCTTGCCAAATCTCATCACGCCTTTCATCGGTGATACCTTCAGGAATACCCAATCGTCACCTTGGAATTCTAAGTCTTGCCGACGGTTGTCCGCATAAGATTTATGTCGACTTTGGATTGTTAGTAACCAATTTCGGATGGCCTTAACCTTTTCCACCGCTTGTGGAACCAACTCCAGACCTATTAGCTGTACCTCTCCTACTTCAAACCACCCAATTGGGGACCTACACTTTCGTCCATATATAGCTTCATACGAGGCCATCTGAATACTGGAATGATAACTGTTATTGTATGCGAACTCAATAAGAGGTAGATGGTCATCCCAACTTCCACCGAAATCTAGAACAAATGCCCATAACATATCTTCCAAGGTCTCAATAGTGTGTTCGGCTTGCCCATCAGTCTGTGGGTGAAATGCTATGCTAAGCCTTACCTGAGTACCCAAACCTTCTTGGAAGGATTTCCAGGATTTGGCTATAAATTGTGCTCCTCTATCAGTAATAATGGACACCGGGACACCATGAAGTCGCACAATCTCTTTAAGATACAACCTTGCATAATCTTCCGCCGAATATGTGGTTCTACTGGAAGAAAATGAGCTGATTTCGTGAGTCTGTCCACGATCACCCATATGGAGTCATACTTGTGTCGGGAACGAGGCAACCCTACAATGAAATCCATGTTGATCACTTCCCATTTCCAGGTTGGAATTTGCATGGCTTGTGAAAATCCTCCTGGCTTTTGATTCTCGATTTTCACCTGTTGACAATTTGGACATTGAGCTACAAATTCTGCTATGTCTTTCTTCATTCCATCCCACCAATACATTAAATTGAGATCGTGATACATCTTGGTCGCTCCTGGGTGAATGGAATATCGAGAATAGTGAGCTTCTAGAATTCGACGACGTAGTCCTGCAACATTTGGAATACATAGCCTGTCTCGGTACCTAAGAACCCCATCTGCAGATATTCCAATTGGCCACTTCTCTTTCTCAGGAAATGTGTCTCTATAATGGCTCAACTGGGGATCTTCATATTGACGCTCTCTCACCTCCATATCTAAGGATAAAACAGTTGGGTTGTGGATACCAATTCCTATATTGCCTGAATCAATCAAACGAACTCCGAGGCTGGCGAGCTGGTGGAGCTCACGGATTAATTCTTTCTTCTCCGGAGGGACCTCACATAGACTACCCATTGATTTGCGGCTAAGTGTATCAACTACTATATTCGCCTTTTCGGGGTGGTATAAAATACTCACATCATAATCTTTCAGTAGTTCTAACCACCGCCTCTGCCGAACATTTAACTCCTTCTGCTTGAAAATATATTGGAGACTCTTGTGGTCTGTATAAATATCAACATGTACGCCATACAAGTAGTGTCTCCACATTTTTAATACATGAATAATCGCGGCCAATTCAAGATCATGGGTCGGATAGTTCTTTTCATGTTTCTGCAATTGCCCTTAAGCATATGTAATGACTTTACCATGCTGCATCAGCACACAGCCTAACCCAACACCAGAGGCATCACAATACACAACATAACCATCTGGCCCTTCCGGGAGTGTCAGGACTGGGGCTGAAGTTAATCTATCCTTCAACTCCTGTAAACTGCGTTCACAAGCATTAGTCCATTGGAATTTTGCTGATTTCTGCGTTAGCTTCGTTAATAGGGCTGAAGTAGAGGAAAACCCTTCCACAAACCTTCTATAGTAACCTGCCAATCCCAGAAAACTACAGACCTCTGTAGGCGTTGTAGGCCTTGGCCAAGTCTTCACAGGCTCGATTTTCTGAACATCTACTCGAATGCCGTCAGCTGAAATGATGTGGCACAGAAAAGTCACAGAATTCAGCCAAAACTCGCATTTCAAAATTTTTGCATACAACTCTCGAGTCCGAAGAATCCCAAGGACAATATGTAAATGGTCTGCATGCTCTGCCTCTGTCTGAGAGTATACTAGAATATCATCAACGAACACAATCACAAACAGATCTAAGAGAGGCCTAAATACATTATTCATCAGATTCATGAACACCGCCAGAGCATTAGTCAACCCAAATGACATCACCCGAAATTCATAGTGGCCATATCTCGTTCTGAAAGCTGTTTTGGGAATATCTTCTTCTCTAACTCTCACTTAATGATATCCCGATCTTATATTGATTTTTGAAAACCATTTGGCACCCTGTAATTGGTCGAACAAATCATCGATTCTTGGACGTAGATATTTATTCGTAATTGTCACCTTGTTTAGTTTTCTATAATCAATGCACATCCCTAGGGAACCATCTTTTTTCTCACAAATCGGACGGGTGCTCCCCATGGTGATGAACTGGGCCTGATAAACCCCTTCTCAAGCAAATCTTTCAGTTGTGCCTTTAGCTCTTTCAACTCTGCGGGAGCCATTCGATAAGGAGGAATAGATATAGGCTTGGTGTCCGGAAACACATCAATAGCAAAAGCAATCTCTCTTTCCGGAGGAAGGTCTGGAAGTTCATCTAGAAAAACATCCGGGAATTCATTCACTACCGAGATGGATTGAAAAGTCGGTGGCTTTGCTTCGGTGTCGTGAACTCAGACTAGGTGATAAATATAGCCTTTAGCTATCATCTTCCTCGCTTTAAGGTAGAAAATAAACCTACCTCTTGGAGACGCTGTATTACCTTTCCATTCTAGTACGAGTCCTCCCGGGAATTGGAATCGAACTACTTTCATTCTACAATCGAAATTGGCATAACAACAGGCCAACCAATCCATACCCATAATCATATAAAAATCTAACATTTCCAGCTCAACTAAATCAACTTTAGTCTGACCATCACATACCACAATTACACAATTCTTGTATACTTGCCTAGCTATTACGGGATCACCAACCGGAGTAGATACCTCAAAAGGTTTAATTGGCTCGGGTTTCACCCTAATACGTCCGGCAACATAAGGAGTAATATAAGACAACTTAGAACCCAAATCTATTAATGCATAGGCATCATGAGAGAATATAGATAGTATACTTGTAACCACATCCGTGGAAGACTCAAGATCCTGCCGCCCGGCTAAAGCATAAATATGGGGCTGGGTGCCACCTAAACTAGATGCTCCCCCTCTACCCCTACCATGACCTGCTGGGATCTGGGGAGTCTGCCTTATCGGGCTCACAAACGAGGAAAACCCAGCTGCTGATCCTGTGGGCTAAGCCCCGACTCTACCACCCAGCGATGGACAATCGTGCATCATATGCCCAACCTAACCACCGGCATAGCAAGCATCTAAACCTCGGAGACACTGACTGGAATTCAATCTACCGCACTGGCTACATCGCGACACCAGCGGTCTCCGTTGGCTAGGATCGCCTCCAAACTGAGGAATTGAGACTCTCGAACTTTGACTCGGACCAGAATAAATAGGGAGATCAAATCTCCTGCTCGTAAACCGAGAAGGTGCACTAGTCACGGAATGGCCAGAATATCTGAAATACTGTTGTTGACCCCCTTTATACTCACCGCTAGCAGATTTGGCCCTCTTGCTCTGTCCTCTATCAACATCACGCCCGCCTTGGCACGGCTGTTGTTGCTCTTCTAATTTCTGAGCATAGGCCTGAATCAATGAAGCTGTCAAGAAATCCTTAAATAAATGTGGCCCTAAGCCACTCACAAATCTGTGTACCCTATCTCCTATGTCAGCCACCATAGTCGGAGCATACCTAGCCAATGAATTAAAGTGAAGGCTATATTCCCGGGCACTAATATTCCTTGCTTTAAATTTAGAAACCTGTCAGCTCGGGCCCTTTGAACCTCGGGTGGCAAATAGTGGCGGATGAAAGCATCTACGAATTCTTATCATACTAGAGGAGGTGCATTTTCCTTCCTTGAAGATATCCAATTATTGTACCATATGACCACTACATCCCGGAGTCTATAACATGCCAACTCCATGGATTCAGTATTGAAGGCATGGATGATTCTCAACGTTCTCAGCATCTCATCAATAAAACCTTGCGGGTCTTCATCCGTCTTTGACACGAAAAATTCTGGAGGATTTAAACTCATGAAATTATGGGCCTTAGCACTAGTCGCCCTGTCACCTGGACCCGTATTCTGCCGCTGAACCTGGGCGGCTACTAACTGTGTCAATAGCTGAACAGCTTCGGTCACTTGTTGACCCGAAGCACCCGGTGGAGGAACTGTAGGCATTGGATGAAGCCTCATTATGGGATTCACCCACCTTTATATTCGTTGGTAGCGCCCTTTCCACTCGCCGTGTTGTAGCAGCCTTGCCCTTCTCGGCGGCTGTGGCTTTTCTCTTTACCGGCATTACAGAAATCATAACGCACAATTAGGGAGGAGAAAATCTTATAACATGGCTCTATGGCACGATCTAATAAGAAGAAGAATGGTCATTTTTCCTAAATGCCCCGCAGCCTCTTATTTATAAGTGTGTCGCGCTTCACATCCATAAACGAGACTCTGCTGGACGCGGCTCGTAGACACACCGTAGGACGGAACTGCTCTGATACCATTTTTGTTACGACCCGACTAGGGGCCATGACGGGTACCCGGAGCTGACTACCGAGCACCACTGATAATGCTAATCATCATACCCCACCTGAACACATATACTCTTCAAAGCAATAGATAAATATACATGGGCCCTCACGACTGTAAAAATGATATACAAGAGTGTACAATGTAGTCATCAAGGGACATCTACTACCTACACATATGTATCTACGAGCCTCTACTAGAGTATAAGACATAGGGACGGGACAGTACCCCGTCGTGCCCAAAATATACACAAAATAATGTGACAAAAATGGCACCTCCGGAACAATGGAGTGCTCCTGTATGGCTGCTGATAGATTCCTATGAATCTGGACCACCTCTCTGTCTACCTGTGGGCATGAACACAGCGTCCAAAGAGAAAGGACGTCAGTACGAACATTGTACTGAGTATGTAAGGCATGAACAATAATAACATATCGAAGAAATAAGGGAACATCAAGTAAGGAATCATCCTGTAACTAAAGATCATTTAAAACGGAACAATGCATGCTAACTTACATCAGAAACATCCTCATCATATCAAGTATGTATATATATGTTATAGCCCGTATTTTGTACGTCCGGATATTTCGAGGAAGTCGTGGTAAGTGAAGGGCAAGAACATTGTCCAAAATTATTTTAATGTACAATTTGGTTATGGATATTATTTATGAATACTATTAGTATGGAAATATTGAGAAAGGTTAAGGGTTGAAAGGGAAATTCACATAATGGCTCATGGTAATATTGCGGAAGGCTAGGGGCAAAATGCGAATTTCACAAAATATTCAAGAGGGTTCTTGAAGGGGTCATGTTGGCCGTGTGACATATAATCATATGTCCACTATTTTTATTTAATGGGGCAAATTATAAAGATATATGGACCAAAGCTTGCTTAAGAAGACAATTAGTCTTCTTTGACTATTTTTAAGAAACTTCAAGAAAAATAAAGAAGGGGCATGTGTCCACATGATATTTGGTGAGGATAAATATATATGGACAATTTCCCCTAAAGCAAGACAATTATTCATGAAAAACTCCAAGAAGAAAACTTGGAGAAAGAAAAATAAGGCCATTCGGCCATGGTTCAAAAAAAATGGTCCATAGAAATTATTCAAGAAAAATTGTTTTCTTCTAGTATTTCCACCAAATGGAAGGTCCTCATTAATATGAAGGAGTTGTTGGAGCAAGCCAAGCATTCATTTGGGTGATTTATAAACCCTAGCCAAGTGAGAAGACAAGTGAAGAAAGGTAAGGTTCAATCTTCTTTTACATGTGTTAGAGATGATTATGTATTTTGTTGTATGAAGAAATGGATGGAATTCATGGTACATGTGCTTGTTGATGTTGTGGCCGAATATAGTTGTGTGGTGTAGAACAAATGAATTGATTTTATTTAGTATTTTGATTGTTGTCGTTGTGGATTCTATGATGTAAAATGAGGATTTAATGGCTTGAAATGAAGTTGTGATTGTTTGTGGATTATGGAAGAAGTTAGTGTGACCTTAGTATGGTTTCTTATATTTATGCATGTTATAGTATTGGGAAATAAATGAAATTCATGAAATAGGTATGTGTATGCCATGGCCGAATGAGAGTGATGATGGTAGGATGTGATGAATTGAATTTTAGGTAGTAGTTTGATTGTTGTTGTTGTGGATTTCATGAAGAGAATAAAGGTTTGATGACTTTAAATGAATTTGTAGTTGTTGTGGGATTATTGAATGAGTTAAAGTGACACTAGTATGGTTTCTTACATTTGTATGAGTGATATTGCTAAAGTATAGATTGTTGGTGTAGTTTATGAATTTGGAAGTGAGACATTTGTTTGGAAGATTGTAAGTTGGGTTGTTGTGATTGAATTTGAAAGAAGGAAATAGGTTGTTATTGTTCTTGTTGAATTTGGAAGGTGTCGGGTGAAGTAGTGTGTTGATTGAGTCGTTTTGAATGTTATGTGAATTGAATTGAATATAAATGAAATGTCGTTAAATTGTATGACAAAGGTTGTTAATGTTAGAATGCGTCTTGAATTGATTATTGATGTTGTTGGTATGATTGATGATATTGTTGTTGATAGTTTGGCCGAGTTGAATTCTCGGATTGTTGATTGATGATTTGGGCCGAGTTAGATTCTCGGGGATGGTGTATGTACAGGGGAGATGCTGCCGAAATTTCGGCAGATCATAAGTGAATTTACTTGAAAGATTAAGACAAGTATATGGTGATGAATCTAATGATTGCGTCAATCTTCTTGAATGTAGACTAGCAATAACGAGCTTGGACAATTAAGCGTAGCTAATAGGACGTGGAGCAGGTATGTTAAGGCTCGTCCCTTTCTTTCAAAGGCATGATTCCTACGTTACGAAATTTATAAATGTTTCCATATCTTCCTTGTCTTAAAAAGTTAGAAGTCTATGGTCCCAAGGCAATGATTGTGTTCCCGATAACCCGTCAATGTTTTCCAAAATGTCCGTATCTTTTCAAAACAAAGGTTTATGGTATTGTAAGCTTTTATGACAAAAACGATGGATATGTTTTACAATGACATTGATGATGTCGAGCATGAGAATATTTCTATGATGACTATGATAAGAATGATTTCATGTTCGAAAGGTACTTGATGTGATTATTGTTTTTATTTTCCAAAAATAGCTTCTGAAACGTTCGTGGAAGGTTCTGTACTTCAAACGCTCATAACTTTCTTATACTAAATCGGATCGACCCGAAACTTGTTTCTGAGTCTTCAGGTGTCGGTTTATGTACGCTGTTATTCGTTGCCAGTCTCATCTTATAATAATTGTTCCTTCAAGGTGAGACAAAGCGACCACACTTATTCCATAATGTAATCGGAGGTTACCGACCTTACGTCACTCCGATGGATACATGACTTTCTTTGGGCTCTCATGCATGCTGCTATATGATATATGTATATGACACATGGACATGACATATGTATATGTATATGGGGAATATGGGGGAAAGGGACATATGTATATGTATATGGGGAATATGGGGAAAAGGGACATATGTTGCGCTATAGATGCGTTGCCACCTGGTCAGCTGGCGTAATTTATCATCCCGGACGCGGGATGCCCGGACGCGGGATATATGTGGGGGAGCCGACGTTGTTCGGTGCTATGTGGGGGAGCCGACGTTGTTCGGCGCTATGACATGTTCTATTTTCTATGTATATGAAAAAGAAATGTTTTCAATGGAAAGATAAGCATATGCATGGCATCCGCCCTAAGAGAAACTCAGATGTACAGGTTACTCTTTTATCTCATGATATGTTATATATTTCCATTCTATTACTATTCATATTTATATCCCTTACTATGTTACTATTTATGCCTTACATACTCAGTATATTGCTCGTACTGACCCCCTGTTCTTCGGGGGCTGCGTTTCATGGCGCACAGGTACACCCAGATGAGTAGAACCTATGATAGAAGACGTTCCAGCGGAGTTGGAAAGCTCCATTTGCTCAGGAGTGTTGCCGGGTCAGGGTACTATGCTATGATGTCTTGTTCGAAGTTAGAGACTTTGTAGACAGAGTCGTGGGTATAGAATGTCGGTTCTGTAAGCGGCTCCATCAGCCGATGTGTCTTTATGTGTATGTTATAAAGTCTATATGATTGCAGATCTTGTTTGATTTGAGAGCAATAGAAAGAAAGTTTCTGAAAGCTTCACTATGTATTTCATGATTATTTGATTTAGAAGTCCAAAGAGGTTATGTATGTAATAAGAGTCAGCGGGTTCGCTCAGCTCCGAATAGGGGTCGGGTGCCCATCACACCCTAGCAGAAAAGTAATGAAGGCTAATGTTTGGTTGGCTTCCTAAGATTGGAATGAAAAAAAACTCCAAGATGTGGTTTTCATACCCTTGTTTGGATAAATACCTCTCATACAACTCCCTAAAGGTTATTGTGGGTCTCTGTGCCCAATCAGCTTTGCTGACATCAAACATGTCTTTGATCTCTTTTAAGCTAGGTATTTTGAGCTAACTTCTTTTTGGACCTATTAGCGATTCCCACACTTTTCAAGACATCTCTAATTTCTTCTAAAGTAGGAGTCATTTCTATTTCTCCAAATCTGAACACCATTCTGCCATTATGCCAATGACCATTAATAATCCCTAGCAAACCCGAATCCCCAGTCATATTCATCGACGAAGGTAGATGCCCTATGCAACCCTTTAACTCTTTCTTTTGATCATTAGTCAAACCTTCCCACCACATCACTAAGCCTGGTGGTGGACCCACAATCATATCAAACTGCACATTAGGAGACATCTGCAAGACATAACATCTTTAGTTCCCCGCCCCAGGAACAGTAATTTATTTCACACAAGGCACACTAATGCTTCCAAATAGCAGGTAGTGGGATGCAGTGTCTTTAGGTTTTTACACCATTTGAACACAGTAAGGTGTCTGCCCTGTCCGATTCAGGTAGTTCTGAGATACCCACACCGGTCTATGGTCAGTATGCGATATATCAGTAAGGATTTGGCTTCGCTCTACATTAGTTATTCTAGAGTGGATTTCAAGCAAATGACACAGGTTACCCAAGCGGACAAGCTGGGAGTGGGATTTCAAGCAAATGACGCATGCCTACTTGACCTTAGAGACCTCCAAAGAATATAGCAAAAAGAGTTTTTTAGTGAAGGTATGTTACACCTTGGAAAATTCCCTATTAATATACAGTGAATAGGCTAGCGAAGGGCACGACGTATATGATGTTTTGATAAGTAAGAAATAGCATTTGATGATTCTAACCTAGATTCAAAGACATTTGACGTAAGGGAATGAGGTTGTCAAGGAAACCAAAGGCTATGTTACGTGTCGGGTAAGAATCATCGGCGACGAGTTAATGATGGCATAATGATGTCTTAGAGAAGGGTGATAATGTGCCTTAGATTGGTATTGATGTGTTAAACAAGTGTCAAGAAGGTTCCATAAGGATTGGAGATCAAACGAGTCAACGAGAAAGAGTTCGGATGAACTGGGCATTATACGGCCTAACATACTAGCCGTATAAATTATACTGGGCGTATGTCTGGCCGTATAATTAGCCCAGAATGTCGCACCTCACTGGACCAAACATACGGCTAGACATACGGCCCATATAAAATGTACGGACCTTATGTTCCGGTCGGGACAGATTTTAAGTGTTATTATAAGGACCCTCGCTCGTTTATTTCATTTCATTCCCACTCTTCACAACTCAAGAAACCTGTAGAATTCTCTCCACTCTCCATCCACAATAAACCAAGGGAAAACCATGATTAACTATACCAAGACCACAAAATCAAGTTTAAGAAACAGATCAAAGTTCATCTAAGCCAAGAAATCCCAAAGGAAGTGAGTTAGGGTTTTTGTGCAAGAAGAGAAGTGCCACTAAAGTTTTATTAATCCATCATATATGGTGAGTTTTATGATCATTCCTTGTTGTTTAAGGTGTTTAAAGTTAAAAACACTTCGATTGTAAAAAGATATAGGAAATTGGTCATGAATGTGGGAATAGTGACACTGTTGGGTAAAGGTTTGGATTGAGTCATGATTATCGAAATATTGTGATTGTAAATGTGTTATGAATGGCATTAAGAAAATGGAACAAGTATTATATGTGAGAAAATGCAATGATGAATGATGACCATGATTATGGAGAAATTGGAGTGAAATTGTGAAATGTGGATAATATAGATGGATGATGATTGTTGCTGGTGAATGTTGTTAAGGATGTTTGGGAGTTGATATAGAAAACGGGAAAGGTTGTATAAACAAAGGAAATGCTGCCCAATTTTCTTTAGCTTTAGTAAGCACGTTTAAGTAATCGATTAGCTAATGTTCATGCGAATTCTGTTGAAGGCAAAAACGTGGGCATCAAAGGAGAACAAGCAAGCAATAGATTAGTTAAACGGAAAAGATATGTGAGGCTAGTCCTTTCTTTCTATGGCATGAATACTATGGCATGACTTTTCCTTCCTCTTCATGATTCTCCTACATTCCGGAAAAACTAAGAGTATATGTTCATGAATAGCTATATGAGATAAGAGATATAATATGAGCCCAATGATCATGAGGATGAACTTGAGTCTAAAGATTCTAGAGTTCAGGATATGATGTTCCTATATAGTTAATGATGTCGTTTATTGTATACACTCACCTTATATACTATTTGCTTAAAGGTGAGGCAGAATACTTATAAATGTTGTATAATGGAATCGGGGGTTCACGACCTTATGTCACCCCGATAAAGTATAGTTATCTTTGAGTTCCCAAGCATGCATTATGATGATAGTATGATAAGATTATGATAAGTCAATGAGATGTACATGATGATATCGCACCGCGCCTACATGGCTAGGCAGACACCGCTAAGGTGGGCAGCGTATACACCATGTCCAGATGGCATGGGCAGACACCACTAGTGGGCGGCATGATATATACCCCAGACGCGGGAGGCCTGGACGCAGGCTAATGATTAACATACCGTACTTATATGGACGGGCAGCTTATACATTTATGCATATATGATATGATGATGATTATGAAGTAAGCCAGCATGCATTATTTCATTTATAAGTGACAGTCAGATACAGTTGTTCCTCATTTGATGCTTTCTTTCTCTCATTGACGTATTATTATTATTTATGCCTCTCATACTCAGTACAATGTTCGTAATGACGTCTGTTTTCTTTAGACGTTGTGTTCATGCCCACAGGTAGACAGGGAGGTGATCTTGATCCAGATTTGTAGTAGCTAGTAGCTGATTTGAGAGCACTCCATTGTTCCGGAGGTGCCTTTGATTGTTCTTTTGTGTACATATGTATATTTCGGGCATGATGGGGTCCTGTCCCGTCCCTATATCTGGCACTCTAGTAGAGGCACGTAGATACGCAAGTGTGGGTAGTATGGTCTCATAATGTTTCTAATGTATATGTTTATATTATTTTGATAGCCGAAGGGCCTATGTATATATATATATATGTAAAGTGATTATGTTTCCAAATGAGAAATTGACTTTCTTATGACATGAATATGATAAGTAAGGGAATGAGTAGTGCTCGGTGGTTAGCTCCGGGTACCCGTCACGACCCCTAGTCGGGTCGTGACAAAAATGGTATCAGAGCTATTCGGTCCTGGGCAGTGTCTACGATCCGTGTCTAGTAGAGTATTGTTTATGGTGTGTTGCGCGCCACACTAATAAACAAGAGGCTACAGGGCATTTAGGAAAAATGACCATCCTTCATCTTAAGAGATCGTGCGATAGAGCTGTGTTATAAGATTTTCTCCCCCTTAATAGTGTGCTATGATTTCAAAAATGCCGCCAGAGGGAAAAGCTATAGCTGTGCAGAAGGGAAAGACTATGTCAAAAAGGCGGGTGGGAAAAGAGCCGCCAATGAATGTAGAAGAGGCGGAGTCACATAATGAGGCCTCATCTACTACTTCTTATACCCCGCCTAATATAAAAGAATAAGGAGGAGGTTCAGCTCCAATTCCTCCACCGGTTGCTTAGGGTCAATAAGTGACCGAGGCCATTCATCGATTGACACAGTTAGTTGCCGCCCAGGCAGAGCGGCAGAATGTGAGTTCACGTGATCGGGCAGCTAGTACTAGATCCCGTGATTTTATGAGTTTGAATCCTCCGGAGTTTTTCGGCTCAAAGCCGGATGAAGACCCGCAAGGTTTTATTGATCAGATGCTGAGAACATTGAGAATTATTCATGCCTCGGAAACTGAATCTGTGGAGTTGGAATCTTATAGACTCCGAGATGGGGCGATATTGTAGTACAATAATTGGCTAGCATCAAGAAAAGAAAATGCGCCTCCTCCCGTGTGGCAAGAATTTGTAGATGCTTTTATCCGCCACTATTTTCCACCCGAGGTCCGCCGAGCTAGAGCGGATAGGTTTTTAAATCTAAAGTAGGGAAATATGAGTGCCCGGGAATATAGTCTTTAATTTAATTCATTGGCTAGATATGCCTCGACTATGGTTGCCGAGATGGGAGATAGGGTACACAGGTTTGTGAGTGGCTTAGGGCCACATTTGTTCAAGGATTGTTTGGCGGCTTCATTGCAAGACGGGATGGATATTTCTCGAATACAAGCCCATGCCCAGAACTTAGAGGGACGATAGCAACCATAAAGGGGTGATCGTGATATTGATAGGAGGAAAACTAAAAGGGCCAGATCTATGGCGACATGAAGTGATTATAGAGGCGGATCAAGGCAGACACATTCCAGACACTCAGTCCAGTCGGTGACTAGTGCATCTCCACGATTTGCAGATAGGAGATTTGATCTCTCCTTTCGTTCAGGATAGGGTCAGAGTTTGAGGGCCTCAGATTCTCAGTTCAGGGGAGATTGCATTCCGGACAGTGTCGCCAAGGATCAGATGCTTGCTATGCCTGCGGCCAAGTTGGGCATATGATGCTAGATTTCCCGTCGATGAGTGGTAGAGTTGGGGTTCAGCCCACAGGATTAGTTGTTGGTTCATCTTCAGTGTGCCCGGTAGGGCAGACTCCCTAGATGTCAGCAGGTCGAGGTAGAGGCATAGGGGGAGCATCTACTTCAGGTGCCACTCAGCCCCGTGTGTATGCTTTAGCCGGACGACAGGATCTTGAGTCGTCCTCGGATGTGGTTACAGGTACATTATCTGTATTTTCCCATGATGTGTATGCATTGATAGATCCGGGTTCTACCTTATCTTATATTACTCTGTATGTTGCTGGTCGTATTGGGGTGAAACCTGAGCCAATAAAACCTTTTGAGGTATCTACTCCGGTTGGTGATCCCGTGATAGCTAAAAACGTGTATAAGAATTATGTACTTGTGATATGCAATCGCCAGACCAAAGCTGATTTAATTGAGCTGGAAATGTTAGATTTCGATGTGATTATGGGTATGGATTGGTTGGCTTCATGTTATGCCAATGTTGATAGCCGAATAAAAGTAGTTCTATTTCAATTTCCGGGAGAGCACGTGCTTGAATGGTAGGGTAATACAGCATCTCCAAAAGGTAGGTTTATTTCCTACCTTAAAGCAAGAAAGATGATAGCTAAGGGATATATTTATCACTTAGTCCGAGTACATGACACCGAAGCAAAGTCGCCAACTTTCCAATCCGTTCCGGTAGTGAATGAATTTCCGGATGTATTCTCAGATGAACTTCCAGGTCTTCCTCTAGAAAGAGAGATTGATTTTTGCCATTGATGTGTTGCCGGACACCAAGCCTATTTCTATTCCTCCGTATCGAATGGCTTCGGCGGAATTGAATGAGCTAAAGGCACAGTTGAAAGATTTTCTTGAGAAGGGGTTTATTAGACCCATTTCATCACCGTGGGGAGCACCAGTCTTGTTCGTGAGAAAGAAAGATGGTTCCGTACGAATGTGCATCGATTACAGGCAGTTGAATAAGGTGACAATAAAGAATAAATATCCTATCCCCAGGATTGATGATTTGTTTGATCACCTACAGGGTGCCAAATGGTTTTCTAAAATAGACTTGAGGTCGGGTTATCATCAAGTGAGAGTTAGAGAAGAAGATATTCCCAAAACAGCCTTCAGAACGAGATATGGCCATTATGAATTCCGGGTGATGTCATTTGGGTGGACTAATGCTCCGGCAGTGTTTATGAATTTGATGAATAATGTATTCAGGCCACTCTTAGATTTATTTGTGATAGTATTCATTGATGACATTCTAATATACACTCGCACAGAATCAGAACATGCAGATCATTTACGTATCGTTCTTGGAATTCTTCGAGCCCGAGAATTATATGCAAAATTTTCAAAGTGCGAGTTTTGGCTGAATTCTGTAACATTTCTGGGCCATGTTATTTCAGATGCTGGTATTCGAGTTGATACTCAAAATATTAAGGCTATGACAACTTGGCCAAGGCCTACGACGCCTACAGAAGTTCGTAGTTTTCTGGGATTGGCCGGTTACTATAGATGGTTATGTTGTATACTGTGACGCTTCTGGCGTTGGATTAGGATGTGTGTTAATGCAGCATGGTAGAGTCATTGCTTCTGCTTCGAGACAACTACGGAAACATGAAAAGAACTACCCAACTCATGATCTCGAATTGGCTGCAGTCATTCATGCATTAAAAATGTGGAGACATTACTTGTATGGTGTGCATGTGGATATCTACACAGATCACAAGAGTCTTCAGTACATTTTCAAACTGAAGTAGTTAAATCTGCGGCAGAGGCGGAGGTTAGAGTTATTGAAAGATTATGATGTGAGCATTTTATACCACCCCGGAAAATCAAATATAGTAGCAGATGCGCTTAGCCGCCGATTAATGGGCAGCCTATGTAAAGTTCCTCTGGGAAAGAATGATATGGTTCATGAGCTCCACCAACTAGCTAATCTTGGATTACGTGTAATTGATTCGGGTAGTGCAGGGATTAGTATTAATGATCCCACAGTTTCATCTCTGAATATGGAAGTGAAAGAGCATCAGTATGAAGATCCTCAGTTGAGCCATTATAGAGACGTATTTCATGAAAAAGAGAAGTCCCCATTTGAAGTTTCCACAGATGGAATTCTTAGATACCGACACAGGATATGTGTGCCTAATGTTGTAGAATTGCGTCGTAGAATTCTAGAAGAAGCCTATTATTCTCGGTATTCTATTCACCCAGGTGCAACCAAGATGTATCATGATCTCAAGTTGATATATTGGTGGGATGGCATGAAGAGAGACATAGCAAAATTTGTAGCTCAGTGTCCAAATTGCCAGCAAGTGAAAATCGAACATCAAAAGCCAGGAGGATTATTACAAGCAATGGAAATCCCTACTTGGAAGTGGGAAGTGATTAACATGGATTTTATTGTGGGGTTACCTCATTCTTGAGGCAAATATGATTCCATATGGGTGATTGTGGACAGATTAACAAAAGCAGCTTATTTTCTCCCAATCAGAACCACATACTCAGCAGAAGATTATGCGAGGTTGTATCTCAAATAAATTGTGCGACTCCATGGTATTCCAATATCCATTATCACAAATAGAGGAGCACAGTTTACATCCAAGTTCTGGAAATCCTTCCAAGAAGGTATAGGTACTCAAGTTAAGCTTAGCACGACATTTCATCTGCAGACTGATGGAAAAGCTGAACGTACCATTCAGACCTTGGAGGATATGCTAAGAGCATGTGTTTTAGATTTTGGTGGTAGTTGGGATGATCACTTACCTCTGATTGAGTTTGCGTATAACAACAGCTACCATTCCAGTATCCAAATTGACTCCGTATGAAGCTTTATATGGAAGGAAGTGTAGATCCCCAATTGGATGGTTTGAAATAGGAGAAGTACAGCTAATAGGCCCTGAGTTGATTCAGCAAGCGATGGAAAAATTCAAGGTGATCAGAGACCGATTATTGACAGCCCAAAGTCGCCAAAAATCTTATGCGGACAACCGCCGGCGAGACTTGGAATTTCAGGTTGATGATTGGGTATTTTTGAAGGTGTCGCCAATGAAAGGGGTGATGAGATTTGGCAAGAAAGGGAAGTTAAGTCCTAGATACATTGGACCCTATAAAATTATCCGCAAGGTGGGTCATGTAGTCTACGAATTGGACTTGCCTTCAGAGCTTGAGTCAATCCATCCAGTCTTCCATGTCTCGATGCTCCGCAAGTGTGTTGGAGATCCCACGAAAATTGTCCCAATAGACGATGTTCAGGTGACAGAAAAGCTAGCATATGAAGAAGTGCCCATTGCCATCTTAAACAGGCAAGTACGAAGACTTCGAAATAAGGAAGTAGCTTCGGTCAAAGTCTTGTGGCGAAACAACAACCGAGACGAAATGACATGGGAAGTAGAAGAGAAAATGAAATCCACATATCCGTACTTATTCCAACCCCTAGGAGAGATTCAAGATGAAGCACTAACAATATGAGGTATGTACGCTTTCTTTTCATACTTTTGGTAGTGTGTGGCCAATTTATAGCTCTATTATGTTATGGCCCTGTGAGGCAATATTATTATGGGTTGTTGCGACAGGATGGTAGTGTCATATTACAGGGGAAACTCTGGCAAAATTTTCGTAGAATTCCCGAGTGTTTAACATTCGAGGACGAATGTTCCAAAAGGGGGGAAGAATGTTACACCTTGGAAAATTCCCCATTAACGTAGAGTGAATAGGATAGCGAAGGGCACGACGTATACGATGTTTTGATAAGTAAGAAGTAGCATTTGATGATTCTAACCTAGATTCAAAGACATTTGACATAAGGGAAGGAGGTTGTCAAGGAAACCAAAGGATGTGTTACGTGTCGGGTAAGAATCATGGGCGACGAGTTAATGATGGCGTAATGATGTCTTAGCGAAGAGTGATAATTTCCCTTAGATTGGTATTGAGGTGTTAAACAAGTGACAAGAAGGTTCCATAAGGATTGGAGATCAAACGAGTCAACGAGAAAGAGTTCGGATGAACTGGGCATTATACGGCATAACATACTAGCCGTATAAATTATACTGGGCGTATGTCTGAACGTATAATTAGCCCAGAATGTCGCACCTCACTGGACCAAACATACGGCTAGACATACGGCCCATATAAAATATACGGACCTTATGTTCCGGTCGGGACAGATTTTAAGTGTTATTATAAGGACCCTCCCTCGTTTATTTCATTTCATTCCCACTCTTCACAACTCAAGAAACCTGTAGAATTCTCTCCACTCTCCATCAACAATAAACCAAGGGAAAACCATGATTAACTATACCAAGACCACAAAATCAAGTTTAAGAAACAGATCAAAGTTCATCTAAGCCAAGAAATCCCAAAGGAAGTGAGTTAGGGTTTTTGTGCAAGAAGAGAAGTGCCACTAAAGTTTTATTAATCCATCATATATGGTGAGTTTTATGATCATTCCTTGTTGTTTAAGGTGTTTAAAGTTAAAAACACTTCGATTGTAAAAAGATATAGGAAATTGGTCATGAATGTGGGAATAGTGACACTGTTGGGTAAAGGTTTGGATTGAGTCATGATTATCGAAATATTGTGATTGTAAATGGGTTATGAATGACATTAAGAAAATGGAACAAGTATTATATGTGAGAAAATGCAATGATGAATGATGACCATGATTATGGAGAAATTGGAGTGAAATTGTGAAATGTGGATAATATAGATGGATGATGATTGTTGCTGGTGAATGTTGTTAAGGATGTTTGGGAGTTGATATAGAAAACGGGAAAGGTTGTATAAACAAAGGAAATGCTGCCCAATTTTCTTTAGCTGTAGTAAGCACGTTTAAGTAATCGATTAGCTAATGTTCATGCGAATTCTGTTGAAGGCAAAAACGTGGGCATCAAAGGAGAACAAGCAAGCGATAGATTAGTTAAACGGAAAAGATATGTGAGGCTAGTCCTTTATTTCTATGGCATGAATACTATGGCATGACTTTTCCTTCCTCTTCATGATTCTCCTACATTCCGGAAAAACTAAGAGTCTATGTTCATGAATAGCTATATGAGATAAGAGATATAATATGAGCCCAATGATCATGAGGATGAACTTGAGTTCAAAGATTCTAGAGTTCAGGATATGATGTTCCTATATAGTTAATGATGTCGTTTATTGTATACACTCACCTTATATACTATTTCCTTCAAGGTGAGGCAGAATACTTATAAATGCTCTATAATGGAATCGGGGGTTCACGACCTTATGTCACCCCGATAAAGTATAGTTATCTTTGAGTTCCCAGGCATGCATTATGATAATAGTATGATAAGATTATGATAAGTCTATGAGATGTACATGATGATATCGCACCACGCCTATATGGACGAGCAGACACCGCTAAGGCGGGCAGCGTATACACCATGTCCAGATGGCATGGGCAAACACCATTAGTGAGCGACATGAGATGGTACCCCGGACGCGGGAGGTCAGGAAAAAGGCTAATGATTATCACACCGTACCTATATGGAAAGGCAGCTTATACATTTATGCATATATGATATGATGATGATTATGATGTAAGTGTCACGACCAGGATAGGGGCCGCGATGGGTACCCGGGGCTAACCGCCGAGCACCGCTCGTACTATTACTCCTTAGGATTTTTTAACAATCATTTATCGGATTCATGCTCGAGTTATAAGAAAACTCGTTTTCCTTCAGGAACATAATGTTTTTATACATATGAGCCCTTAGGCTAGCAAAATAATATATATGTATATATTTACAAAATGACCACGCCATGAGACCACGTGACCCACATTGAGTATCTACGAGCCTCTACGAGATGACATTTACAATTGTACACAAAAGAATCATCACAGGCACGTCCAGGACAATGGGGTGCTTTCAGTCAGATAACAGCCTCTAAGAATCTGGAACAACATCTCCTCCCTGTCTACCTGTGGGCATGAACACAGTGTCCAAATAAAACGGACGTCAGTACGAATATTGTACTGAGTATGTAAGGCAGGAATGAAATAAACACACATAATAGAAAGATCATGAGTCCAGAGGCAAAGGTATAACCTGCACAATGTCATAGGCAATCGTATTACTTACATATATTACATTTTATATAATCATGGTATACATGTCATCACATCATATAAATCATCTCATCTTAGTCCTCGTCGTTAACCCGCATCCGGGTAACCATCATATGCCCCCCACTAGTGGTGATCATGCCTGGCCCTCTAGGCTCGGTGTAACATCGTAGCCCGCCTTAGCGGTTACATGCCCGGCCATCTAGGCACGGTGGAATCATATGCAACCCGCTTAACGGTGACATGCCCGGCCATCATGGCGCGGTGGAATTATATCATCACAAAATCAATCATAACACATCACTCTTACACATCTCATACCATAGCATCATGTTATCATTTCTTGGTATTCCATGCATCCCAAAGTCGTATTACAAGTTACCATTATTTATCATATTATTGTCATAGCATACATTAGCGTTAGGAGCATAAATTAGGCTTTAAGGCAACCACACTATGTCGGGGTAACGTAAGGTCGTGAACCCCCGATTGTGTTATGGACATTTCATGGGTATCATGCCTCGCCTTGAAGGAAATAAGGAATAAGGCGAGTGGTAATAATAATAACATCATTAGCATTGTAGGAACATCGTGCCACAATTTCTTGAATCTCTATACTCTAGCTCATTGTCATTATTATCATGCTTATAGGTGATTCGATATATAGAAGGACTCATAAGCTTCATCTTATAGAAGGATTATGGAAAACTTGAAGGATTCATGCCTTTTGAAAGAAGAGTTAAGCCACACACACCTTTCTCGTTTAAGCAATCTAGCGTTCGCTTATTCTCCTTCAATGTCACGTCTCTACCTTCAAAAGAGGATTCGTACTAACGTTAGTTAATCAACTATAAGAATGCACTACTATTTCAAGACATAATTTGGCAGCACTTCCTTTGTTTATACTACTCTTCCCATATTCCATATCAACTCCCAACACCCACAACAACAACTACAATATAGCAATCAACAATCATCATTCATATACAATGACCATGATCCACCATTTCTCTTCATTTTTACCACCTTTATGGTTTTGGGTTCGCTATCGTATTTTCTCATGTATCACACTTATCTCATGGTCTAGATGTCGTTTATAACGCATTCATACTCACAACACACTAACATTCATGATTCAATTCAACTACCATTCATTCATGGCACTATTCACTCATTTATGACTCATTTGCTATGCTTTTCTACAATTCGGGTATCTTAACCTTCCAATACCTTAAACAACATGAAATGGTCATGAAAATTACCCTGGATGATGGTGGAACAAGCCTTGAATGGACTCTCTACTCTAGCACCAAAACCCTACTTCACCTCTTTTGGTTTTCTTTGAGGAAGATGAACTTGAGCTAGGTATCACACTCTTGTTTTCATGAATTTGGCGTTGTTGATCTTGATTTTCCCTTGATTCTCTTGAATTATTGTGGATGAAGTGTTTTGGAGTATGCTAGAGAATTCTTGAATTGTGAAGATGAGAAATGAAATGAAATGAGCTTAGGGTCCCTTATACTTAACTTAAAAATCTAATTTTGTGAACAGTAGTCGGGATGCACGGTGGCCGGAAACCCAGTTTACGGACCATATTGTGGTTTACGGTCAGTCCTCCACGACCGTATTTAAGCATATCAGAAACAGAAAGGTTTGATGTAGGCCATGGTGGTTTACGGTCGCAGTTTACGGGCCGTATTCTGAGTCGTATTTAACCATTTCAACATTTGACAGAAAGTTGAAGTTTTGATAGTTGGAGGACGATGGCACTTTACGGTCTGTAAATCACTTTACGGGCCGTATTGTGTTTTACGACCACTGGATCGCAATGCAAATCTGCAACCTTCGCGTTTTCAAAACTCATTGGTAGTCATTCCCTTCTTAGTAAAACATCATACACTCATACTCTTCGTTGGTCTATTCATTGTATGCTCACGGAAAATTTTCCGAGGTGTCACATTCTTCCCCCCTTTTGGAAACATTCGTCCTCGAATGTTAGATCATCGGGGATTATAGAAAAATTTCGCCAAAGTTTCCTTTATAATATGGTACTACCATCCTGCCATAACAACCCATAATATCACGTCACTGCCTCATAGGGCTACATCACAACATCGACATATCTATGGCCACACACGACCAAAAGCATAAAGATAAAGGATACATACCTTATATTGTTGGTGTTTCATCTTGGATCTCTCCTGGGGGTTGGAATAAGTGTGGGTACTTGGACTCCATATTCTCTTCCGCTTCCCAAGTCATTTCTTCCCAATTCTTGTTTCGCCACAATACTTTGACTGACGCTACTTCTTTATTTCGAAGCTTTCGCACTTGCCTATCTAGGATGGCAATAGGCACCTCTTCATAGGTTAGCCTTTCCGTTACTTGCACATCATCTATCGGGACAATCTTTGTGGGATCTCTAACACACTTGCGGAGCATTGAAACATGAAAGACTGGATGGACTGATTCAAGCTCCGAAGGCAAATCCAATTCATAGGCTACCTGGCCCACCTTGCGGATGATTTTGTAGGGTCCAATGTATCTGGGACTTAGCTTCCCTTTCTTACCAAATCTCATCACCCCTTTCATGGGTGACACTTTCAAAAAAACGCAGGGAACCGTCTTTCTTTCTCACAAACAAGATCGGTGCTCCCCACGGTGATGAACTGGGTCTAATGAATCCCTTCTCGAGCAAGTCTCTCAACTGCGCCTTTAGCTCTTTTAATTCCACCCGGGCCATTCGATAAGGAGGAATGGAAATAGTCTTGGTATCCGGCAACACATCAATGGCGAAGTCAATCTCTCTTTCTGGAGGAAGTCCTGGAAGTTCGTCTGGAAACACAACTGGGAATTTATTCACTACCGGAACTGACTGGAAAGTCGGCGGCTTTTCCTCGGTGTCGTGAACCCGAACTAGGTGATAGATATAACCCTTGGATATCATCTTCCTTGCTTTGAGGTAGGAAATAAACCTGCCCTTTGGAGATGCTATATTACCCTTCCATTCAAGCACGGGCTCTCCCGGAAATTGAAATCGAACCACTTTTGTGCGGCAATCAACATTTGCATAACGCGAAGACAACCAATCCATACCCATGATTACATCGAAATCTACCATTTCCAGCTCAATCAAATCATCCTTGGTCTGTCGATCACATATCACAATGACACAGTTCTTGTACACTCGTTTTGCTATCACGGGATCACCAACCGGAGTAATCACCTCAAAGGGTTTAATTGACTCGGGTTTCACCCCAATACAACCAACAACATATGGAGTAATATAAGAGAATGTAGAACCCGAATCTATCAATGCATACACATCATGGGAGAGTATAGACAATATACCTGTAACCACATCAGGGGAGGACTCGAGATCCTGTCGTCCGGCTAAAGCATATACACGGGGCTGAGTGGCACCTGAAGTAGATGCTGCCCCTCAGCCTCTACCTCGGCCTGCTATCATCTGGGGAGTCTGCCCCGCTGAGCGTGCTAATTAGGAACCCGCTGCTGAGCCTGTGGGTTGAACCCCACCTCTGCCATATCGCGAGGGACAATCTCCCATCAAATGTCCGGTCTGCCCAAAAACATAGCAAGCATCAGTGTCCTGACGACATGGCCTTGAGTGTAATTTGTAGCACCGACTACATCGAGGAACTGGGGGTCTCCCCTGACTATAATCACCCTCAAACTGAGAACCTGAAGCCCTCGAACTCTGACCCTGTCCCGAGCGAAAGGAGCAGTCAATTCTTCTATCTGGAAATCTGGGAGGTGCGCTAGTCGCTGACGGGCCTGAATGTCGGGAATAAGTCTGCCTCGATCCCCCTCTATAATCACTGCCTGTGCCCATAGATCTAGCCCATTTGCCCTGTCTTCTATCACTGTCGCGATCACCCCGTTGTTGTTGTTATCGCCCTTCCAAATTCTGAGCATGGGCCTGTATTCGGGAAATATCCATCCCGTCTTGCAAGGAAGCGGTCAGACAATCTCTGAATAGATGTGGCCCTAGGCCACTCACAAACCTATGTACCCGGTGTCCCATGTCGACCACCATAGTCGGAGCATATCTAGCCAAAGAGTTGAATTGCAAGCTATACTCCCAGGCACTCATGTTTCCTTGCCTCAAATTCAGAAATCTATCCGCTCTAGCTCGGCGGACCTCGGGTGGCAAATAGTGACGAATAATAGCATCTACAAACTCTTGTGAAACCGGAGGAGGCGCATTCTTTCCTCTTGATAATACCCAATTGTTGTACCATAACACCGCCACATCCCGAAGTCTATAAGACGCCAACTCCACGGATTCGATCTCGAAAGCATGGACAATATTCAATGTCCTCAACATTTCATCAATGAAACTTCGTGGGTCTTCCTCCGGCTTTGACCCGAAGAACTCAGGAGGATTTAGGCTCATAAAATCACGGGCCTTGGTACTTGCTGCCCGGTCACTTGAACCCATATTTTGTCGTTGTGCCTGTGCGGCAACCAATTGTGTCACCAACTGGATGGCCTCGGTCATTTGTTGACCCGAAGCAGCCGACGGAGGAATTGGAGCTGGGGCTCCTCCTTGCTCTTCCACATTAGGCGGGGTAGAAGAAGTATTAGACAAGGCCTCGTTGTGTGATTCACCCTCTTCAATATTCATTGGGGCTCTCTTTTTACCCGCCTCTTTGTCGTAGTCTTGCACTTCTGGGCGGCTGTAGCTTTTCCCTTTGGCGGCATTCTGAAATCATAACATACTATTAGGGAGGATAAAATCTTATACACGGCTCTATCGCACGATCTCATAGAAGAAAGATGGTCATTTTTCCTAAATGCCCTATAGCCTCTTGTTTATTGATGTGGCGTGCTACACACCATAAACAAGACTCTACTAGACACGGCTCGTAGACACTTCCTAGGATAGAACTGCTCTGATACCACTTTTGTCACGACCCGGCTAGGGGCCGCGACGGGTACCCGGGGCTAACCGCTGAGCACCGCTCGTACTAGTACTCCTTAGGCTAATTTAAAAATAATTTATTGGATTCATGCTCGATTTATAAGAAAACCCGTTTTCCTTCAGGAACATAATGTTTTTATACACATGAGCCCTTAGGCTAGCAAAATAATATATATGTATATATTTACACAATGACCACGCCATGAGACCACATGACCCACATTGAGTATCTACGAGCCTCTATGAGATGACATTTACAATTGTACACAAAAGAATCATCATAGGCACCTCCAGGACAATGGGGTGCTTTCAGTCAGCTAACAGCCTCTAAGAATCTGGAGCAAGATCTCCTCCCTGTCTACCTGTGGGCATGAACACAGCGTCCAAAGAAAACGGACGTCAGTATACATGTCATCACATCATATAAATCATCTCATCATAGTCCTCGTCGTTAACTCGCGTCCGGGTAACTATCATATGCTGCCCACTAGTAGTGATCATGCCCGGCCCTCTAGGCTCGGTGTAACATCGCAGCCCGCCTTAGCGGTGACATGCCCGGCCATCTAGGCACGGTGGAATCATATGCAGCCCGCCATAGCGGTGACATGCCCGGCCATCGAGGCGCGGTGGAATTATATCATCACAAAATCAATCATAACACATCACTCTTACACATCTCATACCATAGCATCATGTTATCATTTCTTGGTATTCCATGTATCCCATAGTCGTATTACAAGTTAGCATTATTTATCATCTTATTGTCATAGCATACATTAGCGTTAGGAGCATACATTAGGCTTTAAGGAAACCACACTATGTCGGGGTAACGTACGGTCGTGAACCCCCGATTGTGTTATGGACATTTCATGGGTATCATCCCTCGCCGTAAAGGAAATAAGGCATAAGGCGAGTGGTAATAATAATAACATCATTATCATTGTAGGAACATCGTGCCACAATTTCTTGAATCTCTATACTCTAGGTCATTGTCATTATTATCATCCTTATAGGTGATTCGATATATAGAAGGACTCATAGGCTTCATCTTATAGAAGGATTAAGGAAAAATTGAAGGATTCATGCCTTTTGAAAGAAGAATTAAGCCTCACATACCTTTTTCGTTTAAGCAATCTAGCGTTCGCTTATTCTCCTTCAATGTCACGTCTCTACCTTCAAAAGAGGATTTGTACTAACGTTAGTTAATCAACTATAAGAATGCACTACTATTTCAAGAGAAAATTGGGCAGCACTTCCTTTGTTTATACTACTTTTCCCATATTCCATATCAACTCCCAACACCCG
Organism: Lycium barbarum; assembly: GCF_019175385.1. Lineage (NCBI taxonomy): Eukaryota > Viridiplantae > Streptophyta > Magnoliopsida > Solanales > Solanaceae > Lycium > Lycium barbarum. The sequence continues at coordinate 48,111,278 of NC_083345.1, read as the reverse complement.
CAACAACAACTGCAATATAGCAATCAACAATCATCATTCATATACAATGACCATGATCCACCATTTATTTTCATTTTTACCACCTTTATGGTTTTGGGTTCGCTATCGTATTTTCTTATGTATGACACTTATCTCATGGTCTATATGTCATTTATAACGCATTAATACTCACAACACACTAACATTCATGATTCAATTCAACTACCATTCACTCATGGCACTATTCACTCATTTATGACCCATTTGCTATGCTTTTCTACAATTCGGGTATCTTAACCTTCCAATACCTTAAACAACATGAAATGTTCATGAAGCTTACCTTGGATGATGGTGGAACAAGCCTTGAGTGGAGTCTCTACTCTAGCACCAAAACCCTACTTCACCTCTTTTGGTTTTCTTTGAGGAAGATGAACTTGAGCTCGGTATCACACTCTTGTTTTCATGAATTTGGCGTTTTTGATCTTGATTTTCCCTTGATTCTCTTGAATTCTTTTGGATGAAGTGTTTTGGAGTATTCTAGAGAATTCTTGAATTGTGAAGATGAGAAATGAAATGAAATGAGCTTAGGGTCCCTTATACTTAACTTAAAAATCTGATTTTTGTGAACAGTAGTCGGGATGCACAGTGGCCGTAAACCCAGTTTATGGACCGTATTGTGGTTTACGGTCCATCCTCCATGACCGTATTTAATCATATCAGAAACAGAAAGGTTTGCTGTAGGCCATGGTGGTTTTCGGTCTCAGTTTACGGGCCGTATTTCAATTTACGGTCCGTATTCTGAGTCGTATTTAACCATATCAACATTTGACAGAAATTTTAAGTTTTGATAGTTGGAGGACGATGGCACTTTACGGTCCGTAAATCACTTTACGGGTCGTATTGTGTTTTATGACCACTGGGTCGCAATGCAAATCTGCAACTTTCGCGTTTTCAAAACTCATTGGTAGTCATTCCCGTCTTAGTAAAACATCGTACACTCATACTCTTCGTTGGTCTGTTCATTGTATGCTGACAGAAAATTTTCAGAGGTGTCACAGTAAGCCAGCATGCATTATTTCTTTTATAAGTGACAGTCAGATACAATTGTTCCTCATTTGATGCTTTCTTTCTCTCATTGACGTATTATTATAATTTATGCCTCTCATACTCAGTACAATGTTCGTACTGACGTCCGTTTTCTTTGGACGCTGTGTTTATGCCCACAGGTAGACAGGGAGGTGATGTTGATCCATATTCGTAGGAGCTAGTAGCTGATTTGAGAGCACTCCATTGTTCCGGAGGTGCCTTTGATTATTCTTTTGTGTACATATGTATATTTTGGGCATGACGTGGTCCTGTCCCGTCCCTATGTCTAGCACTCTAGTAGAGGCACGTAGATACGCAGGTGTGGGTAGTATGGTCTCACAATGTTTCTAATGTATATGTTTATATTATTTTGATAGCCGAAGGGCCTATGTATATATGTATGTATGTAAAGTGATTATGTTTCCAAATGAGAAATTGACTTTCGTATGACATGAATATGATAAGTAAGGGAATGAGTGGTGCTCGGTGGTTAGCCCCGGTTACCAGTCACGGCCCCTAGTGGGGTCATGACAAGGTATGACCGCAGCTCATCCCACGTCGTCACCCTTGGAAAAAACGTAAAATAAATTCCATGAGTGGCGGAGTATACATGCACCCGTGGATATTGAAGATATTGTTATTTTAACAATAATAAGGTATGAATCTCTCCTTATTAATATTACTTTTGGTTTATTCACGAAGATAGAGTGATTAAATGGTCGTATAATAAACTTGTTGGTTGAGATATTGGATAAACATCGTGTGGGATGTTTTATGGGATAATTTGGTATTTATGATGAGGTTGTTGATGTTAATGTTGTTGTTGCTGTTGTTGGTTGTTGGTATTGTGATTTCGGGCTACGCATATAAATAGGGGAGATGCTGCCCAAATTTCGGCAGATTCTAAAGGGGTTTAATTTGAAGGCTTAAGATAAGCATATGACGATAAGCCTAACAGTAGTATGATTTCTCTTGAATGTAGATTTACCGGCTCGGGAGAATAAGCGTAAGTAGTAGGAGGCAAAAAAGGTATGTTAAGGCTATCCTTTCCTTCTTTTTGGCATGATCTATGACAAGTGTGAAGCGTAATGATATCCATAATGAATCCACTCCTAGATGTAGGATATCCTGAGTTCCGTGACTTCTTAATTTCCAAAAGGGCATCCATAAGCTGTACGATTTCATAACGATGTCTAATTCCTGAAGGGGACATTCTTAAAGTTTCCTTATTCCTATGCATTTCACACTTGATTTTTGAGTCTTGAAAGAGACAAATGAAAAGGGGAAGAAGTTCCCATTTTTGAGAAAAAGAGGAAGAAGTTCCCATTTTGAACTAAAAGTTGCTCTGAAGAGAGTCTTTTGATGGTTTCCAAAGATTTTAATGCATTTGCATATTACATACATGCACGACATCATTTCATGGGGAAAGGGAAAAGGGCTAAGGCATTATATACGCAAACCACCTGATTAGCTGATATACGATGATTATGATGCCCGAAGGGGCCATTATACTATTATGCCCGAAGGGGCTGCGAGCAGGGAGAAGGCATGCATTACATACATATATATATATATATATATATATATGTATGTATGTATGTATGTATACTCATGATGCATAAAAAGTTCATATGCACGTACATGATTTGTAGTGTTGGCTACAGGTACAGATTGAGTCTATTACTTCCTTATTACTCAGGTTGAGATATATTGATTCAGATCGACCTTACATACTCGATACATTATTCGTACTGATGTCCCTTTGCCTGGGGGCACTGCGTTTCATGCCACGCAGGTGTATACAAATTAGTAGAAGACATTGGCTATAGGACGATGTTCCCAGGCTATCAGCTGGATTGTTGAGCTCCATCTCCGTTCGGAGTGTTACCGAGTCAAAGTACTTATGTTATGGTAGCTCGTGTATGTTAAAGACTTTTGCAGACAGTTTCCTATGGTGTTGAGATGTCGACCGTTGTGTAAAGCGAGCATGTAGGTCGATGTGTTTTTATGCTTTGTTTTTAAATATTTTATTGTGACTAAAGGTTTTCTTCGAATTAACGATAAGGGAGAAGCCCCTGATTTAACGAAAGAGTTTTATTGAAAAGTTTGTCCTGTTTTACTTGACAGAAGCGTCATTTCATAAATTAAAGGTTCACAAAAAGTTGTGACTCATGGATGGAATGGTAGTATGGCACTCAGCCGAGTAGGGTCTCGGATGTCAGTCACGGCCCTCCGGTTTGGGTTGTGACATAGAACACCTAGGTTAAAACCCGAAGGCGTTAACCTAAGTAGAACACCACGTAAGCCCACCCGAGTTTAGAAAAAAGGTTTTTTGTTTAAGTTTTTAAAGAGTTTTTATTTAAGTGTAGAAAATAGTTTAAGGCATACTATTATTGTCCATTTGTGAACTATATTTATATTTTTATCAATTTTAATCCAATTTTAGCTTCTTCTTTTTAAGATAGTCCAAGTCAGTCCAATGAGTCTAAATCAGTCCATATATAATAAATAGTCCACAGGTTTATATCAGTCCAAAGGTTTCAGAAATGTCCAAATCAGTCCCATAATTTATGAAATTGACCATTTTTAGTCCAAATTATACTAAATCAATCCGTTTTTAAGCCACAAGTTATATTAAAGTTTCCAAAATCGGTTTTAAAGTTTAGGAGACTTTAAATGTGGAATAATCTTTAAGCGTTCCAATTTCTAAATAAATATGCAAATAAGAATTTAAAGGCATAAGTAATAAAGAGATGGGAAATTGGGCCGACCAAGCCCAAATAGAGATGTTATGCAACAGGGTAACCTCGGGTCCAAAACGTATGCTCCATTTGCTCCAAGTTGGTAGACTCGATCTAGATATGCTAGTGGGCCCCGTTAGGGCCCATCAACGGGTTTGGGTGGACAAGGATACAAACGGTTATACATAACATTAGTATACGTTCACAAATTAAACTAAGTACAAAACTAAAGGGCTATAATAATTATTACAATGCCAAAAAATGAATTACAATTTTATTGGGCTAGGTCCATATAATATAACTAGCAGCAGATAACGAGATGCCCTAGAGGTGAAATAGGCCCAAAATAGTAATGGCAGCTCGGATGCGAAATTGCAATGGCAGGTCCAAGTAATAAGACCAAGCTATTCTTTGTCTCAATTTTTCTGAGGGTCAAAGTGTGATATGCATGGTATACTATTAGTATACTACTCAATTTTCTTCTAAAATTTTCTAAGTGCCAAGTTGTGACGTACATAATATAACACCAATATACCTATCAAGACAAAAAGCAAAACCCCATGAAGGGAATACCCTTTATCCACCTAATGGAAAGGTAAGTCAACATTTTTTGTATATCCAATATATATACTTATTCTCAATTAATCCTCAATTCAAGAAGAACCAAAACTGTAACCAAAATTCCTCAACATCTTATTTTTAGCTAATCTTTGATTTCTAACTGATTTTAAAAGACACAAAAGACTCCAAAGAACCAACAAAGACAAATCAGTGATCCAACAACACTTAGAGAGACTAATGCAGTTTACCTAATCTCAAATCTATAGCCTTACTACTAATCACAGAAACAATCAAAGTCCAACAGAATCCAAACAATGCAAGGATAAGTAATGCAAGGCACAAAAAGTGTCAAAATGGCTCAGAAACAACAATAGCATAGTCAAGAGGAGCATGAAAATCTTCAGGATGGCCAAACAAGTAGCAGCAACAATGGAAGGGTAAGGAACAGGGGGGTACAGAACCAAAAGTGAGGAAGAAAAGAAAAAAGGCAAAGGCAACAATCAACACACTCATAATCTTAGTTTCTAATTCTTTTTTGAAAAAAAAAACAATAGCTAAGGAGATAGGGCAATGAATGATCTGATCAAGAGTTCATTTTTTTGCCAAGAAGTAACTAAACCAAATGCCAAAAAGCCATTTTTCTAATCCATTCACCACTTACAGGGGCAAGTTTTAAGGTCCAAAGTCATTTTTATACCAATTTTAGCTTAATCAAGTCTAGATATTAAGAAGATTCAAAGTGTAGGTCCCCCAACATTCCCCAAGTCCCTGAATCCTCGTTTAAGTTCAATGAGTCACAAAGGTCTCAACTAGTCTCAAGATAATCTCAGCATATAGGCAGTCCCATAGAAAACATTGCAGAGCTTTAAAATGATAGTTTTAACTTAGTTTCATTCCCAGAATTAAACAGACAGGTCACAACACAAATGTAAGATGAAGCAGGGAATGGAATATGTAAGTTTTAGGATCAACCACATAGAAAGCAAGTTTGAATGAAAGGATAAGTTACAATAGAACCATAACCGACACACTGCAAACTCAAAACAACTAGCCTGGCCTTTTATATATCAATTCTTCTTCTTTTCATGATTTATTTCCTTATTATAGTCCACAGAAGAAATGATCAGTACACACAAAAGACCAAACAAGACTTAGACTTTCCTAGAATCAGCATAAGTTTTTCAAGTCTTGATTTCTTTTTCAACAAGACTCTCAGTTTTTTAGAAGACTTCAAACCATACTTAGAAATTTCACGATTCACAAAGCAAACAAAGAGGATAATTTTACTTCCTTTAAGCTTAAACAGATTCAGAGATAACAAAATGCTTACAAATGATGCAAGTTAACAAAATGCTTACAAATGATGCAAGTTAACAAAATGCTCACAAATGATGAAAGTTAGTAATATAAGCATACAAGAGTCCTTTTCTTATCATTTCATCAATCATTTAGTTTCAAAAAGGAGATTCAGAGAGTTTTGGAACTATTTTTTTTTTTTTTTTGCAAATATTTCAAAAGAAACAACCTTTAGAAGAGAAAAACTAGCTCAAATACAGATACAATCAAGCAAGCGAGGATTTCAATACTTTCTAGTCCAAATATGTAAAAATAAAAAAAAAACAAAGAAATAGTCATCATATTTCAAAGTTTTAAGGCTATTTTTATATTTGAATTGATCATAGAGGGTCATATAAGTCTAAGAAAAGTGATAGACCTCACAATTTTCCAAAAAATATACTCAAACAGACCACTTCAAGGGAAGATAAAGACTTAAACTCATTTTTCAAGGGCCAGTTCTTATTTAATTTTAGAGTAATTTCAAAACATCATTTAGACTAAACCTAAACTACTAACCAGTAAATACAAGAACATAGGCCAATTTTAAAAGACCCTAAATAGTTTTAGATGATAAACACATGGAAAACTTCTATAAGGCAAACCAAATGAGCTATACTTCATTAAGGACCATCCAACAAACTTAGAAAAATGAACTAAATAACCATAATAGGACTGAGGGCGCTCAAAAACTACAGAACAGTAACCAAACAGTCTCAAAAGTGAAAAGATATCACCCCAGCCCCTTAAAACTAACAAATGAAACAATAAACAAGAAACAAAACTATCGCCTTAAATCTACTAGTTAATACTAAAAGGTCCTTTCAACCTCATCATAGCAGTATCATATCACAGCAGCCTAAATATTTACAATAAAACAGTGTCAGACAAACTAAACTTTCAATGAAACAAGATCATAACTTATACATCTCAATGGAGCAATGTCAAAACTCTAAAACAAATATCATTCCTTATTTCTATAAACCTCCTAATCACAGATTTATCAACATAATCCAGAGATGGTTCAAAACACATCATATCATTCTTATATTATCAAATCTACATGATTAGCAATCTTAATGCATATATACACCAAACAAGATCACAAATACCATAAAAACATTCCAAAATTAGCACATAATTATGATAAGCATCTAAACAGGCTAAGATAATATCGAAATACTTAGAATAGGGGATTACCTTTTTGTAGGGCAACCAAAAGATCAAAGAGGAGGGGTTGGATCAACACACTTCAACACCAACACTTATCCTTTGAAAAACAAGCCTTCGTTTTTGATTTTTTGCTAGTATATTGTAGTATGCTTGAATAGTATAATGTAGTATATTGGTATATTGAAGTAGATTGTAGTATAATGGTAACGTATTTGATAGAGTGATAATATTTTCGTGAAGGGAGAGTTTTAATTCTCGGAATAGAACGTCTAAAATCTCCAAAAAATTCTCAGAAAAAGGCCTCTTCCTGAATGACTATCAACTCTTCTATTTATAGCTTAAAAATGATGCTAGGGATAGAAATGGAAAGATTTTAGGTCACTTAACCGAACTACCCCCAATTCACAAAACCTTATCCTAAACAAATTCAAATTTAGTAAAGGACAAAAATGAATTTCAGCAAGTTGTACCAATTCGTACCTTATCCAACAAAACTCTCACAATAATCATATAAGACAACTAAAATGCCAACTAATTTTCCACAAAAAATACAAACAAAAATCAGAAAATACTAGGATAGTACGCCTCGTCATCAAATAATAAATTTATCACCTTCCAACGGTAAAATAGTACCAAAATCATACAAACAAGATAAAATCCCCAAAGTTAGTACTCACCCGAAGAACCTTCTAGGAAATTTCCCTAGGTTCTCTCATTGAGTACATATGGTGCACAAATTGGCTAAGGGCTCTAGGCCCCGCCCATGGCAACCATATACTTAAGAGAACCCAAGTAACATCCCCAAAAATGACACAATTTGGGACAAATAATTAAAAATTTACATGAAATTGAACCTGGAAATCAAGAGAACTTGTGATAGGGCACAAAAGCCCTCTCAAATCTTGCCAAAAATTGCGGTGGCTTAGCCATGGAGGCAGAACCCTAGAAATCGCATGAAATCACCTGAGAGAGGTGAGGGGTGCGGGGTCTGAGAAATGAAGATGGGGCTGGAATGTTTATTTTTAATAAACTTCCACCCCCTTTTTTTTAAAGAACCCCCCCCCCCCCTCTTTTATTTAATAGAATATATATATATATATATATATATATATATATATATATATATATATTATAAATGTGTATATAGCTAAATATATTAATTATTTAGGCTAAATAAAAATTAAAACTCGTAAACTTAAAATGCAAGCTTTAAAACGAACCTAATATTGACATAGTTCCGAGCAATATTTAAAAATGTGAAAATGCAGTCAAAATGAGCCGTAATTCATACGTTGTCTTAATTAATAATTTTCCCGAGTTAGATGGAGTGGGATACATATTTTCTTTTCAAATCATGTTTGTGAAAGTAAATAACTTGTAATTTCTCGTAACTATCAATTTCATGAACTAATAATTAAACGTCAGTTTTGCAATTTTCTCGAGACTTTTAAAATTTTAATTTCTAAGGGTGTATCCCGACTCCGTTTTTCACTCGGGAAATTTAAAAATTCAAATACGAATCTTATGAGCTGAAAATTAGGTGTCAACAGTGTTCCACAAAGAGGTGAGGTGTTATATCCCGTGTTATCACACCTTCGGAAAATTTGGAAATAATCTTGTCTTGTAAGAAATAAGGCCATAACTAACTTTTATTTGACATAGGAGTTGTGTATGAAAGAATATTAATGTGAAAGTGTCGAATGAGGCCAAGGACAAATTTGGAATTTTGGAAATTAGTTTCGGGAATTACAAAATATGATTCACAAGTTATTGGGCTTGTAAAATGTGAGGCACAATGAGGCCCATTTATTTGAAGGGTGGTCGGCCATCTATGGCCCAAAACCCATGGCCTTATTTAATTTTCCCATGTGCTAATTATATACACTAGTCTTTATCTCTTTAGAAGGTTCAAGAAAATAGACAAGGATAGAAAGCCAAGAACAAGAGCAAGAAGAAAGATGGTCTCGGGTTTGTGGAGGAAAAATTAGCCCCCAAAAATCTTGTCTTAAAATTTTTTCTCTTGTTGGATTTCCACTAATTCAAGGTCCCTTTGTAACTTGGTATAGTTGGTTTGGAGGGAGAAGCTTTAGATTCTTCAAAGTAATCATATCTCCAAGTGAAGAAGACTTGAGGAAAAGGTAAGAATTTCTCCCTTATCTTTGTGTTATTAAGTCTTGGTTGTGTTGTAGTATGTAGAAATATGTTGATCGTATGAAGAAATGGAAGTTTGTAAAGTGGGTGTGTGTTGTAAGTGTGTAGTCGTGGGTATGTACAAATTGTATAGCCACAATGTGTTGAATTCATGCTATATTCTAGTTGTGATTGTGATGAAATGCATATGGGAATTGAAAGTTGGATGAATTTAGTTGATATTGATAAAATGGGCATGTTGGCCGTAGGGTGTGTTTGGCTTGGGATAGAAAGGAATTAAGTTGTTTAGTGTGTTATTGTGATGTTTGCAATATAAATGAAGTTAGAATGATATAAGTTTGTAATGAATTGGAATGTAGAAACTTATGTCGTTTTAGTATGATTTTCCGACATTAAGAAAACGAAGTTGTTTGGTCGTTAATTGTGATGATCATTGATGAATTCGGAAGTTGGAAACATGTTATGAAGTTGTATGCCAAAGATTTGATGTTTTGCATAAGTTATGGCTTTGACGGAAAGTTGTATATTATGTATATCGAGTGTATAACTTAAGGAATAATGATATGAAATATTTCTAAATCTATATTGTGATGATCTTGAGTGATAATGAATGTGAAATCATTAATATTAGTTTGAAAGTTTGGGTTGGAATGAAGGTTATGTCAACTTGTTAGAAAGATGACTAGTTGAAGGATATTGTGTGTTTAATGGTCGTTGTTGATGTTGATGTTGTTGTTTGGGTTGTTGTTGATGGTTTCTAGCCGAGTTGAATTCTCGGGGGTGCTATATGTATAGGGGGAAGTGCTGCCGAAATTTCGGTAGACAAATATGCATTAAGTTGAAATCATGGCACCCATAACTCACAATTGGTAAACTTGACCAATTGCAGATTTTTGACGAAACGGGAAGTGAGTTTGGAAAGGTGTAAGGAGCTTGAAAGGTATGTAAAGCTACCCCAATTCTTCCCTTGGCATGCCCTTAGTGTGTTAGGGTCGGATTCGGGCCTCGAAATACTTCTTGGCTATCGGAATCCGCAAGAGAAAATCTCAGTTTTTCCTTCAGTAGAATTGAACCATTTTGGTATGCTTTTCTCGAAATTATGAAATTTTGTTCTAAATTACTTGGAAAGTCCTAGGATGTCTGTAGAACCTTTTTAGGTGACCCCATAAGCTTGGAGGGCACAATTTGAGCCCGCCGCCTTGTTTGTCCCGAGGCGGGCCCACTATTCCCGGTTTTGCCCTTAATGTACTAAAGCTTTCTTTTTAAGCGATTTTTGAAAGAAACGTTTTGACTACCCTTTTGCTTACCTAACGAATATGGTTTTAAATATTATATTAAGTCTAATAAATTATTTTGACACTCGGAATGAATTCGGGAAGACTATACTTCTGTAAATTAATATGATATCCGAAATGCATCTATTATGATCCCGTCCAACTCCATTGGATTTGTTTGTCTTTGATACACTTCATCGAGTCTTTGAAAACATTTATGATAGTTTTTTTAAATTGCATTAGTCTCTCACTACTCCATTCGTGGATGTCCCAATGTTTCCCACACTGAGCCCGGGCCAGGATATGTTGTCAAGCGTGATCCTTTGCATTGTTCGCCGTGCCTCGATGTGAGGGGGCAGGTATACGCGTACATGGGTTTGTGGAGTATGCTGTGCCATGTACGCTTGTTCTGATATGAATTACTATGGCCATCTGATATGACATATTATGTTACGGGGTTATGCCCCTATTCTGATTCTTCTGTGTTGTGGCACCAGCGTCGGGAGGGTGGCCACGTTCTGTCTGCCAAGTCCCTTGGCAGGGGTCGGATTTGATAAGACATATGTTTCTATACACACTACGCATGTTTTAAAAATATACATCTGATACTTTGTATTTTCTGTTTACTTTCTGTACGTTCTATACCAGTTATGATTTTGTTTCTGCAACTCAGGCTTTACATATTCAGTACATATTTTGTACTGACCCCCTTTCCTCGGGGGCTGCGTTTTCATGCCGCGCAGGTACCGACGACAGGTTTGCCGATCCGTCCGCTTAGGATCTCATTCTGCTATTTTTGGAGCGCTCTTTTATTCACAGCCATCGTTTGGTATAGCCTGTCACTTCTATATGTGTATATTCTCGTTCATGGGTACGGCGGGGCCCTGTCCCATCATATGATTCTGTCGGTCTGTTAGAGGTCTGTGGACATGTTTGTGGGTTGGGATCTTTCTGTACAGCTGTGTGTATATGTTGTGTTTGGGCGATCCCATTCGCCGCGGCGGCCGGTCCGCATATATTCAAATGTTACTCTGTTGGCCCTGTGTGGCCTTTGTTGGTATTTTCTGCGTGCAGGGCATATGGGATAGTCCATAAAACAAAGGAAACTCTGCCGAAACTTTTCTGGAAATTATCTAAGTTGGAAATAAAGCCTTGTCGGCTTCTGCTTTATACTAGAATGTGTTTGAGTGCCCAGATCGGGCACTAGTCACGGCCTACGGGGTTGGGTCGTGACAAAAGTGGTATCAGAGCGGTTCGTCCTCGGAATGTCTACAGGCCGTGTCTAGTAGAGTCTTGTTTATCGGTGTGTTGTGCACCACACCTATAAACAGGAGGATACAGGGCATTTAGGATACTACCCTTCTTTCTGTCTTAGATCGTGCGATAGAGCTGTGTTATCAGGATGACTCCTCCCTAACGAATTGTTACATTTGCAGTTATGCCTCCAAAAAAGGCGACAGCGGCCCAAAAGGCCAAGGCAACAGCTGTGGGAGAGACTAGTCGGGCCCAGAGGGTTACCAGGGCCCATGCTCATATTGCTCCTGATGTTTTGCCCTCGGCAGAGGGCTCTTCCACACCGCCATATGTAGAGGAGATTGGAGCAGCAGCAGCTGCAGGTCGGGGGGCGGCTCCACCGCCAGCTCTCGCAGTTCCAGTACCTGAGCCCCCAGCTCCACGGCCAGGCACTGAGGATCAGACTATGAGAGAGGCAGTCCAGCTATTGACCAGACTTGTGGCGGGACAGGTTCAGGGGCACGGACTGGGAGGTGACCGAGCATATAGGCGTGACAGTTCGAGAGCTCGTGAGTTCTTGACTTGTGGCCCTCCAGAGTTCTTCGGGACAAAGCCTGAGGAGGATCCTGAGAAGTTTATCAGGAAGATGCGACGCACCTTACATTTTATTAATGCTTCCGCGACAGAGTCAGTCACATTGGATTCATACCGGTTGTATGATGTAGCGGCAAATTGGTACGAGTCATGGGAGTTATCTAGAGGGCACGGCGCTCCCCCAGCAGTTTGGGATGATTTTTCTCAGGCTTTTCTTAGCCATTTTCTGCCTCCGGAGTTACGGCGGGCCAAGGCTGACAAATTCTTATTGCTGAGACAGAGGGGTCGCAGTGTTCGAGAGTACAGTATGGAGTTCGACTCATTGGCCCGATACGCACCTGCTGTGGTAGCTACTATGGCCGACAGGATGCACAGGTACATTATGGGGCTGGACCGTTATTTTGTCGACAGCTGTTTGGTATTGGCTGCTCAGCCCGGCATGGATATTGCCCGGATTCAGGCGCACGCCCAGGGCATGGAGGACCGGCATAGGGAGCGTCAGCCTGATAGGAGCCAGGATCGGAGACAGCCCAAGAGGGCCAGATCATCTGGGTATTCTGGAGATTTTCGGGGCAGACAGCCTCAGCAGCCTCAGCAGCCGCAGCAGCCGCAGCAGCCTAGCAGACATCTATCCCAGCCGGCACAGAGCACACCTCCACAGCCTACAGGTCGCAGATTTGATAGCCCAGGGTATTCAGGAGCAGGTCAGAGCTCCAGGGCTTCAGGTTCGCGGACAGATAGGGGTTCTGGTCAGACAAGACCACCTAGGCCTCAGTGTTCCTATTGTGGTAGATACCATCCGGGAGAGTGCTACAGAGCCACCGGTGCATGTTTTTCTTGTGGTCGTCAGGGCCATTCTGTGAGAGATTGCCCGTATAAGGGTAGTTCGGGTGGTGCAGCGCAGCCTATCGGATCAGCCGCCGGGTCTTCATCTTCATCAGTGGCTATGCGCCCTACGGGGCCAGGTACTTCAGCACCAGCGGGTCGCGGCAGAGGCCGTGGTGGAGCTTCTGGTACTAGCGGTCCTTCGAACCGCATTTATGCTTTGGCCAGCCGCCAGGACCAGGAGGCATCGCCTAATGTCGTTACAGGTACATTATTGGTTTTCTCTCGGTCTGTGTATGCATTGATTGATCCAGGTTCGACTTTGTCATATATTTCGCCTCTGGTTGCCAGTAAAATTGGTATAACGTCTGAACCTATAGAGCCGTTTGAGGTAGCCACACCGATTGGGGACTTTATTATAGCGAAACAGGTATATAAAGACTGTTCTGTAACTGTATATGGCCGAGACACTAAGGCCGATCTGGTGGAATTAGATATGATTGAATTTGATGTTATTATGGGAATGGACTGGCTAGCCTCCTGTTATGCTAATGTTGACTGCCAAAATAAGGTAGTTCGTTTCCAGTTTCCCGGGGAGCCAGTTATAGAATGGGCCGGTAATACAGCATCGCCGAAAGGTAAGTTTATTTCATACCTTAAGGCGAAGAAAATGAACAGAAAGGGTTATTTTTATCATCTGGTTCGGGTACAAGACTTGACAACAGAAACGCCGACTCTTCAGTCAGTTCCCGTGGTTAATGAATTTCCGGATGTATTCCCAGATGAGCTTCCAGGCCTTCCTCCGGAGCGGGAGATAGATTTTACTATTGATTTGCTTCCAGATACTCAGCCGATATCTATTCCCCCGTACAGAATGGCACCGGCAGAATTGAAAGAACTGAAAGAGCAGTTGAAGGATCTGTTAGAAAAAGGCTTTATCAGGCCCAGTACTTCGCCTTGGGGAGCCCCGGTATTATTTGTGTGTAAGAAAGACGGGTCGCTGCGTATGTGTATTGATTATCGGCAGCTGAATAAGGTAACCATAAAGAATAAATACCCCCTCCCCAGAATTGATGATTTGTTTGATCAGTTGCAGGGCGCCAAATATTTTTCAAAGATAGATCTTCGGTCAGGCTATCACCAGGTACGGGTACGAGAGGCTGATATTCCTAAGACAGTGTTCCGGACCAGATATGGGCATTATGAATTCAGAGTTATGTCTTTTGGGCTGACTAATGCTCCTGCGGTATTCATGGATTTAATGAACCGGGTATTCAGGCCGTTCTTAGACATGTTCGTAATTGTATTTATCGATGATATCCTGGTTTATTCTCGGTCCGAGGCAGAGCACGCAGATCATCTGAGAGCGGTACTTGGGGTACTTCGGCATCGGAAATTATATGCAAAATTTTCTAAATGTGAATTCTGGCTGGCCTCAGTGGCATTCCTGGGGCATATTATTGCAGCTGATGGTGTCCGGGTGGATACACAGAAGATTGAGGCCGTGAAAAATTGGCCCAGACCCACGACGCCCACAGAGGTACGTAGTTTCCTGGGGTTAGCAGGCTATTACAGAAGATTTGTGGAAAAGTTTGCTTCAATTTCAGCGCCTTTGACAAGGCTAACTCAGAAGGGAGCCAAGTTCCAATGGACTGATGCTTGTGAACGAAACTTCCAGTTGCTGAAAGAGAAGTTGACTACCGCCCCAGTTCTGACCCTTCCAGAGGGACCCGATGGATATGTTATTTATTGTGACGCTTCTGGCATGGGGACAGGCTGTGTATTAATGCAGCACGGCAGAGTTATAGCGTATGCTTCCCGGCAGCTCAAAAAGCATTAAAAGAATTATCCTACCCACGATCTGGAGCTCGCAGCGGTGATTCATGCTCTGAAGATATGGAGACACTATTTATATGGCGTTCATGTTGATATCTATACTGATCATAAGAGTCTCCAGTATATTTTCAGGCAGAGAGAGCTTAATTTGCGGTAGCGGAGGTGGCTGGAGCTTCTGAAAGATTCTGATGTGGATATTCTGTATCATCCGGGCAAGGCTAATGTTGTTGCAGATGCGCTCAGCCAGAAATCTATAGGCAGCTTGGCAGATTTACAGCCAGACAGGAGAGACATAGCTCGTGATATTCAGTAGTTGGCTAGTCTTGGGGTTCGTCTAGCCGATTCTGGAGATACCCAGATTTCTGTTCGAGGGGTTTCTGAGTCATCCATCAAGGACGATATTAAGCGGCGTCAATATGAAGATCCTGTTTTAGCTCGGTACAGAGACACAGCCTATGATAAGGAGAAGACTCCGTTCGAGTTTACACCAGACGGAGCCTTACTATACAGAGGCAGGTTGTGTGTGCCTGATATTGCAGGGCTACGACAGCAGGTTATGGGCGAGGCACACTATGCTCGCTATTCTGTCCATCCTGGGTCTACGAAGATGTACCATGATCTTAGATGCCTATACTGGTGGGATGGCATGAAATGGGATATCGCAGAATTTGTCGACTAGTGTCCAAATTGTCAGCAGGTCAAAATTGAACATCAGAAACCGGGTGGACTGTTGCAAGAAATGGAAATTCTGACGTGGAAGTGGGAGATCATTAATATGGACTTCATTACAGGTTTGCCTCGCACTCCACGGAAGTATGATTCCATCTGGGTTATTGTTGATAGGCTGACAAAATCAGCCCATTTTCTCCCCGTCAGAACTACTTATTCCGCCGAGGATTATGCTAGGCTTTATATTAAAGAAATAGTGAAGCTTCATGGAGTTCCTATATCTATTATCACTGACAGAGGTGCTCAGTTCACAGTGAACTTCTGGAGATCTTTTCAGGAAGGATTAGGGACTCAGCTGAGCCTGAGCACGGCTTTTCATCCTCAGAGTGACGGACAGGCCGAGCGCACTATCCAGACGCTTGAAGATATGTTGCGGGCCTGTGTTATTGATTTCAGAGGTAGCTGGGAGGATCACTAACCATTGATCGAAATTGCTTATAATAACAGTTACCATTCCAGCATCCAGATGGCTCCGTACGAGGCTCTGTATGGCAGGAAATGCAGGTCACCGATCGGCTGGTTTGATATTGGCGAGACAGAGTTAATTGGCCCAGATATGATCCAGCAGGCCGTTGATAAGGTGAAACTTATTCGAGAGCAACTATTGGCAGCCCAGAGTCGACAGAAATCATACGCTGATAAACGACGTCGTCCTTTGGAATTCCAGGTTGGTGATTGGCTATTTCTGAAGGTATCGCCTATGAAAGGCGTAATGCGGTTCGGCAGAAAGGGTAAGATTAGTCCGCGTTATATTGGGCCTTATCTGATTGTGCGAAAAATTGGTAACGTTGCCTATGAGTTAGATCTGCCATCTGATTTGGAAGCGGTACATCCGGTATTCCATGTATCTATGCTCCGCAAATGCATTGGTGATCCCTCCAAAATATTTCCTGCAGATGATATTCAGGTGACGGAGCAGTTATCTTACGAGGAGCAGCCCATAGCCATTCTAGACCGCCAGGTAAGAAAGCTCCAGAACAAAGATGTAGCCTCTGTTAAGGTGCTGTGGCGGAACGATAATAGGGAGAAAATGACCTGGGAGGCCGAAGAGGAGGTAAAGAAGAAATACCCTCATTTGTTCTCTATGCCCTCAGGTAATCTCGAATCCTTGCTTAATTCTATTTCTTATAATGAATGTGTGTCGTATGGGTTATCTATAAGCATAAACTCCCCCAAAAGCATTTTTAGACCCTATAGGATTAATTTAACATTCGAGGATGAATGTTCTAAAGGGGGGGACGATGTTATATCCCGTGTTATCACACCTTTGGAAAATTTGGAAATAATCTTGTCTTGTAAGAAATAAGGCCATAACTAACTTTTATTTGACATAGGAGTTGTGTATGAAAGAATATTAATGTGAAAGTGTCGAATGAGGCCAAGGACAAATTTAAAATTTTGGAAATTAGTTTCGGGAATTACAAAATATGATTCACAAGTTATTGGGCTTGTAAAATGTGAGGCAAAATGAGGCCCATTTATTTGAAGGGTGGCCGGCCATCTATGGCCCAAAACCCATGGCCTTATTTAATTTTCCCATGTGCTAATTATATATACTAGTCTTTATCTCTTTAGAAGGTTCAAGAAAATAGACAAGGATAGAAAGCCAAGAGCAAGAGCAAGAAGAAAGATGGTCTCGGGTTTGTGGAGGAAACATTAGCCCCCAAAAATCTTGTCTTAAAATTTTTTCTCTTGTTGGATTTCCACTAATTCAATGTCCCTTTGTAACTTGGTATAGTTGGTTTGGAGGGAGAAGCTTTAGATTCTTCAAAGTAATCATATCTCCAAGTGAAGAAGACTTGAGGAAAAGGTAAGAATTTCTCCCTTATCTTTGTGTTATTAAGTCTTGGTTGTGTTGTAGTATGTAGAAATGTGTTGATCGTATGAAGAAATGGATGTTTGTAAAGTGGGTGTGTGTTGTAAGTGTGTAGCCGTGGGTATGTACAAATTGTACAGCCATAATGTGTTGAATTCATGCTATATTCTAGTTGTGATTTTGATGAAATGCATATGGGAATTGAAAGTTGGATGAATTTAGTTGATATTGATAAAATGGGCATGTTGGCCGTAGGGTGTGTTTGGCTTGGGATAGAAAGGAATTAAGTTGTTTAGTGTGTTATTGTGATGTTTGCAATATAAATGAAGTTAGAATGATATAAGTTTGTAATGAATTGTAATGTAGAAACTTATGTCGTTTTAGTATGATTTTCCGACATTAAGAAAACGAAGTTGTTTGGTCGTTAATTGTGATGATCATTGATGAATTCGGAAGTTGGAAACATGTTATGAAGTTGTATGCCAAAGATTTGATGTTTTGCATAAGTTATGGCTTTGACGGAAAGTTGTATATTATGTATATCGAGTGTATAACTTAAGGAATAATGATATGAAATATTTCTAAATCTATATTGTGATGATCTTGAGTGATAATGAATGTGAAATCATTAATATTAGTTTGAAAGTTTGGGTTGGAATGAAGGTTATGTCAACTTGTTAGAAAAATGACTAGTTGAAGGATATTGTGTGTTTAATGGTCGTTGTTGATGTTGTTGTTGTTGTTTGGGTTGTTGTTGATGGTTTCTAGCCGAGTTGAATTCTCGGGGGTGCTATATGTATAGGGGGAAGTGCTGCCGAAATTTCGGTAGACAATTATGCATTAAGTTGAAATCATGGCACCCATAACTCACAATTGGTAAACTTGACCAATTGCAGATTTTTGACGAAACGGGAAGTGAGTTTGGAAAGGCGTAAGGAGCTTGAAAGGTATGTAAAGCTACCCCAATTCTTCCCTTGGCATGCCCTTAGTGTGTTAGGGTCGGATTCGGGCCTCGAAATACTTCTTGGCTATCGGAATCCGCAAGAGAAAATCTCAGTTTTTCCTTCAGTAGAATTGAACCATTTTGGTATGCTTTTCTCGAAATTATGAAATTTTGTTCTAAATTACATGGAAATTCCTAGGATGTCTGTAGAACCTTTTTAGGTGACCCCATAAGCTTGGAGGGCACAATTTGAGCACGCCGCCTTGTTTGTCCCGAGGCGGGCCCACTATTCCCGGTTTTGCCCTTAATGTACTAAAGCTTTCTTTTTAAGCGATTTTTGAAAGAAACGTTTTGACTACCCTTTTGCTTACCTAACGAATATGGTTTTAAATATTCTATTAAGTCTAATAAATTATTTTGACACTCGGAACGAATTCGGGAAGACTATACTTCTGTAAATTAATATGATATCCGAAATGCATCTATTATGATCCCGTCCAACTCCATTGGATTTGTTTGTCTTTGATACGCTTCATCGAGTCTTTGAAAACATTTATGATAGTTTTTTTAAATTGCATTAGTCTCTCACTACTCCATTCGTGGATGTCCCAATGTTTCCCACACTAAGCCCGGGCCAGGATATGTTGTCAAGCGTGATCCTTTGCATTATTCGTCGTGCCTCGATGTGAGGGGGCAGGTATACGCGTATATGGGTTTGTGGAGTATGCTGTGCCATGTACGCTTGTTCTGATATGATTTACTATGGCCATCTGATATGACATATTATGTTACGGGGTTATGCCCCTATTCTGATTCTTCTGTGTTGTGGCACCAGCGTCGGGAGGGTGGCCACGTTCTGTCTGCCGAGTCCCTTGGCAGGGGCCGGATTTGATATGACGTATGTTTCTGTACACACTCCGCATGTTTTAAAAATATACATCTGATACTTTGTATTTTCTGTTTACTTTCTGTACGTTCTATACCAGTTATGATTTTGTTTCTGCAACTCAGGCTTTACATATTCAGTACATATTTCGTACTGACCCCCTTTCCTCGGGGGCTGCGTTTTCATGCCGCGCAGGTACCGACGACAGGTTTGCTGATCCGTCCGCTTAGGATCTCATTCTGCTATTTTTGGAGCGCTCTTTTATTCAGAGCCATCTTTTGGTATAGCCTGTCACTTCTATATGTGTATATTCTCGTTCATGGGTACGGCGGGTCCCTGTCCCGTCATATGATTCTGTCGGTCTGTTAGAGGTCTGTGGACATGTTTGTGGGTTGGGATCTTTCTGTACAGCTGTGTGTATATGTTGTGTTTGGGCGATCCCATTCGCCGCGGCGGCCGGTCCGCATATATTCAAATGTTACTTTGTTGGCCCTGTGTGGCCTTTGTTGGTATTTTCTGCGTGCAGGGTATATGGGATAGTCCGTAAAACAAAGGAAACTCAGCCGAAATTTTCTGGAAATTATCTAAATTGGAAATAAAGCCTTGTCGGCTTCTGCTTTATACTAGAATGTGTTTGAGTGCCCAGATCGGGCACTAGTCACGGCCTACGGGGTTGGGTCGTGACATGAGGTTTGCATAATCAAGAACCTAGGTTAATTATTTTAATAATGTTGGTTTTACCCCTATGAGCTCGAATTCTTCAAGCTTTGCTTACTTAAATATGTCCATCATT
The DNA here is from genome assembly GCF_019175385.1 of Lycium barbarum. Lineage (NCBI taxonomy): Eukaryota > Viridiplantae > Streptophyta > Magnoliopsida > Solanales > Solanaceae > Lycium > Lycium barbarum. The sequence continues at coordinate 48,091,323 of NC_083345.1, read as the reverse complement.
TCTAGTCCTCTCAGATCTACGGGTTTCCTACAAAGATGGACGATGGAATCCAAGTTGATGTTCGCGCTCCTGTTCGCCCTCGAGGTAGGTTACGGCTACCTTCTTTGATAGACTTCGAGTGGACTTACGTATTCGTGTGTTAGATGAAATGGAGAATGCATGTATAGGATTTTGCTGTTTGGGATGGAATTCTTAAGATGGTACTGTTATGCGATTTATTTGTTCGGGCTTGTGGCCTGTAGATTCACTAGGTTCATGGGTTGGTATTCCCCTGTGTATTGGTGGGCTTTTTGTGATTTGGGAGACTAGTTGTTCGGTACTTGGCTTACTATGTTCCATTGATGAGGAGTTTCCGTATGATGTGCATAAATATGCCCTGCGTTATTTAATATTGAGTCATAAAATAGTATTAAAATTGATTGACGTGCCAAAAAGACATGAAATGATTCTAGACTGGATGTTTAGTGGTGACTTTATAAGTAGAAAACGTGTTTATCATACATTGATGTCGCTAGAAAGTGAAGGAATGAGGAGATATTGTTATTGTGATTTTGCCCTTCCTGGACTTTGGAGGCTATTGATATATCCTAATTAAAATTTGGTAGTATCTTACGTGTTGTCGTTTGATACGAGGATAGTGTTCTATTATGGCTTATTATGTAGCCTTTTCATGATATTGTTGGTCTGTCCACGCGTGATACTTGTGATATTAATTTGATTATTTACATTAAACTCAAACATTTCAGACATTCTCATCCTTCATGATATACTGTTGATATATTGATGATACTTGAGGAAGCATTGTTATGAGCTGGGCTTAGTTGGATGAGAGTGACGTGAGGACCGATGTCTGATAGTTATCCTAGAATCGAGGATGTGAGTTTCGATTGCTGAGGTTGTTTTCAGAGAGGTAGCGGTTGCCGAGGTTATTGCCAGAACCGTGAGGTACCTGGACTTCACGGGTCCCCCATGGGTTGTGCTACCGATATGTGATGTTCTATCATCGGAGTACATATGTACACTAAATATACATTGCATCCATATTTCATACATTATTGCATTGCATTGTACCTTTGGCTTCTTGTGATATTGTTTTGGTATTCTTGTGATCTAGTTGTTATATACAAATTCAGATACGAATTTGAATTGGATGAATTGAGACTTGATACAGTTGGGCGTAGTTGCTATAACCACAGGCCATGATCCCAGATTATCTTTGTTGATTGTTGTAGGCTCAATTGTATATTTTGGCTTCCTAAAGTTAGGTGAATAATCAATATTAGAATGATGGAATGACTTCCCGATACTAGGAGTGAATAGTGTTATGGTAGTTGACTTGTGATACTTGAGCGAGATTGTCAATTGTATGTTAGATGGGATAGAAGAGAGCATAATGTAGGTTAGGCAAACGGATCATTAGGGGAGAGTTGATGAGAATAAGAATCTTTGTTGTTGCGACGAGCGGTAGGTAATGTACACTGTTGACCTAGTTTTACCTACCATGCTTATTTGTGAAATCTTTTACTGATATGTTCTTCTAACCATTGTCGGCCTATGATGCTTACCAGTACTAGTGTTGTACTTATACTACTCTTGCTACATCCCTTTTTGGGGTGTAGAGTTTTTCAGGTTATTGATTGTTGAAGTTTTCCAGAAGATGCATGGTGCCTATCTTGAAGGCCTCCATCCTTTTCATTCCGAGATGGAGGATGGGTCTTAGATTTATTATTGTATTCCGGTTCATCATTAGTCGCTCTTGTACTAGTCTAGGCCAGGTCATGGGAATGATCATTGTATCTATTTAATAGTTATAAACACTTCCGCTATTTCGTTTAAATGTATTGGTTGACTTCTGTCTTTCAATTATTATATTGCTTGAAGATTAATAAATCTCGTTCTTTACTTGTAAATATTTTGTTTGGATTGAGGGTTCGCCTATCGAGGTGGGAATGGTAGGTTCCCGCACGATCCCAAAGTGGGTTGTGATAGTTCAATTGCGGATAATCGATACACATCCGCATAGAACCATTTTTCTTCATCACGAACACTACGGGAGCACCCTAAAAGGAAAAACTAGGTCTGATGAACCCCTTTCTCAACAAGTCTTGTAATTGCTCCTTCAACTCCCTAAACTCTGCCGGAGCCATATGATAAAGTGGAATAGAAATAGGCTGAGTGCCTGGCTCCAAATCAATAGAGAAATCAATATCATGATCAGGTGGAATACCCGACAAGTCTGTGGGAAAGACCTCTACAGCCTCTACATACTCGCTAACTACAAGAACTGACTCCGAGGAAGGAGTGTCCGCACTCTTATCCCGAGCATGCGCTAAGTAATCCAAACACCGCTTATCTACTAACTTTATCGCTTGAAGGAACGATATAATCTTCTTGGCAGCAGGGGTGCCCTTTGACTCTAATCTCAAAATGCCTGGTATGGCTAACGTGACTATCTTGGCATGATAGTCCAGAATCCCGTGATAGGGAGACAACCAACTCATGCGCAAGATAATCAAACTCTACCATATATAGGATCACCAAGGCTACCTACGTATCGTAACCCATGTGTAACACCTCGTACCTTCAAACTGAACCTTATGCATAATTCTAAGTAAGAAAACTAAGATGGGGAGTGTTAGGATTAAAATTCATTTCAGTTTAGTGATCAACGTTTTACAGACCGTAAATTGGACCTCAAAAAATCCAGCTCACTGTTATCGATTTACGGCGGGTTTTATGGTTCGTACAAGTTTCACAGACCGTACTTTGTACAGTAAAATATTCTACGGATCGTATTTTGTACCGTATAAGGTGCAGGATTAAACCAAGCCATTGGAACCAATTTGCGATAACTTTTACGAATCTTAAATCTATTTACGGACCGTAAAAGTGGACCATAAAAGTCTAGCCGACTGAACAGTAGAAATTCGCATTTTCAGTCATTTATTCCATATTTTTCTTTCTCCTCAAGCCCTAGCATGAATTTGTATCCTCCCCTCATCCTCTTACATCAATGCAAGTCACTCCTAAGTATTCCAAGTGAATTCTAACATATACACATGAATTCTAAATAGAAATCCTTTGTTTCTAACCTAGGGTTTTCAAGAAAATCCATCTCAAGGTTCAAGGTTCAAGCTTTTGGGTTTTTTTCTTCAAGATGCAAACGTTGTTGCAAGTTTTGGAGCGATTAAGGTATATAGGGCTTCTATCCACATGTGAGAACATTATTGTTCTTCCCCATTCCACGTATAATCCATGAAAGTACAATTTCCCTCTGGGTTAGATAATGATGTCTTAGTTTATGATGAACCCTAGGTGCAAGATTATACATATGTATACCATTATGTTCAACCATGTTTCCGTTATTTGTACTCATTAATATCATTTCGGTTACCATGAATCCATCTGTAATCCATGAACACCCATGTTTTGAATTCCATGGGTTTTTAAATGCAAGTTATGAATCATTATAATTAATTCCATGAAATCCTGCACGTTCCCATGTTTCATACAAGTTATACTATATATCTAAATTCTTGTTAAGTTACACTTATAAATCATGTTTACAAGTCATGTTTATGAAATCCAACGGCTACTAATCCAACTATATTCATGTTCATGTTTGGGGAGTTGCACAAATTACCGAGAAGGTTTAATACCTGAAACTATGCATGCTAACGTAGGATAGGGATCGCTCCGCCTATTTAGGAAGATTCCCTCATGTTACCCATTGAGGGTTATTTATGGATCCATTCATTTCATGTTCATGTCTCGTACCCCGACAAGGTAGGAGATGGCTTAGCTGATTGGGTAGAGATCAGACGCCACGTGCTCATGTGGTGGTTACATATCTGTTATACTAGGGCTCTCCCATTTATTAGTGTTTTACTCATGTTATATTATATTCATGTCAGATTATGTTTATGTTCATGTTCATGTTCAGCTTACAGTTTCAGTTCTATTATTTCTTGTGCCATGTCTATTCATTTTGTTGTTCTACATACCAGTGCAATTCAAATGTAATGATTGTTGTTCCCAATGCAGACCCAAGTATACGTGGTCGCCAAGTAATATAGTGACTTGTAAAAGTCAGATATCGTACCATAGAGACTTATGATCATCGATTCAATAAGAATTCACTATTACTACTAATTATGCAAGTAAGAAAGAAAATATTTGATTGTTTTGCAAACTAATGTGAAAAATAAATAACTAACTATTTAAGCGAACAATTTGTAACGAACATTGTTTAACACTTGAGTTTATCACAGAGAGAAGAACATTCTAGGGTTAAGGCACTTTCATATTCATGTTGCGCATTCACTCCGATTGACTTCTATTCTTTATCGAGTTACAGATTGACAGGGTTGATATTATGACTACGAATCTCTCGAGTTCTCTATTCACCTATTCGTATTACTTTCATGCTATATCTCTATGGTCATGAACATTCCACACGAATGAAATTGTATTTCCTGTATATCAACCAAATAGGGCGAACTGGGTATATCTCTATCCTAGACGTGAATCCGCTCCCCGATGCCTTGGGTTAAGATCCTACTCTACTTTATCTTTGTTCTATATTTGTATTCCTCTCTCGAGTTCATTCGAAGAATCAAAGATATACCTACTGGTCACAAATAGTTGAGCACAAGATTAAATAACTAACACATCTAATAAATACAATCAACGTCAACTCCAGTTCATACGACAACAATCATACTTTGTCCATAACCCCAGAACAAGGGAATTTAGTCGCTTATATTCGGATTACAACAATAGAATTTCATGTTCGAATGAAGAAAAGATGAAATAATCAAGGTAAAAGAGGAAACCCTAAGATGATAAGCCTTACTCCTTGCTCTTTGCGAAAAAAGGCATTCCTCCCCCTTCAATAACGACGAAGGGTTCTATTTATAGTGTTGAGAAATAACCCTCCAAGGCCCATCAAAAATGGGTCTAAAAATTGGCACAAGAGCAATTTGATTCAAGCCATGAGCCGATCTTTTCCTAAAGCGTGACAGGGCCATGTTTTGAGTTAAGATCAGCGAGGCTTCTGGTCCTTTTTATACTTAGACAATTTCTTGACATCTTCACTTTTGGATGTCCACCATCGCTGAGCGAGGTCCAAGAAATGACTATGTCGTGCTATGGGTTGAGCTCGGCGTGGTCAGTGGTGAATTTCACACTTAGAAAAATCTTGAAGCTTCACTGTGTCCCCCTAGCCTAGGTGAGTGAAGCCCATGGCACAACTATGTTGTGCTTTGAAGCAGTTGGTGGTTTAGAGATGATTGGTATCAAAAAATTGGTATTCAGTGCTAGTAAATGGTCAATCTCATGGATCTTTTCACTCTACTAGAGGCTTGAAGCAGGGTGACCCCTTGTCACCAACACTTTTCATCATAGCAGCTGAAGTCTTGGCTAGAAACCTGAATAGTCTACATAAAGATACTACTTTTAAAGGATATGTCATGCCAAAATAGAGCCCTTTGATTAACCATTTATCATATGCTGTTGATACAATACTTTTATGCTCAGCTGATCCTGTGTTATTGAAGAAGATAATGAAGATTCTGAGGGACTATGAGAGACATCTGGTCAGCTGGTTAACAATGACAAGAGTTTTTTCTATGTGCATGAGAAAGTCCCAGCAGCTGTGGTTACCAGAATTAAAAGGAAAACTGGTATGATGAAAGGCTATTTTCCTTTTACATGTCTGGGATGTCCTATATTCTATGATAGAAGGAAAATTGTCTATTATGAAAGTCTGATAAAGAAGGTGATGAATAGAGTGATGTCTTGGCAAAACAGGCTATCGTCATTTGGTGGAAGCTACATATTAATTGCACATGTTCTACAGACAATGCCAGACTATTTATTATCTGCAATGAATCCACTGAAAGGTGTTATATACCAATTACATAAGATCTTTGCCAAGTTCTTTTGGAGTAACACTGCAGGTGTTAAAGGCAAGCACCGGGTGGCTTGGGATAAAATGTGTTTGCCAAAGTGTGAAGGTAGTCTTGGCTTTAGATCATTGCATGATATATCCAAAGCCTTTTTTGCAAAACTGTTTCTCTATGGGGAGCCTTCATGGGTAACAAATATTGTAAGAAGTTGCATCCAATTATAGCACAGGCCAAAGGAGCATCAAATGTGTGGAAGAAACTGGAGGCAGTGAGAGATGATGTAGAACATCAAATATGGTGGCAATTGAAAGGAGGTACTTCTAGCTTCTGGTTTGATAACTGGACAAAAGAAGGTGCTTTGTACTTTGTTGATAATGAGCTGGTCATTGATGAGGAGATAAAGGTGAGGGAATTTACATCTGATGGGGAGTGGAATTTTCCAAAATTACAGGAATTTCTTGCTGAAGAAACTGTGGAATACATACAAGATACCATTAGTCCAAAGCTGATTCAAGCTAATAATGATAAAGCTTGGTGGATGGGTGAAACAAATGGAAAATTTACAGTCAAAAGTGCATGGGAGGAAACTAGACTAAAGCAAGATAGTCTTGAAGCTTATAGATATATCTGGTTGAAAGGATTGCCTATTAAAATAAGCTTCTTTTTATGGAGAGTTTGGAAGAGGTGCATAACAACTGATGACAAGCTTAAGAGAATGCATATCAATATTGTCTCAAGATGCTGGTGTTGTCAAGAGCATAAGCAGGAAACCATGTCCCATTTTTTTCTAACTTCTCCAATAACTTTCAAGCTTTGGAAACAGTTTGCTTTTTATGTAGGTTTTAATATAGAAGGTCGCCATTTGCAGCATATCATTATTCTATGGTGGAAAGCCAATGCACCTTCAAAGCTACAAGGGATATTTCAAGCCATGCCAGCTATCATTATGTGGGAGATCTGGAAAAGAAGAAACTCAATCAAACATGGAAAACATATATCATATAGCAGAATGGTATACCAGGTTCAACAAACAGTACATCACCTGATCAGAGTGAAGTATCCTTGGTTCTGCAGAATTCCACCAGACTGGCCTGCTGTTATAGACCTGTTGAGCAACTACAAGCCAAAACTGCATTACTGCAAGGTTATATGGAAAATGCCACAGCATGGATTGAAGTGTAATATAGACGAAGCTTCTCAAGGTAATCCAAGAATCAGCTCATATGGATTTTGCATCAGAAATGACAGAGGAAATCTTGTTTATGCTCAGGCCAAGCAGATTGGCTTGACCTCAAACATGATGGCAGAAACAATAGCTATCCAGGAAGCTATGAAATATTGTTTAGGTAATAACATTCAAAATGTTACATTGGAAACTGATTCATTGGTTCTAAAAAACATACTACAAGATGTTTGGAAGATCCCTTGCCAAATTGTGGAGAAAGTGGAGCAGATTCAGCAAATAATGGAACAGCTGCAGGTACAAGTTTTGCACAAATTTAGAGAAGGAAATCAGCTGACAGGTTTCCTAGCAAATGCAGCACTGGAAGTAGAGAATCAGCTGGAATTCACTAGCTTTGAATCACTGCCAATACTAGGAAGGAAGATACTAAATTTAGACAAGGCACAAATTCCATCACTGAGTATCAAAACAAGGAAGATTCAGCCTACTTGAAGATGGAGCAGTTCACTTATTATTTTATGATTACAAAGTGTAAAACTATCTTTGAGTATGCATACTCAAAGATGGTGAGCATCAATTATTTTTTGTTTTCGACTTTCACTGTTGAACTTGATCATTATTAATAAAACATCAGGGGGCCATGTCTCCTGACAAATTTGATTAAAAAAAAATTACATACATTAACTATATTCAACAAGTGCACCCTCAACCTTATTTTTTTCTAGTTTCCACCTCAACTTCTCTTTATATATACTTCCCATTTACTTTCAAGCGCTAAATTTCTAGAGTGCCTTAGGAGTTCAGGATCAAATATTACAAGTTATACCAACAAAGGGGATGACTAAACATGTGGCTATCAAATAAAATAGGCTAAAGGCTCAAAGGAGTTAACGAATTATACCACATATGGGTAGGCAAATAAATGGTCAAATAGCATGGCTAACAAAGAAATGCCTATATCTTCTCCTAACTTAACACGCCCAGTTTCACTTCGTAAATATACCGAGCAAGTTCTAGACATCAATATGATATATGGAATATATACAAAAAACACTCACCACACATGGCACAGTCATGGTTAAAGATGGATCCACATTGCCCCTCTACTTATCAAACAAGGATACGAATTCAATGAAAGCATTTTTAAGCCAAAATATTTTATCCACGAGTCAAGTAGAAGAGCTTAGGCATTTCAACACAAGTTATTATTTTTAAGCATGGTTTCACTTCCAAAAATTCAAGATTTGCTCATGTTGTCAATAGTGTACCTACTCCCAAGCACCTAGCATTCAATTGGTTTTTAAGGGATCTCATCTCACCTTCTACCTAAAAAGAGTTACGGTTCAAAGTACTTCCTAGAAAAGAACCGAAAACAAAAACCAAGGGGTGCGCTAACTACTAGCACGACTCAACATAATAATATTAAATAATACTTGTTACAGGCCACGAATAGTTATGAAGTATCACAACCGATAATATCCTAAAGATAAATGAAGAACAAGTTAAGTGACAAAACAAAAAATCGTATGACTTAGTACAGACCCAAATAAAAGAGTTTACTTCCAACCCTACACTTAAAATCAAACACTGTCCCCAATCCATAATCGTAAAGCCAAAATAGGGGTAAGAAATAACTCCATGTCTACTCATCCTCCTCGGCCTGATAATCAACATCTCCAGCAACGTAATCACTACTCGTGGGAGGAACATTTGTATCCCCAAGGTCACTATCTGACTTATACTCCTCCTCAACATCCACATCACTAGCTGGGTCCTGTGCCTCTGACTCAGGGGTAGGGATGTCATCATCCAGTGGCTCCTCATAAGCTGACCCCATCTTGCACAACACCAATGCGTGTGTACTGAGCGGAAACCACTCATCAACATAACCCAATTGCTCAGGTGTAGCAGCATGCGGGCCAAGTGACAACTGGAGCCTCTAGAGGGCATACATATTTACCATAATAGCATAGTCTCTGGCGTGCTGCTGCGTTTCCGTCAACATTTGCCCTTTTACATCTTCCGAGTTCTTCACCCGGAAGATGTTCCTTACTCACGCCGTCCAGATGACATATATGAGTTAGGGTGCTGCAAAGAAAAATCTGCGACCATTGCATCCTGTTCGAGCTTCCTTCATATTCATAATCTCCTCTATGTTGATATGCTGCCCTGTCATTAGTGCATAAATCAAAAAAGTACGCTCTCAAGTCACATCTAAGAAATGGGTTGTAGCAACCCCCTAGGGAGGATGCTACTTAACGAAATTTATCCATACTAACTAATTTAAATATTTGGCAATATGTTTACTAGTAGAACAAAATAATAAATACATATGTAATCCGACTATACCACAAAATTTAGAAGAAATAAATTGAAATAATGATTTTATCTTGTGGTAGCGGAAATAGGCCCATGTGAACAAGTTTTAAAATACAACATCTCAACATAGTATTAATCCCATCATAAAAATGGAAAACACCTATTTTGAGTTAATTCAACACTTTAGAATTCATCAAACACGTAGTAGAGAAATATTTTTCATGCTACAACATCCAAGGCTCATAGCAAGCATGAAATTCAACTCCCAATCTCAAATACAAACTAAAGTTAAGTTTCTCAAGTTCAACACAAGTACTGAATTTAAAATATTACAAGATTTGGGCATGGACACTTCCAAAATACTCAATTCATTCATCAAAACCAAGTTACAAAATATTAGCATCATGACCCCAAATTTCAGTCAAAAGTGCATATCTAAGTGTATCACATGGATCACGTACAGGTCCCCGAAAGTATACAAAATGAACATGCTCATGAAAATGTGATCTTCATATAAGCTTCCAAAGAGTCTATTTCAAATTGTCATCTTCAAGTCTCTCTCGGAACATCACCTAAGATAGTAACAAACTGTTACGCCTGTCGTTTTCATCGTAGGAGAACTTATGGTTTCCTAGTCTGGTATGCCTTTGGGATAGAGACCCATGCCATAGTTTTGAAGGTATAAAGTGTCTTACCCCGTGTACAAAGGTACCAGCCGGTATTCTTGGTAAATTACAAGATTAGAAGTTCAACGAATCGAATCGACGCAACCTGAACTGATTCAGGAAAATCTGGAAACGATATGTCGACGGACAGTCATTGTGCAGTGTCATTATGGTTCTGCATCCTTGAATCTGCACGTGCAGGTCGACGGAGCAAGTCGACGGACCATTGACACGTCGACCCGTTCGTCGAACCGCTCCGCTGGAACTTTTTAGTTCCAAGTATAAATATATGATCCCACGACTTTATTTCCCATTTTCTCTCTTCCAAGTCAGAGAAAACAGTAGTATATTTACTCCCAATATTTCCTATCATAATAGTGGAGATTTGGCAAGATTCGAGCCGCGTAAAACCCGAGCTTGTGAAGAAGAAGGTTGCTTCTAGGGTTTCTTCAAGGTTGTAAAGCTTAGGAAGTTGGAGTTGAAGTTGATCCTTAGAATCTTAGACCCCTCAAGGTATGTAAATATTTTCTACCCTTATATTTAAGTTAATCACTAAGAGTTTTAGTGTAAGTAAAGAGAAGATACTTATGGAAGTGGTAAATGGATGAAGGGTAAGATAGTGACTTGGGGCTATTTTAAGAGATGATTGAGAATGGGCTTGAGTATATTTGATATGTAAGTGTTGTCAGTATTGTTGTGGATATTATGGTTGATGTTGGATGGAATGTGAAGTTGAAGAGTTGTAAGCTTACAAGGGAAATGTTGTCCATAATTCATTAAGCTCTATTTGTAGTAAAAAATGGTTCGTTAACGAGGTAATTAGTCTAATTAAGGCCTATGTTATCTTGATTGTATACCTACGAGTTTGAGAATTAGAAGTTGGACGATTGGATATACTTCAAGGTATGTTAAGGTTATTCTTTCCTTCTTTTGGCATGATCTTATGATATGAATCTACAAGTGAGTAAACGAGCTTTCATAGTACTCTACTCTTAGAAGCACAAGGAGTACCTCAGTCTTTGACGTTCCTATTCCCTGTATGATTGTCCTTCTGTTCATGGGTCTTGAGATTTCTTATGATAATGATGTTAGCTCTAAGGTTGTCCGTCGGAGGTAATGAGGCTTTATGTCACTCCGAGCGTTCTATGTACATGTTTCGGTTATGCATTGCATTCATATACATATGCATATTGACCCATGACCAGAAAGCGTTATATACGTGTATACTATATGTATATCGGGTATGGAGGAAAGGAATAGGCGTTATATATGCATTACCACCTAATCGGCTGGTGAACCTTGATGATGATATATGAATCGGGCCGTACAATCCTCGGCGCTATTATATGGGATATGGATTGGGCTGAAAGTTCCTCAGCACTATGACCTATAGATATACATGAGCACGACTATCATTGAGAGCATGCATATTATGCGCCCACAGAAGCATTGTCAGTTATATAGATTTATGCAAATACATACAGATATTAGTTCATACAAATACATGCAGATAGTTATTTTAGCTTATGAGTTAAGATTTTATTGATGATTCTTATATATATACATGTTGTTATTATGCCTTACATACTCAACACATTATCCGTACTGACTCCCCGTTGCTCGGGGGGCTGCGTTCATGCCCGCAGGTTCAGGTAGACCGACGGTGGCCTAGCTCAGTAAGACTTCTATAGCCAATAGTGGTCAGTGCGCTCCATTTGATCCGGAGCTGCAGTCAGTTTTGGTATGCCACCCTTTTTAGATGTATATGCATATGGGTATGACAGGGCCCTGGGGCTAAGGCTCCCTCACGCTCCTCTAATATAGGCACTGAACGGGAGGACTGGGATTGAGCCGCACTCTGGGACTCACTTTCCTCTACTACCGGTGGCGGTGCTTTTCAACCCGTTTTTCTGCCACCGTGTTGCCCTTTTGGGCAGCTGTAGCTTTTTTTTTTCTAGGCATTTATGAAATACACAACACATGATTAAGGAACAAGAATTTCTCACATCATAGCTCTATCACACGATTCTTATCAAGAAAAAAAGGTCATTTATTCCTAAAATGTCCGCAGCTTCTTGTTTATAAGTGTGGCGCGCAACACACCCATAACCAAGACTCTACTAGACACGGCTCGTAGACACACCCTAGGACTGAACTGCTCTGATACCAATTTTGTCACGACCCAACTAAGGGGCCGTGACGAGCACCCGGTGCTATCCCACCCGGGCACCCCTTGACAGACTTTTGCATAATATCTAGGTGAGCCATATATTTAAAACATACATTTCTATTCATCCCTCATACTAGCCCCCTTGGACAACAAGATTCTTTATATCATCATAGGCATTTATGCCACATCAATGTACCTGGGCCGACGAGGCCAACAAAATGATATACAAAATATAGGCCAACAAGGACAGACATAGCTACCCATATACACGTGACTACAAGCATCTAAGGAAGGTATAACATAACACATAAGCGGGACAGGACCCCGCCATGCCCATACTATGTACACAAAAGAATAAGTACCCAAAGTTATGGCTCCGAATGAAATGGAGCTCCGCTATGTAATCACTGAGAATATAGCTACGAATCAACTCTGTCTCCCTGGCCACCTGCGGGCATGACGCAGCGTCCACAAACAAAAGGACGTCAGTAAGAAGAATGTACTGAGTATGTAAAACATGATCATCATCAATATAAAAGTGTAATAGATAACATATGAAATAGCATAGGAGGGAAGACAATAGCATCGTCGCCATGGCACTTACTTGCTTTCCATAGGGACGTTTCTTTCTTATTGTGTATCCGTATACATAGTCTTATTATTTCGTATTCATACTCATATTCATATCGTCTACATCTCATATACATTGCATATACATAGCCTTTGTGCAACATTTACATATACTCAACATATTTGTACTTATATTGATGACATATATATACATATACTTATAGCCTTTATATAGCGTACCCGACCATGAAGGATCGGTGTTTCATACATACTTGGCCAACCAAGGCTCAAGGTTATACCTACTTGGCCCTGCCAAGGCTTAAGGGTTATCCGTACCTTTTGCAGAAGTGCGCGCGCGTTACGTAATCATTTACATACTCTATACATATTCATATACATACATTCTACCCGTCATCATAAGCTCGGGGTCTTATTATAGCCCTTCATAGGCACACATACATATAATAGCTCATAGGCAACTTTAGCATCATATTATGCTCATCATCATTACTATCATTATCACTATCATCGTCGTTATCATTACATCTATCTTATAGGCCTACTCGGCATATGAGGAACTTAGTACAATCGTAGCATATTAAGGATCGTGAGCTTACTAGCTCGGAAGATCAAATCATTTGAAGGAATCATAGTCTTATAGGAGATTTAGACGTTTTGCCAAAGAACCATGCCTTTTGAAAGAAGGGTTAGCCTTACATACCTTTCCGTTGAACTATTCTACACTTGCACGTTCTCCTCCAATGCTAGCGTTTCTACCATCAGTAAAGGTCATACTATCGTTAGAATCGATAGCTAGCATATATGACTAAAGCTAGAGAAAATCGGACAGCATCTCCTCCATAACGTATCTCAACTCCCAAACGTCAATAATAAATTCACGATGCCATAACAATAGCCATTACTCATTCACATTATCCATATTTCTAGACTTACATTCAATTCATCCATAACCATGGCCATAACACACACGACGTCCATTTACATACATTGTTCATCTCATGTTCTCAACATCATTTATATCGTATTTACCTCACAATACATCAAGATCCATAGCTCAATTCATACTATTTCTTAAAATGACACTATTCCATATTCATGACTCATTTTTCTATACTCTTCAACAATCCAAGTATTTCAACTCTTAACTACCTTAACCAACATAGAAATATCATGAATCTTACCTTAAATGTTGTAGGAACAAGCTTTAGTTGATAATACTCCACTTTGAGCAAAACCCTAGTTTATCTCCATTTGGATCTCTAGACTTTGAATGATCTTAATGGGTTTGCTCACACTTGATTCACTTGGTTTGTGTTGTTGATCCTTAATAATCCTTGAAAACTTGTGGAATATATGTAGAGAGAAGGGGTGTGATGTAGAAGTGAAATGAAATAAGCCTTGGTCCCCTTATTTAATGACTTAAAAATCTGATTTGAAGTGCACAGTGGTCGTAAACATGGTTTACGGTCCGTATTCCAGTTTACGGACCGTCCTTCGTGGTCGTATTTAATCATATCAGAACCAGAAACTCAAACTGAGATGTGGTGATTTACGGACGCAGTTTACTGGCCGTAAACCACTTTACGGTTCGTATTTTGGGTCGTTTTTAACCATTTGCTCATTTGGCAGAAAGTTGAAGTTTTGGAAGCCAAAATATGACATGGCAGTTTACGGACCGTATACCACTTTACGGTCCGTATTTCATTTTACGACAAACTGGCCAGAATGCAAATTGCAACTTTTCACATTTCCAAAACCTATAATTATTCATTATGGAGCATAACCTCTCTCTTATTGCGATTGCCTTCGGAATCTCACTTAGGGTCGTCAAATGTTATTTCTTACTCGCGGAAACATCGTACACTCGTACTCATCACTAGTTCATTCACTTGCATACCAACGGAAGATTTTCCGAGGTGTAACATTTTCCCCCCTTAAGAACATTCGTCCTCGAATGTTAAAGTCTTCGGGGATTCTATAAAAATTTCGCCAGAGTTTCTCCTATAATATGGCACTACCATCCTGTCACAACAACCCATAATATCGATGCCTCACAGGGCCACAACACAATAGCATACAAATTTGGCCACGCACGACCCGAAAAGCATAAAAGGAAAACATACATACCTTAAAATCTTGGACTTCTTCCAAGGGCTGAAATAAATGAGGGTATCTGGATCGCATACTTTCTTCCGCTTCCCATGTCATTTCCTCTCGTTTACTGCTTCTCCATAAAACCTTAACTGAGGCCACTTCTTTATTTCTAAGCCTCCGTACTGTTATAGCCCGTATTTTGTCCGTTCGGATATTTTGAGGTAGTCGTGGTGAGTTAAGGGCAAGACCATTTTTCAAAAATTATTTTAATGTACAAGTTGGTTATGAATATTATTTATGAATACTATTAGTATGGAAATATTGAGAAAGGTCAAGGGTAAAAAGGAAAATTCACAAAATGGTTTATGGTAATATTGCGGAAGGATAGGGGCAAAATGGGAATTTCACAAGAAGTCTTGAAAATTCTTGAAGAAGCCAAGTTGGTCGTGTGGCATAAGTATATATGTATAAATATGAAAAAAAAAATGATGACAAAATGAGATAAATTAGTCATCCTTATTTTAATTTAGGAAACTTCAAGAAAGAGGACATGTGTCCTCATTCTATTTGATGAGGTTAATTATATATATATGGACAAAGGCTTGTATAACAAGACATAACCTTCCTATACAAGTTCAAGAAATTTCAAGAAAGAAATCATAGGGGCATTCGGCCATGGCACTAAAAATTGGTGTCCATGAAATTGATCAAGAAAAATTATTTCCTTCTAGTATTCCAACTAATTTGAAGGTCCTAATTAATATGGAGTGGTTGGTGGAACAAGCAAAGCATTCATGGTGCAAGATAGGAAGCCCTAGCCGAATGGAGGAATCAAGGGTAAATGTAAGGTTTAATCTTCCCTTTCATGTGTTATAGATGATTTGTGAAGTGTTGTAGTATGTGAAAATGGGTGAAGTTCATGAATTATGAATATATAGGGTATGGCCGAATAGGTGTTATGTTGTTAAGGTAAGATAAATTGATTCTATTTAGTAGTTTGATTGTTGTCGTTGTGGATTCCATAATAAAAATGAAGATTTAATGGCTTGAAATGAATTTGTAATTGTTATGGGATTGTTGAAGAAGGTAATGTGACACTAGTATGGTTTCTTGTATTGTTAAGGTAATGTTGTTAACATGAGGTTGTAAATATAATTCATGAAGTTCGAAGTGAGACATGTGTTTGGAAGATTGTACGTTGGGTTGTTGTGATTGAATTTGAAAGAAGGAAATAGGTTGTTATTGTTCTTGTTAAATTTGGAAGGTGTCGGGTGAAGTAGTATGTTGATCGAGTCATTTTGAATATAAATGAAATGCCGTTGAATTGTATGACAAAGGTTGTTAATGTTGGAATGCGTCTTGAATTGATTGTTGATGTTGTTGGTATGATTGTTGGTATTGTTGTTGATAGTTTGGCCGAGTTGAATTCTCGAATTGTTGATTGATAAATTGGCCGAGTTAGATTTCTCGGGGATGGTGTATTTACAGGGGATTATAAATGAATTCATTTGAAGGATTAAGACAAGTATATGGTGATGAGTCTAATGATTGCGTCAATATTCTTGAATGTAGACTAGCGATAGCGAGCTTGGACAATTAAGCGCAGCTAATAGGACGTGGAACTGGTATGTTAAGGCTCGTCCCTTTCTTTCAAAGGCATGATTCCTATGATTATTATTCCATAAATGTTTTCATAGCCTTCGTATTTCCAAAAGTTAGATGTTTCGTACTTGTTTTTCAAAAGTTAGATATTTATGATTCCAAGGCATGATTCTTTTCCTAATAACTCGTAAATGTTTTTCCAAAGTGTCTGTATTCTACCAAAACAGAGGTTTATGATTTTGTAAGCTCTTATGACAATAACGATGGATATGTTTCACAATGACATTGATGATGTCATGGATGAGAATATTTCTATGATGACTATAATAAGAATGATTTCATGTTTAAAGGTACTTGGTATGATTATTGCTTTGATTTTCCAAAAAATATCTTCTGAAACGTTCGTAGAAGGTTCTGTACTTCAAACGCTCGTAACTTTCTTATACTAAATCGGATCGACCCGAAACTTGTTTCTGAGTCTTCAGGTGTCGGTTTATGTACGTTGTTATTCGTTGCTAGTCTCATCTTATAATGATTGTTCCTTCAAGGTGAGACAAAGCGACCATGGTTATTCCATAATGTAATCGGAGGTTACCGACCTTACGTCACTCCGATGGAGTTATAGCTTTTGATTGGGCTCTTATGCATGCTTAAGTTGTGATGATTACACCGCGCCTATACGGCCGGGCAGCACCGCTAAGGCGGGCGGCTTATGGATGATTACACCGCGCCTATATGGCCGGGCAGCACCGCTAAGGCGGGCGACTTATGGATAATAACACCGTGCCTATATGGCACGGGCAGCACCACTAGTGGGCGGCGTGAGATGATTACCCCGGACGCGGGCTAATGATGATATTTGACTCAGACAACTTATGTATGCATGAAAGTAAAAGTAAGCATGCATGATTCCGCCTTAAGAGGCAAGCAGTTACAGTTACACCTTTTCTTTTATCTTCCATATTTCCTTATTATGTTGTGGTTCATGTTCTGTCCATATTATCATGTTACTATTCATGCCTTACATACTCAGTACATTGCTCGTACTGATGTCCCTTCTTGTGGACGCTGCGTTTAGTGCCGCGCAGGTATACCCAGATGAGTAGAAGCCATTATAGAAGACGTTCCAGCAGAGTTGGCAAGCTCCATTTGCTCTAGGGTGTTGCCGGGTTAGAGTACTATGCTATGATGTCTTGTTCGAAGTTAGAGACTTTGCAGACAGAGTCGTGGGTGTAGTATGTCAGTCTTCAAAGCGGCTTCACCAGCCGATGTGTCTTTACATATTATGTTACATATTTTGTTTGATTTGAGAACAATGAAAGAAAGATTCTGAGAGCTTACTATGTATTTCATTCTTATTCGATTCAAGAGTCCAAAGATATTATGCATGTAATAAGAGTCAGCGGGTTCGCTCGGCTCCGAATATGGGGTCGGGTGCCCATCACACCCTAGTAAAGTCAGGGTGTGACATGTACTTGCCTATCTAATATGGCAATGGGTATTTCTTCATAAGTCAACATTTCTGTCACTTGAACATCACTTACTGGGACGATCCTCGTAGGATCTCCAACGCATTTTCGAAGCATCGAGACATGGAACACTGGATGAACGGACTCTAACTCCTGAGGTAAATCTAGCTCATAGGCCACTTTGCCTATTTTTCGCACAATCTCATATGGCCCAATGTATCGGGGACTAAGCTTCCCCTTCTTGCCGAATCTCATAACACCCTTCATTGGCGACACTTTCAAGAACACCCAATCTTTCACTTGGAACTCTAAGTCTCTTCGACGATTATCCGCATAGGACTTTTGGCGACTTTGAGCTGCCAATAACCGATCTTGTATGAGCTTGACTTTCTCTATGGCGTGCTGGACCAAGTCTGGTCCTATCAATTTAGCCTCTCCTGTTTCGAACCACCCGATTGGGGATCTACACTTTCGCCCATATAAAGCTTCATACGGTGGCATTTGAATACTAGAATGATAACTGTTATTGTAAGCAAATTCAATGAGTGGCAAATGATCATCCCAACTACCTCCAAAATCTATCATACATGCTCGTAACATATCTTCAAGAGTCTGAATAGTACGTTCAGCTTGTCCATCGGTCTGTGGATGAAATGTCGTGCTAAGGCTCACTTGGGTCCCTAAACCCTCTTGGAACGACGTCCAGAAATTAGTTGTAAATTGAGTCCCTCTATCGGAGATAATAGATACTGGAACACCATGGAGTCTCACTATCTCTTTAACATATAGCTTTGCATAATCTTCTGCCACATACATCATTTTGACGGGTAAGAAATAAGCTGACTTTGTGAGTCTATCCACAATCACCCATATGGAATCATACTTACGTCGAGAACGAGGTAAGCCTGAAATGAAGTCCATGTTAATCACTTCCCATTTCCAAGTTGGGATTTTCATAGCTTGTAACAATCCACTCGGCTTTTGGTGCTCGATTCTCACATGCTGGAAATTTGGACATTGAGCTACGAATTCCGCTATATCTTTCTTCATTCCATTCCACCAACATATAGACTTAAGGTCATGATACATTTTCGTCGCTCCGGGGTGGATAGAGTAGCGGGAACAATGGGCTTCCCTTATTATTTGGTGGCGTAAGTCTGCCACATCGGGAACACATAACCTGCCTCGACAGCGGAGAAATCCATCTCCTGAAATATCAAATGATGACTCCTCTTTCTGGGGGAGTGTATCTTTGTACTGCATTAGCATGGAATCTTCGTATTGTCGCTCTTTCACTTCTGCTACTAACGACTAGACTACTGAATTCTGAATAGTAGCTCCCCTGCTACCTGAGTCCACCACTCGAACTCCTAGGCTAGCTAACTGCTGGAGCTCACGGGCCATTCCCCTCTTCTCTGGTCGTACATCACATAACCTTCCCATCGATCTGCGGCTAAGAACATTAGCTACAACATTTGCCTTTCCAGGGTGATACAAAATATTGACATCATAATCCTTTAGCAGTTCCAACCATCGTCGTTGCCGCAAATTCAACTCTTTCTGCTTGAAGATGTACTAGAGACTCTTATGATCTATGTAGATATCCACATGGACACCATATAAATAATGTCTCCATATCTTTAACGCATGAACCACTGCGGCCAATTCTAGATCATGGGTCGGATAACTCTTCTCATGATTTCGCAATTGCTAAGCATACGCAACCACTATACCATGTTGCATCAATACACAGCCTAGCCCAACACTTGAAGCATCACAATAAACAACATATCCTTCCAATCCCTCTGGGAGTGTCAAGACTGGGGCAGAAGTCAATCTATCCTTCAACTCTTGGAAACTACGTTCGCAAGCATCTGTCCATTGAAAATGAGCTGATTTCTGGGTCAACTTTGTGAGCGGTGCAGAAATAGAAGAGAAACCTTCAACAAATCTCCTGTAATAACCTGCTAAGCCCAGAAAGCTACGAACCTCTGTAGGAGTTGTGGGCCTTGGCCAAGTTTTCACGGCCTCAATCTTTTGACTATCCACTCGAATACCATCGGCTGCAACAATATGCCCCAGAAATGTCACTGAGTTCAACCAAAACTCACATTTGGAAAACTTTGCAAACAACTCTCGAGTTCGAAGAACTCCAAGGACAGTGCGCAAATGATCCGCATGTTCTGCCTCGGATCTAGAATACACCAAGATATCATCAATAAATACGATCACAAATAAATCCAGGAAGGGCCTAAACACATTGTTCATCAAATCCATAAATACTGCCGATGCATTAGTTAGCCCAAATGACATCACCCGGAACTCGAAATGACCATATCTTGTTCTGAAGGCTGTCTTAGGGATATCTTTTGTCACGACCCAACCCCGTAGGCCATGACTAGTGCCCGAGCTGAGCACTCGTACACACTTATTTACCAAGATCGGCATACCAATGGCTTATTCATATTCAGCGTACACTGACTTGTACAAATACAAAGGTCAGATGTCATCTTAAGCGGTCACATATAACAAATGTATCACACAGAAGCCGACAAGACTGTCGTAAAACATACACATACGTATACGTACATACAAGTCGTTAAGGCTGTCACAACAAATAGAACCGCTTAGACGCAAGCCACACAGACATAACTGAACCATAACGACCCATGACCCACATACATGTCTACAGGCCTCTAACAAAGACAACAGAATCATATGACGGGACAGGGCCCCGTCGTAACCCTGAATATATACATACATATATACAACGAAGAGTCTGTACCAAAATGTAGGATCCAGAACAAGGGAGCACTCCAAAGCAGCAGAATGGATGGCCTAAGCTGTCGGGTCACTCACGTGAACGTCTGTACCTGCGGGCATGAAACGCAGCCCCCGAAGAAAGGGGGTCAGTACGGAATATGTACTGAGTATGTAAGGTATGAAATACAACTAGAAAGATCATAACTGAGACAGATATTCCAGGAGTCAAGTATGATAATAAAGAAACCGCTGTACCTGTGCAGTTCGAGATAGAATCAAACATTCCAATACCACATACCGTACCCGGCCCGTTATGGGATTCGGTGAATAAAATCATGTCATCACGTCATGATGAACATATGTATAATTATACCGTACCCGGCCCATTATGGGACTCAGTGAATAAAGTCATGCATGTCAACATCATGTATCATATATATATATATATATATATATATATATATATATATATATATACCGTACCCGGCCCTCTAGTGAGGGACTCGGTGAATGAGGTCATGTCATCATATCAGCATGCTATCATATCATCATGCATATACATATACACATACCGTATCCGACCCTCTAGTGAGGGACTCGGTGAATCAAATCATCATATGCCTTCCTGGCCGTCGTATCATAGCATCATCTCATCATCTCATCATATGCATATACCGTACCCGGCCCTCTAATGAGGGACTCTGTGAACAATGCAGTGGACTGCGCACGATAACATACCCGGCCCGGGACTCGGTGAAAGACATATTGAGGCGTGCACGAGCAGAGTAGTGAGAAACTATATGCATATAAATCAAGACTCGATAGATAGGTGCGCAAATCAACACTTGAGGATCATAAACAGGTTTCGAGTCAATCCGAGTTAGTATGAAAAAGTTATGGATGTTTTAGTACAGAACCTTCTACGAACGTTTTAGAAGCCATTTTTGGAAAATCAAAGCAACAATCATGTTAGGTACCTTTCGAATATCGTTATGGATCAAATCAAATAGAGCTTTTGGAACCATATGTACGTATCAAAATATATCAAAGACTCAATGGAATAATCAAACGTGCTATCATTTGAAAATCAAGACATTAGTCATATCAATTATCTCTTGAATGCCATTCGGAAACATATCAAATAGATCTTCGGACATCATAGTTACGCATCAAAACCATATGAAATAGCTTATGGAGGTCAAGAATATTAGCCATCCTAGTGGCTCTAAGAACAGGAATTTCTTTGAAATCATTCATATACGTCATCTACTCGTTTCATAAGGATCATGCCAAAAGAAAGAAAGGGTAAGCCTTACACACCTTGCCCGCTTCCTACGCTAATCCGAACTTAAGTCTTTGGCTTCGCAAGATCTACAACAATATTATGTGTACCAAACATTAGCTATAGATACTTAGAAGTTCAATCTTCAACCAACACTTTTTTTACAGAAATGTCGGCAGCATTTCCCCTGTAAATACAACTAACCCCGAGAATCCAACTCGGCCAAATGATCAATCCGCAATCCGAGAATTCAACTAGGCCAAATTATCAACAACAATACCAAAAGTTATTCTAACAATATCCACAATCAATTCAAAAAGCATACTAACGTTAGCAACTTCTTTCTCCAAACTTCGACGACGTTTCATTTACGTTCAATTCATAATTGGTTACATATTCAAGTACTAATCACGCAACCATTCCAACAATATTCAAGAATACTTCAAACAATCCGTACAATATTCAAAACAATTCAACCAATGCTCCACTCCACCCAAAACCTTCCAAATGCAACAAGAACAATAACAACACATTTCCTTCCTTCAAATTCATGAACTACACCAAGAATTCACGCACTAACAACATTATTTTCCATATATACAAGAAACTACATTCAAATCACATTGACTTCGAAAACAACTCTCCAACACCTACAACTTCAACTAGAATCATCAAACTTTCATTATCAACATAGAATCCACAACAACAACAACCAAAACACTAGATAAAATAATTGGTTCATCATTCCTACATAACACACATATGCACGGCCAAGCTCCACACCACACGACTCAACCCCCCCCCCCCCCCCCCCCCAACATACAAAACATCACAATTTTCATTCATTCCTACATACACAATCATCCATAACATATAAAAGAAGATTAAATGTTACCTCTTCCACTTAACTCCACACTTGGCTAGGATTTGTAGCTTGCAAGAATAGACTTTTTACTTGCTCCAATGACTACTTCACTTTGCTAGGGACCTTCCAATTGGTGGTTTAGCTAGAAGAAAATAATTTTTGATCAATGTTTTTTTCCAAGGTTCTTGTTTGGTGTGTATGGCCGAATGGCCTTTTGATTTTTTCCTTCTCCAAGTTTCTTGAGTCTTCTAAGTGAAGATGATAATATGATGAATTAGTCATCTTTTGGTATTATTTATTTTATGCCTCCATGTGGGCCTTGGCCCACACCATACTTGGACGGCCCACTTGTCTTCAAGACCATTATTTTATTTTTATTTTTTTGGAATTCATGAAAAATTATTTTCTCCTAATTCAAAATTTACCCTTAGCCTTCCTCAATATTACCATGAACCACCTTGTGAATTTCCCTTTTTACCCCTAGCCTTTCTTAATATTTCCACATCAATAACTTTTATAAACAACTTGTGTGCTAAACAAGATAAAAAATATAGCCTTGCTCTTAACTTCCCACCATTATCTTGAATTATCCGAATGTGCAAAATGCGGAATATAACATCTTTATCCCTAACTCTCACTTGATGATACCCGGACCTCAAATCAATCTTTGAAAACCATTTGGCGCCTTGCAATTGATCAAATAAATCATCAATCCTCGGAAGAGGATATTTATTCTTAATCATCACCTTATTCAATTGCCGATAATCAATGCACATTCTCAAGGAGCCGTCTTTCTTTCAGACGAACAATATGGGCGCTCCCCACGGGGATGAACTAGGCCTAATAAAGCCTTTATCAAGCAAATCTTTCAATTGCTCCTTCAACTCCTTCAATTCTGCAGGTGCCATTCTATAAGGAGGAATAAATATAGGCTTAGTGTCTGGCAACACATCATTAGAAAAGTCAATCTCCCGCTTGGGAGGAAGGCCTGGAAGCTCTCCCGGGAACACATCCGGAAATTCATTTACTACGGGAACTGACTGAAGGGTTGGCGATTCAGCTTCCATAGCTTGAACTCGCACGAGGTGATAAATACATCCCCTTGTGATCATCTTCCTTGCCTTTAGATAGGAAATAAACCTACCTTTTGGTGAAGCCATATTCCCTTTCCATTCTAAAACTGGTTCTCTCGGAAAATGGAAACGAACCATCTTCATTCTACAATCAACATTGTCATAACAAGAAGCCAACCAATCCATGCCCATAATGACATCAAAATCTACCATCTTTAGTTCATGCAAGTCAACTATAGTACGGCGGTCACATATCACAACTACACAATCTCTATATACTTGGCTAGCTATTACCGATTCACCCACGGGTGTAGACACCTCAAAAGGTTTGATCGACTCCGGCTAGACTTTAAATCGACCCGCAATAAATGGAGTAACATAGGACAATGTGGAGCTCAGATCAATCAAAGCATATACATCATGAGAGAATACCGATAATATACCTGTGACCACGTCAGGAGAAGACTCATGATCTTGGCGTCCAGCCAAAGCATAAATACGGTGCTGAGGACCGCTAGAAGTGGGAGCTCTCCCTCTGCCTCTACCATGGCCAACTGGCGCATGTGAACCTGGCCCCATAGGGCACATAGAAGATGAAGATCCGGATACTGACCCTGAGGGATAGGTCCTACCCCTACCATGAACCGAGGGGCAATCACGCATGATATGGCCTGACCGACCACATGAATAGCAACCGTATGAACCCGATCGGCATTGACCCCAATGCAACTTCCCAAACAGGAAACATCATGGCACGGGCGGCCTTGCCTGACCCGAATCACCTCTAAACTGGGACCCTGAAGAACTCTGACTCGGCCCCGCATGAGCAGATCTATCAAATCTCTGGCCTGAAAATCGTGGAGGTGTACTGTTCATAGAGTAGCTTGAATGCCCGGGAAACTGCTGCCTGTGCCCACCTCTAATCTCACTCATCGGACCCGAAGATTTGGCCCTCTTGCTATGGCCCCTATCTTGCTCACGTTCCCTTCTTTGCTGTTGCAGGATTTCTTCTAAGTTTTGAGCATGGGCTTTGTTATAGCCCGTATTTTGTACGTTCGGATAATTCGAGATGGTTGCGAGAAGTTACGGGCAAGACCATTTTCCAAAATTATTTTAATGTACAGGTTGTTATGAATATTATTTATGAATATTATTAGTATGAAAATATTGAGAAAGGCTAAGGGCAAAAAGGGAAATTCACAAAGTGGCTTATGGTAATATTGTGGAAGGCTAGGGGTAAAATGGGAATTTCACAAAAGTTTTGAAAGTTCATGAAAGAGGCCAAGTTGGCTGTGTGGCTCTAGTGTGGGCCCCATCTAAGGCTTGGTCAATAATTATATATACGGACCAATACTTACATAGCAAGACACAATCTTCTCTCTTTCAAATTCAAGAAACTTCAAGAGAAAAAAAATGAGGAGGCATTCGGCCATGGCTCCTAAAATTGAGCCGTGGAAAATTGATGAAGAAAAATTATTTTCTTCTAGTATTCCAACTAATTGGAAGGCCCTCTTTAACATGGAGTTGTAGTTGGAGCAAATAAACCATTGGTTCTTGCAAGTTGCAACTCTAGCCGAGGGAGAAGTGAAGTGGGAAAGGTAAGATTTAATCTTCTCTTCATATGTTATGGATGATTTGTATATGTTGTAGAGTGAAGAAATGGATGAAATATATGAAAATATGTATGTTGGAGTGTTGGCCGAATAGGAGCCATGTGGGTGAGATGTGATGAATTGATTTTACTTAGTGTTTTAATTGTTGATTGTGATAGATTCTATGATGTAAAATAAGGATTTAATGGTTTGAAATGAAGTTGTAATCGTTTGTGGATTATGGAAGAAGTTAATATGATATTAGTATGGTTCCTTATGATTATAAGAATGAATGATATTGCTAAAGCATAGATTGTTGGCGTAGTTTATGAATTTGGAAGAAAGTAATGTACTGTTGTCTTTGGTGGTGCTATGAGATTTTGGGTGAAGTACCATGTGGATTGGGTTGTTTGGAATATTATGTGAATTGTTTAAAGTATTCTTGAACCATGTTAAAATGATTTCGGATTAATAGTTGAATATGGGATTATTGGTATTGGCTTCATTATATGTGATTGAATTGAATATAAACGAAATGCCGTTGAATTGTGTGACGAAGGTTGTTAATGTTAGAATATATTTTGGATTGATTGTTGAAGTGGTTAGTATGATTATTGGTATTGTTGTTGATAATGTGGTCGAGTTGAATTCTCGGATTGTTGTTGATAAATTGGTCGAGTTAGATTCTCGGGGATGGTATATTTACAGGGAAATGCTGCCAAAATTTCGGTAGAATATAGATGAATTCATTTGAAAGACTAAAGACAAGTATATGTCGATGAATCTAATGATTATGTCAACTATCTTGAATGTAGACTAGAAAGTTTGGACAAATAAGCGTAGCTAGTTGGTCGGGAGACAGGTATGTAAGGCTTACCCTTTCTTTCTTTTGGCATATCCTAGAGCTCAGTAAGGTATGACATGACACGCACTTTGGGGTAACTCTACTCTTTGATTCCGAGCTTGGTTATGATACTTATTCTCTTTTGTCATGAGCATGTTTCATATGGTTGAGTCTATTATATGATTAATAAATGAATAAGCTACTTCATATGGTTGGGATATGTATCCATGATTCCGAAGCTCCGTTTGATATGTTTCCGAGTTTGTCTATGATTCTTATTCACTTTTGATATGAGTACGCTCGAAATAGTTGAGCTTATTATATGATTGAATAACGAGACGAGCATAAAGAATTCTGTTTATAAATGAGTTCTGTAAGTTTTAATGTCCCTAACTTTCGTAAAAGATTTTGGATTTGCTTTCAAACGTTCGTAAAAGTTTTGTGGTAAAAATGTCCGTAACTTTCTCATACTAAGTCAGATTGACCCGAAACATGTTTATGATCCTTCAAATGTCGGTAAGTGTACGTATCTATCGAGTCTTGATTTATGTGCATATGGTTTCGGACTACTCTGTTCGTTCAAGTCTCAGTATGTCCTCCACTGCGTCCAGGGCCAGGGTATGTTCTCGTGCATACTTCTCTGCATTGTTCACCGCGTCCCTCTCACTTGCGGGCCGGGGCACGATATATATGATATGATGACATGATGATGTGATGACGGGGCGGTGGCCAGGATGGCATATGATGATTCTATTCACCGTGTCCTGCAAAAGAGGGCCGGGGCACGTTACATGCATCTATGATACATGACATTGGCATACATGATATATGATTTACCGCGCCCCTCACTGGAGGGCCGGGGCACGTTATATGCATACATGATATATGATTTACCGCGCCCCTCACTGGAGGGCTGGGGCACGTTATATGCATACATGATATATGACTTACCGCATCCCTCACTGGAGGGCCGGGGCACGTTATATGCATATGGGATATATGATTCTGACATGCATGATCCGTGTTTGAAAATTAAGCTCTTTTGGCACTCTGGATGATTCACTTATTTTCTGTACTTCTTTTGACATACGACATCGGTATACATGATTTGTGTCTGGAAGGTAAACATTTTGGTATTCTGGATAGTGTACTTACTCTGGTACTGGTTGTTTCGGTTATGGTTCTGCCTTCTGTATTTCATGCCTTACATACTCAGTACATATTCCGTACTGACCCCCTTTCTTCGGGGGATGCGTTTCATGTCACGCAGGTACACCCAGATTAGTAAAAGATATTGCTAGAAGATGCTTCGGCTGGATTGGCAACTCCAATTGCTCCTGGAGTGTTGTTGAGTCAGAGTATATGTGCTATGATGTTCTGTTCGAAGTTAGAGACTTTGCAGACAGAGTCGTGGGTATTGGTTGTCAGTTCTGTAAGCGGCTCCATCAGCCGACGTGTCATTTTGTGTTATGATATAAGTTCTATATGATTACAGATTTTGTTTGATTTGAAAGCAACGAAAAAGAGTATTTCTGAAAGTTGTACTATGCATTTCGTCTTTATAGATTTAAAAAGTCCAAAAGATTATGTATGTAATAAGAGTCAGCGGGTTCGCTCGGTTCCAAATATGGGGTCAGGTGCCCATCACACCCTAGTAAGGTTAGGGTGTGACAGGCTTGAATGCGTGCAATATCCATACCATCCTAAAGGGACACAGTCAAGCATCTATCCATCAAATGTGGACCTAGTCCTTTAACAAATCGGTGTACCCGGTCACCCATATCCGCTACCATGGCCGAAGCATACCTAGCCAAGGAATTAAAGCGGAGACTATACTCTAGAGCACTCATGCTACCTTGCCTCAAATTTAAGAACTTATCGGCTCTAGCTCGCCGAACTTCTGGAGGCATGTAATGTCGGAGAAAAGCATCAACAAACTCTTGCCATACCGAGGGAGGTCCATTGGCTCCCCGTGAAGCCATCCAGACTGTATACCATTGGATCGAGACATCTCTCAATCTATATGACGCTAACTCCACCGATTCGGTGTCCGAAGAATGTATCAATCGAAGCGTCCTCAACATACCATCAATGAAATCCTAAGGGTCCTCTTCTGGCTTTGACCCAAAGAATTCTGGAGGGTTTAAAGTAATGAAGTCACGGGCCCTTGCACTAACGACCCTATCACCTTGCCCTGAACTTTGCCTCTGAGTCTGGGCCGCAACTAATTTAGTCAGCAATTTAATGGCCTCTTTCACATCTTGGCCCGAAGCATCCAATGGAGGAGCTGGAGGTGCTGGAGCTGGGGCTGAGGCTCCCTCACACTCCTCTAATATAGGCACTGAACGGGAGGACTGGATTGAGCCGCACTCTGGGACTCACTTTCCTCTACTACCGGTGGCGGTGCTTTTTCAGCACGCTTTTCTACCACCGTCTTGCCCTTTTGGGCAGCTGTAGCTTTTCACTTTCTAGGCATTTCTGAAATACACAACACACGATTAAGGAACAAGAATTTCTCACATCATAGCTCTATCACACGATTCTTATCAAGAAAAGAAGGTCATTTATTCCTAAAATGTCCGCAGCTTCTTGTTTATAAGTGTGGCGCGCAACACACCCATAACCAAGACTCTACAAGACACGGCTCGTAGACACACCCTCGGACTGAACTACTCTGATGCCACTTTTGTCACGACCCAACTAAGGGGCCGCGACGAGCACCCGGTGCTATCCCACCTGGGCACCCCTTGACAGACTTTTGCATAATATCCAGGTGAGCCATATATTTAAAACATACATTTCTATTCATCCCTCATACTAGCCCCCTTAGACAACAAGATTCTTTATATCATCATAGGAATTTATGCCACATCAATGTACATGGGCCGACGAAGCCAACAAAATGATATACAAAATATAGGCCGACAAGGCCAGACATATCTACCCATATACACGTAACTACGAGCCTCTAAGGAAAGTATAACATAACACATAAGCGGGACAGGACCCCGCTATGGCCATACTAGGTACACAAAAGAATAAGTACCCAAATCTATGGCTCCAAATGAAATGGAGCTCCACTATGTAATCACTGAGAATGTAGCTACGAATCAATTCTGTCTCCCTGGCTACCTGCGGGCATGACGCAGCGTCCACAAACAAAAAGACGTCAGTACGAAGAATGTACTAAGTATGTAAAACATGATCATCACCAATACAAAAGCGTAATAGATAACATATAAAACTGCACAGGAGGGAAGACAGTAGCATCGTCACCATGGCACTTACTTGCTTTCCATAGGGACGTTTCTTTCTTATCGCGTATCCGTATACATAGTCTTATTCTTTCGTATTCATACTCATATTCATATCGTCTACATCTCATATACATTGCATATACATAGCCTTTGCGCAACATTTACATATACTCAACATATTCATACTCATCTTGATGTCATATATATACATATACATATAGCCTTTATATAGCGTACCCGACCATGAAGGATCGGTGTTTCATACACAGTTGGCCAACAAAGGCTCAAGATTATACCTACCTGGCCCTACCAAGGCTTCAGGGTTATCCGTACTTTCTGCAAAAGTGCGCGCGCGTTACGTAATCATTTACATACTCTATACATATTCATATACATACATTTGACCCGACATCATAAGCTCGGGGTCTTATTATAGCCCTTCATAGGCACACATACATATAATAGCTCATAGGCATGTTCAGCATCATATTATTCTCATCATCATTACTATCATTATCACTATCATCGTCGTTATCATTACATCTATCTTATAGGCCTACTCGGCATATGAGGAACTTAGTACAATCGTAGCATATTAAGCATCGTGGGCTTACTAGCTCGGAAGATCAAATCATTTGAAGGAATCATAGTCTTATAGGAGATTTAGACGTTTGGCCAAAGAACCATGCCTTATGAAAGAAGGGTTAGCCTTACCTACCTTTCCGTTGAACTATTCTACACTTGCACGTTCTCTTCCAATGCTAGCGTTTCTACCTTCATTAAAGGTCATACTATCGTTAGAATAGATAGCTAGCATATATGACTAAAGCTAGAGAAAATCGGACAGTATCTCCTCCATAACGTAACTCAACTCCCAAACGTCAATAATAAATTCATGATGCTATAACAATAGCCATTACTCATTCACATTATCCATATTTCTAGACTTACATTCAATTCATCCATAACCATGGCCATAACACACACGACGTCCATTTACATACATTGTTCATCTCATGTTCTCAACATCATTTACATCGTATTTACCTCACAATACATCAAGACCCATAGCTCAATTCATACTATTTCTTAAAATGACACTATTCCATATTCATGACTCAGTTTTCTATACTCTTCTACAATCCAAGTATTTCAACTCTTAACTACCTTAAACAACATAGAAATATCATGAATCTTACCTTAAATGTTGTAGGAACAAGCTTTAGTTGATAATACTCCACTTTGAGCAAAACCCTAGTTTATCTCCATTTGGATCTCTTGACTTTGAATGATCTTAATGGGTTTGCTCACACTTGATTCACTTGGTTTGTGTTGTTGATCCTTAATAATGCTTTAAAACTTGTGGAACATATGTAGAGAGATGTTCTAGAGAGAAGGGGTGTGATGTAGAAGTGAAATGAAATAAGCCTTGGTCCCCTTATTTAATGACTTAAAAATCTGATTTGAAGTGCACAATGGTCGTAAACTTGGTTTACGGTCCGTATTCCAGTTTACGGACCGTCCTTCGTGGTCGTATTTAATCTTATCAGAACCAAAAACTCAAACTGAGATGTGGTGATTTACGGACGCAGTTTACGGGCCGTAAACCACTTTACGGTCCGTATTTTGGGTCGTTTTTAACCATTTGCTCATTTGACAGAAAGTTGAGGTTTTGGAAGTCAAAATACGACATGGCAGTTTACGGACCGTATACCACTTTACGGTCCGTATTTCATTTTACGACCAACTGGCCATAATGCAAACTTGCAAATTTTCACATTTCCAAAACCTATAATTATTCATTATGGAGCATAACCTCTCTCTTATTACGATTGCCTTCAGAATCTCACTTAGGGTCGTCAAATGTTATTTCTTACTCGCGGAAATATCGTACGCTCGTACTCATCACTAGTTCATTCACTTGCATACCAACGGAAGATTTTTTGAGGTGTAACATTTAGCAGCCTAGCCGGCTTGCACTGTTCCTTCAGCAGTTATATGTATATATAGATTGTACATAGTTTATGATGTCACCCCCATTTATGAGATCAGTTTGAGTCACTTATGGGCCCTTGATGTTCAGTATGGTTCAGAGAAGTGTATAGGGGTATTTGGTCGCTAAGTGGTCAGACACTCGTCACGACTCATCGGTTTAGGTCGTGATAGAAGTGGTATCAGAGCAGTTCCGTCTTAGGGTTGTCTATATACAAGGTCTAGTAGAGTCTTATTTATAGGTGTGTTATGCACCACACTTATAAAAAGAGGCTACAAGACATTTAGGGATATGTCATTCTTTCACTCTTAGATCCTGCGATAGAGCCGTGTGTTAAGCGTTCGCTTTCTGATGAATTGTTCTGATTTCAGTAATGCCCCGCAAGAAAGCTACAACTGCCCAGAAGGGCAAGAGTGTGGCAGGTGAGGCCACTAGTCATACTCGGCAGGCTACTAGGGCTCAGGATGAGATTCAGAGTGAGAGCCCGTCTGCGAGATCGCATCCCCGCCTCCAGCACCTGCCCCAGCGCCCCCAGTTCCTTAGCTAGATGTACCGGGCCAGGACGATCAGGATGCCATACGATTATTGACTAGATTGGTAGCCGCCCAAGGGGAAGACAGGTACAGCAGTACTCCCGATATGCATTCCATTAGGTAAGGAGTACGCCTCAATGATTTTCAGGTCCGAGGTTTGATCGGTCTTCTTATTCCAGAGTGGGCCAGAGTTTTAGAGCATCAGGTTCTCAGGACAGACTCGAGTCGGGCCAGATGAGACCTCTTTTGTCGCGGTGTGCCTAGTGTGGCAAGTTACATGCTGGTCAGTGTCGGCTGGGATCAGATGTTTGTTATGCTTGTGGCCAGCCAGGTCATAGGATGCAGCAACGTCTGATGAGAGAGAGTGAGGGTATGGTTCAGCCTACAGGGTCTGTGGCTGGTTCTTTTTCTACAGTATGCCCTTCAGGGCAAGCTTTCCAGACACCAGTAGGAAGAGGTAGAGGGAGAAGTGGAGCATCTAGCTCAATCAGTCCTTAGCACCGTGTATATGCACTAGCCGGTAGGCAGGACTGTGAGTCATTCCGTAATGTCGTCACAAGTATATTATCAGTCTCTTCCTATGATGTGTATGCACTGATTGACCCGGGTTATACCCTATCATATGTTATTCCATTTGTTGCTGACTAGTTTGGGATAGAGCCTGAATCGATTAAACCATTTGAGGTGTCTACGCAAGTTGGTGATCCAGTCATAGCTAGGAGAGTATACTGGGGCTGTGTAGTGATAGTTTGTGATCATCGTACCTTAGCAGATTTGATTGAGTTAGACATGATTGATTTCGATGTGATCATGGGTATGGATTGGTTGGAATCCTATTACGCTAATGTTGATTGCAGAATGAAGATAGTTCAATTTCAGTTCCCAAGCGAGCCAGACCTAGAGTGGAAGGGCAATGCTGCTTTGCCGAGGGGTAAGTTTATTTCCTACCTTAAAGCAAGGAAGATGACCAGAAAAGGGTACATCTATCACCTGGTTCGGGTTGAAGATGTGTAAGCAGGGTCACCGACTATTCAGTATGTCCCCGTGATTAATGAGTTCTAGAAGTGTTTCCAGATGAGCTTCCAGGCATTCCTCCAGAGAGAGAGAGATTGATTTTACTATTGATTTATTGCTGGATACTCAGCCAATATCTATTCCTCCTTATAGAATGGCACCTGCGGAGTTGAAACAATTGAAGGAGAAGTTAAGGGATTCACTTGATAAGCGTTTTATCACGCCCAGTACATCGCCGTGGGGAGCATCGATATTATTTGTAAGGAAGAAGGATGGCTCTTTGTGAATGTGTATTGATTATAGGTAATTGAATAAAGTGACTGTAAAGAATAAGTATCTGCTCCCGGGGATTGATGATTTATTTGACCAGTTGCAAGGCGCCAGATATTTCTCGAAGATAGACCTGAGATCGAGGTACCACCAGCTTAGGGTGAAGGAGGAAGATATTCCGAAGATGGCATTCCGGACTAGATATGGCCACTATGAGTTCCGTGTTATCTCGTTCGGGCTAACTAATGCTCCAGTTGTTTTCATGGACTTGATGAATCGTGTATTCAAGCCCTTCTTACATCTATTCGTGATCATTTTTATAGATGATATTCTGGTTTATTCGCCGTCAGAGGCTGATCATGCAGAATATCTACGAGCAATACTTGAAATTCTTCAAGGTAGAGACTGGTATGCTAAGTTCTCCAAGTGTGAGTTCTGGCTGAACTCTATGGCTTTTCTGGGTCACATTATTTCAGATGAAGGCATTAGGGTGGACACTCAAAAGATTGAGGCTATGAAGAATTGGCCAAGGCCCACGACCCTAACGGAGATAAGTAGTTTCTTGGGCTTGGCAGGTTATTATAGAAGGTTTGTGGAAGGATTTTCTTCTCTTTCAGCCCCATTGACTAAGCTAACTCAGAAATTAGCTATGTTCTAGTGGACAGATGCTTGTGAGCATAGTTTTCAGGTATTGAAGGACAAGTCGGCTTCAGCACCCATTTTGACTCTTCCAGGGAAACAGACGGCTATGTGGTATATTGTGATGCTTCAGGTATTGGTTTGGGTTGTGTGTTAATACAGCACGGTAAGGTTGTCGCTTATGCTTCTAGACAGCTGAAGCAGCATGAGAAGAATTATCCAACTCATGATTAGCTGCAGTGATTCATTCCTTGAAAATGTGGAGGCACTATTTATACAGTGACCATGTTGATATCTATACTGATCATAAGAGCCTCTAGTACATCTTTAAGCAGAAGGACTTGAATTTATGCCAGAGGCGATGGCTAGAGTTACTGAAAGATTACGATGTTCATATTTTGTACCACTCTAGGAAAGCTAATGTAGTAGCTGATGCTATTAGTCGTAAATCTATGGGCAGCCTGGCATATGTGCAGCCAGAAAAAAAGGAGATAGTTCGCGAAGTTCGTCAATTAGCTAGCCTCGGAGTCCGATTGATAGACTCAGGCGATGCCGGAGTCACAGTTCAGAACACAGTGGTGTGGTCTTTGGCAGCAGAGATAAAGGAGATGGAGTATTCAGATATAGATGTAGATTGTGCGTCCCTAATATTGTAGGGCTTCGTCAGCAGGTTTTGGGGAAAGCTCGTTATTCTCGCTACTCTATTCATTTAGGCACAACAAAGATGTACCATGATCTCAAGGAAGTTTATTGGTGGGATGGTATAAAAAGAGATGTAGCAGAATTTGTTGCTCAAGGTTTGAATTGTCAGCAAGTTAAGATAGAGCACCAGAAGCCCGGAGGTTTATTACAAGCTATGGAGATCCCAACATGGAAATGGGAGGTAATTAATATGGACTTTATTGTAGGTTTGCCCCATACTCACGGAAGTATGATTCAATATGGGTCATAGTTGATAGGCTTAAAAAGTCAGCCCATTTCCTGCCTGTTATAACTACTTATGGAACCGAAGATTATGCGACGCTTTATCTCAAAGAGATTGTACGACTTCATGGCGTTCCTACAACCATTATTTCAGATAGAGGAGCACAATTCACAGCTAATTTCTAGAAGTCTTTTCATAATAGATTGGGGACTCAGGTGATTCTTAGTACTGCATTTCACCTGCAGACAGATGGACAAGCGGAGCGTACTATAAAGACACTTGAAGATATGTTGAGAGCTTGTGTACTTGATTTTCAAGGCAGTTGGGATGACCATTTGCCTCTTATTGAGTTTGCCTATAATAACAGTTATCATTCTAGTATCCAGATGGCTTCTTATGAAGCTTTATATGAGTGGAGATGTAGGTCGCCTATAGGATGGTTTGATATCGGAGAAAATCAGCTAGTTGGCCCAGATTTGATACAACAAGAAGTTGACAATGGGAAAGTCATTCAGGAAAGATTGCTAACCGCTCAGAGTCGACAGAAATCCTACACGGATAATTGGCGACACAAGTTAGAGTTTGAAGTAGGCGATTGGGTTTTCCTGAAGATCTCACCTATGAAGGGAGTGATGACGTTCGGCAAGAAGGGTAAGTTGAGCCCTCGATATATTGGGCCACATAAGATCATTTGGTCCGTGGGTAATGTGACGTATGAGCTAGTATTGCCTTCTGAATTGGAGTCCGTACATTCAGTATTTCAAGTATCTAAGCTTCGTGAATACATCAGAGATCCTTCAAGAGTCGTACCAGTAGATGATATCCAAGTGACCGAGCAGTTATCATACGAAGAGGTTCCAGTGGCTATATTGGATAGACAGGTTCGTCGGTTGCGAACCAAAGATGTAGCTTCCGTTTAAGTTTTATATAGGAATAATAATAAAGTTGAGGAACTGACTTAGAAAGTAGAAGAGGCAATGAAGATTAAGTACCCGTACTTGTTCCGGTATTTCAGGAGGTTCAGTCTGAGGTATTATCTCCCCCAGGTATTATTTCATTTTCAGTTATCGTGATTGGTCGTGTGAGGCCATGGTATTGTATGTTGTAGCATATGGCCCTGTGTGGCAATATTTTGGGTCGCTGTGTGCAAGTTGGATTGTATATTTACGGGGGAAACTCTGCGAAAATTTCTATAGCTCATGATTTGTTTGAACATTCGAGGACGAATGTTCCTAATGGGGGAGAATGTTACGCCTCTCGTTTTCATCGTAAGAGAACTTATGGTTTCCTAGTTAGGTATGCATTTGGGATAGAGACCCGTACTAGAGTTTTGGAGGTATAAAGTGTCTTACCTCGTGTACAAAGGTACCAGGAGGTATTCTTGGTAAATTACAAGATTAGAAGTTGAACGAATAGAATCGACGCAACCTGAACTTATTCAGGAAAATCTGCAGACACCACTCATCATCAACGGGCTGCCGACTTGTCGACGGACCTTCGGTGTATGGAATCATTATGGTTCTGCAGCCTTGAATCTGTAGGTGCAGGTCGACGGACCATCGACATGTCGACCCGTTCGTCGAACCGCACCACTGGAACTTTTTAGTTCCAAGTATAAATATATGATCCCACGACTTTATTTACCATTTTCTCTCTTCCAAGTCAGAGAAAACCCTAGTATATTTACTCCCAATATTTCCTATCATAATAGTGGAGTTTGGTAAGATCCGAGCCGAGTAAAACACGAGCTTGTGAAGGAGAAGGTTGCTTCTAGGGTTTCTTCAAGGTTGTGAAGCTTAGGAAGTTGGAGTTGAAGTTGATCCTTGGAATCTTAGACCCCTCAAGGTATGTAAATGATTTATACCCTTGTATTTAAGTTAATCACAAAGAGTTTTAGTGGTTTTAAGTAAAGAGAGGAAACTTATGAAAGTGGTAAATGAATGAAGGGTAAGATAGTGACTTGGGGCTATTTTAAGAGATGATTGGGAATGGGATTGAGTATATTTTGATATGTAAGTGTTGTCATTGTTGTTGTGGATATTGTGGTTGATGTTGGATGGAATGTGAAGTTGAAGAGTTGTAAGCTTACAAGGGAAATGTTGTCCATAATTCATTAAGCTCTATTTGTATTTAAAAATGGTTCGTAAATGAGGTAATTAGTCTAATTAAGGCCTATGTTATCTTGATTGTAGACCTATGAGTTCGAGAAGTAGAAGTTGGACGATTGGATATACTTCAAGGTATGTTAAGGTTATCCTTTCCTTCTTTTGGCATGATCTTATGATATGAATCTACAAGTGAGTAAACGAGCTTCCATAGTACTCTACTCTTAGAAGCACTAGGAGTACCTCAGTCTTTGACGTTCCTATACCCCGTATGATTGTTCTTTCTGTTCATGGGTCTTGAGATTTCTTATGATGATGATGTTAGCTCCAAGGTTTTCCATCGAAGGTAATGAGGCTTTATGTCACTCCGAGCGTTCTATGTACACGTTTCAGTTATGCATTGCATTCATATACATATGCATATTGACCCATGACCAGAAGGTGTTATGTACGCGTGTACTATATGTATATGGGGTATGGGCGAAAGGGATTGGCGTTATATATGCATTACCACCTAATCAGCTGGTGCACCTTGATGATGATATATGGATTGGGCCGTACGTTCCTTGGCATTATTATATGATATATGGATCGGGTCGTACGTTCCTCGGCACTATTATATGGGATATGGATCGAGCTGAACGTTCCTTAGTATTATGACCTATATATATACATGAGCACGACTATCAATTAGAGCATGCATATTATACGCCCACAGAGGTATTGTCAGTTATATAGATTTATGCAGATACATACAGATATTAGTACATACAAATACATGCAGATAGTTATTTCAGCTTATGAGTTCAGATTTTGTTCATGATTCTTATATATATACATGTTGTTCTTATGCCTTACATACTTAGCACATTATCCGTACTGACACCCCGTTGCGCGGGGGGCTGCGTTCATGCCCGCAGGTTCAGGAAGACCGATAAGTGGTCCAGCTCAGTAGGACTTCTATAGCCAGCAGCGGTCAGTGTGCTCCATTTGATCCGGAGCTGCAGTCAGTTTTGGTATGCCACCCTTTTTAGATGTATATGCATATGGGTATGACGGGGCCCTGTCCCGTCCTTTCTATAGATTTATTCCAGTAGAGGTCTGTAGACAGTTGTATGTATTATTCAGATGATGTAGCCTTGTAGGCTTCCATTCTTTTGTGTATAGTATGTGTAACAGCCTAGCTGGCTTGCACTGTTCCTTCAGCAGGTATATGTATATATAGATTGTACAGAGTTTATAATGTCACCCCCATTTATGAGATCAGTTTGAATCACTTATGGGCCCTTGATGTTCATTATGGTTCAGATAAGTGTATAAGGTTGTTTTGTCACTAAGCGGTCAGACACTCGTCACGACTCATCGGTTTGGGTTGTGACACAAACTATCAATAAGCATAAATTTTAGTGGCACATAAGCTTAACTAACACTTAATATAAAAATATATATGTAAGGAGTACAAAAATAAATTCTAGGAATAAGCTTGTCAAAATCACCATCAAGAACTAAATGAAGGTACAATCCTTTCAAGAGAATAACATATCAAATATTAAAATAGTTCGAGATATCAATATTCAAAGTCTCAAATATCAAGAATCTTTCCAATGAAAATCCAAGAAAGTTCACCATTTGGTTAATTTCTCCCAACACATACATCATGCAATCACATCAAAGCATGATCGAATAACAAGAAGGACCGTAGTCCCAAATCAAGTAGGGTCGTCACCCCATAATCAAGAGAATCAAGAACCATGTTGAAAGTGACTTCCCTATTCATACTTATGATTGACCAAGATCCATAATTAAGATGAAATGTGAATCCAAAGTCAAGATGGGACAAGATTCGAATAATCTCAAGAGGCATGCCAATATAAGTGACAAAGTCACTATCACAAGGAGGAAAAAGTCCCAACAAGAATGCAATAATGCTCAAGCGATCCTTATATGTGGGAAATTTAGTTTGTCTTACAAAAGTATTCCACATGATACCTAATGATATTCTAA
Source organism: Lycium barbarum (assembly GCF_019175385.1). Classification (NCBI taxonomy): domain Eukaryota; kingdom Viridiplantae; phylum Streptophyta; class Magnoliopsida; order Solanales; family Solanaceae; genus Lycium; species Lycium barbarum. Next base: position 48,052,162 of record NC_083345.1, on the reverse strand, counting down.
GTTTCCGAGTGACTCAAAGTATTCATACTCAATTAAACATAGCAAAATAAGAATTTAACTAGCAACAACCGAATAGGATAGCAAATTAAAGTAAAGACAAGTTTTACCCTAGCTTAAGATATTCGAAATACTTCAACTAAATAAAATGTGAAATTCAAGAATATGTGCAAACCTTGGATCTTTAGTGCCTTTAAAGCTCAAACAAACACCAAGAAGTTACAAATCCCCAAAGCAACGATCAAGCAATTATATTGACTTCCTTAGCTTTTTACAAGTTCCTCGTGTACCTTAAATACACAATGGAATACTAACTTAAGGACTTGAATTTAACGATATAGAAGCTAAATCATGACGAAATAAATGGGCTAAATGGGTAGCCATTATTGCTAATTTTTAAGTAGAAAAGTTTCTGGACAGCAGCTATGTGCTTCCTTGAGGCCCATATTTGACATATCAAGCAGAGGAATTAGGATTTTTGCAAAACACAAAGTTGTGGGTAATTTTCTTAGCTTTCCACACCCTTTCGAATCACCTAATTTCAACTTATAGGCAAAACGTTATGGTCAAAATACTAACTGTTGCCAGCTCCAAAATGGGATTAGATTGTCTTACTTCAAGGTTTCAAAATCTCTAACAAAAACTTGAATATTTCACCCAAAAAATGTGGAATAACAAGCTTAACACAAGTTTGATTGAGCTTCTTCACAAACCCAAAACCTAGTCTGTCTTACAAAAGTATTCCACATGATACCAAATGATATTCTAAGTTTCCGAGTGACTCAAAGTATTCATACTCAATTAAACATAGCAAAATAAGAATTTAACTAGCAACAACCGAATAGGATAGCAAATTAAAGTAAAGACAAGTTTTACCCTAGCTTAAGATATTCGAAATACTTCAACTAAATAAAATGTGAAATTCAAGAATATGTGCAAACCTTGGATCTTTAGTGCCTCTAAAGCTCAAACAAACACCAAGAAGTTACAAATCCCCAAAGCAACGATCAAGCAATTATATTGACTTCCTTAGCTTTTTACAAGTTCCTCGTGTACCTTAAATACACAATGGAATACTAACTTAAGGACTTGAATTTAACGATATAGAAGCTAAATCATGACGAAATAAATGGGCTAAATGGGTAGCCATTATTGCTAATTTTTAAGTAGAAAAGTTTCTGGACAGCAGCTATGTGCTTCCTTGAGGCCCATATTTGACATATCAAGCAGAGGAATTAGGATTTTTGCAAAACACAAAGTTGTGGGTAATTTTCTTAGCTTTCCACACCCTTTCGAATCACCTAATTTCAACTTATAGGCAAAACGTTATGGTCAAAATACTAACTGTTGCCAGCTCCAAAATGGGATTAGATTGTCTTACTTCAAGGTTTCAAAATCTCTAACAAAAACTTGAATATTTCACCCAAAAAATGTGGAATAACAAGCTTAACACAAGTTTGATTGAGCTTCTTCACAAACCCAAAACCTAGTCTGTCTTACAAAAGTATTCCACATGATACCAAATGATATTCTAAGTTTCCGAGTGACTCAAAGTATTCATACTCAATTAAACATAGCAAAATAAGAATTTAACTAGCAACAACCGAATAGGATAGCAAATTAAAGTAAAGACAAGTTTTACCCTAGCTTAAGATATTCGAAATACTTCAACTAAATAAAATGTGAAATTCAAGAATATGTGCAAACCTTGGATCTTTAGTGCCTCTAAAGCTCAAACAAACACCAAGAAGTTACAAATCCCCAAAGCAACGATCAAGCAATTATATTGACTTCCTTAGCTTTTTACAAGTTCCTCGTGTACCTTAAATACACAATGGAATACTAACTTAAGGACTTGAATTTAACGATATAGAAGCTAAATCATGACGAAATAAATGGGCTAAATGGGTAGCCATTATTGCTAATTTTTAAGTAGAAAAGTTTCTGGACAGCAGCTATGTGCTTCCTTGAGGCCCATATTTGACATATCAAGCAGAGGAATTAGGATTTTTGCAAAACACAAAGTTGTGGGTAATTTTCTTAGCTTTCCACACCCTTTCGAATCACCTAATTTCAACTTATAGGCAAAACGTTATGGTCAAAATACTAACTGTTGCCAGCTCCAAAATGGGATTAGATTGTCTTACTTCAAGGTTTCAAAATCTCTAACAAAAACTTGAATATTTCACCCAAAAAATGTGGAATAACAAGCTTAACACAAGTTTGATTGAGCTTCTTCACAAACCCAAAACCTAGTCTGTCTTACAAAAGTATTCCACATGATACCAAATGATATTCTAAGTTTCCGAGTGACTCAAAGTATTCATACTCAATTAAACATAGCAAAATAAGAATTTAACTAGCAACAACCGAATAGGATAGCAAATTAAAGTAAAGACAAGTTTTACCCTAGCTTAAGATATTCGAAATACTTCAACTAAATAAAATGTGAAATTCAAGAATATGTGCAAACCTTGGATCTTTAGTGCCTCTAAAGCTCAAACAAACACCAAGAAGTTACAAATCCCCAAAGCAACGATCAAGCAATTATATTGACTTCCTTAGCTTTTTACAAGTTCCTCGTGTACCTTAAATACACAATGGAATACTAACTTAAGGACTTGAATTTAACGATATAGAAGCTAAATCATGACGAAATAAATGGGCTAAATGGGTAGCCATTATTGCTAATTTTTAAGTAGAAAAGTTTCTGGACAGCAGCTATGTGCTTCCTTGAGGCCCATATTTGACATATCAAGCAGAGGAATTAGGATTTTTGCAAAACACAAAGTTGTGGGTAATTTTCTTAGCTTTCCACACCCTTTCGAATCACCTAATTTCAACTTATAGGCAAAACGTTATGGTCAAAATACTAACTGTTGCCAGCTCCAAAATGGGATTAGATTGTCTTACTTCAAGGTTTCAAAATCTCTAACAAAAACTTGAATATTTCACCCAAAAAATGTGGAATAACAAGCTTAACACAAGTTTGATTGAGCTTCTTCACAAACCCAAAACCTAGTCTGTCTTACAAAAGTATTCCACATGATACCAAATGATATTCTAAGTTTCCGAGTGACTCAAAGTATTCATACTCAATTAAACATAGCAAAATAAGAATTTAACTAGCAACAACCGAATAGGATAGCAAATTAAAGTAAAGACAAGTTTTACCCTAGCTTAAGATATTCGAAATACTTCAACTAAATAAAATGTGAAATTCAAGAATATGTGCAAACCTTGGATCTTTAGTGCCTCTAAAGCTCAAACAAACACCAAGAAGTTACAAATCCCCAAAGCAACGATCAAGCAATTATATTGACTTCCTTAGCTTTTTACAAGTTCCTCGTGTACCTTAAATACACAATGGAATACTAACTTAAGGACTTGAATTTAACGATATAGAAGCTAAATCATGACGAAATAAATGGGCTAAATGGGTAGCCATTATTGCTAATTTTTAAGTAGAAAAGTTTCTGGACAGCAGCTATGTGCTTCCTTGAGGCCCATATTTGACATATCAAGCAGAGGAATTAGGATTTTTGCAAAACACAAAGTTGTGGGTAATTTTCTTAGCTTTCCACACCCTTTCGAATCACCTAATTTCAACTTATAGGCAAAACGTTATGGTCAAAATACTAACTGTTGCCAGCTCCAAAATGGGATTAGATTGTCTTACTTCAAGGTTTCAAAATCTCTAACAAAAACTTGAATATTTCACCCAAAAAATGTGGAATAACAAGCTTAACACAAGTTTGATTGAGCTTCTTCACAAACCCAAAACCTAGTCTGTCTTACAAAAGTATTCCACATGATACCAAATGATATTCTAAGTTTCCGAGTGACTCAAAGTATTCATACTCAATTAAACATAGCAAAATAAGAATTTAACTAGCAACAACCGAATAGGATAGCAAATTAAAGTAAAGACAAGTTTTACCCTAGCTTAAGATATTCGAAATACTTCAACTAAATAAAATGTGAAATTCAAGAATATGTGCAAACCTTGGATCTTTAGTGCCTCTAAAGCTCAAACAAACACCAAGAAGTTACAAATCCCCAAAGCAACGATCAAGCAATTATATTGACTTCCTTAGCTTTTTACAAGTTCCTCGTGTACCTTAAATACACAATGGAATACTAACTTAAGGACTTGAATTTAACGATATAGAAGCTAAATCATGACGAAATAAATGGGCTAAATGGGTAGCCATTATTGCTAATTTTTAAGTAGAAAAGTTTCTGGACAGCAGCTATGTGCTTCCTTGAGGCCCATATTTGACATATCAAGCTGAGGAATTAGGATTTTTGCAAAACACAAAGTTGTGGGTAATTTTCTTAGCTTTCCACACCCTTTCGAATCACCTAATTTCAACTTATAGGCAAAACGTTATGGTCAAAATACTAACTGTTGCCAGCTCCAAAATGGGATTAGATTGTCTTACTTCAAGGTTTCAAAATCTCTAACAAAAACTTGAATATTTCACCCAAAAAAAGTGGAATAACAAGCTTAACACAAGTTTGATTGAGCTTCTTCACAAACCCAAAACCTAGTCTGTCTTACAAAAGTATTCCACATGATACCAAATGATATTCTAAGTTTCCGAGTGACTCAAAGTATTCATACTCAATTAAACATAGCAAAATAAGAATTTAACTAGCAACAACCGAATAGGATAGCAAATTAAAGTAAAGACAAGTTTTACCCTAGCTTAAGATATTCGAAATACTTCAACTACATAAAATGTGAAATTCAAGAATATGTGCAAACCTTGGATCTTTAGTGCCTCTAAAGCTCAAACAAACACCAAGAAGTTACAAATCCCCAAAGCAACCATCAAGCAATTATATTGACTTCCTTAGCTTTTTACAAGTTCCTCGTGTACCTTAAATACACAATGGAATACTAACTTAAGGACTTGAATTTAACGATATAGAAGCTAAATCATGACGAAATAAATGGGCTAAATGGGTAGCCATTATTGCTAATTTTTAAGTAGAAAAGTTTCTGGACAGCAGCTATGTGCTTCCTTGAGGCCCATATTTGACATATCAAGCTGAGGAATTAGGATTTTTGCAAAACACAAAGTTGTGGGTAATTTTCTTAGCTTTCCACACCCTTTCGAATCACCTAATTTCAACTTATAGGCAAAACGTTATGGTCAAAATACTAACTGTTGCCAGCTCAAAAATGGGATTAGATTGTCTTACTTCAAGGTTTCAAAATCTCTAACAAAAACTTGAATATTTCACCCAAAAAATGTGGAATAACAAGCTTAACACAAGTTTGATTGAGCTTCTTCACAAACCCAAAACCTAGTTTGTCTTACAAAAGTATTCTACATGATACCAAATGATATTCTAAGTTTCCGAGTGACTCAAAGTATTCATACTCAATTAAACATAGCAAAATAAGAATTTAACTAGCAACAACCGAATAGGATAGCAAATTAAAGTAAAGACAAGTTTTACCCTAGCTTAAGATATTCGAAATACTTCAACTAGATAAAATGTGAAATTCAAGAATATGTGCAAACCTTGGATCTTTAGTGCCTCTAAAGCTCAAACAAACACCAAGAAGTTACAAATCCCCAAAGCAACGATCAAGCAATTATATTGACTTCCTTAGCTTTTTACAAGTTCCTCGTGTACCTTAAATACACAATGGAATACTAACTTAAGGACTTGAATTTAACGATATAGAAGCTAAATCATGACGAAATAAATGGGCTAAATGGGTAGCCATTATTGCTAATTTTTAAGTAGAAAAGTTTCTGGACAGCAGCTATGTGCTTCCTTGAGGCCCATATTTGACATATCAAGCAGAGGAATTAGGATTTTTGCAAAACACAAAGTTGTGGGTAATTTTCTTAGCTTTCCACACCCTTTCGAATCACCTAATTTCAACTTATAGGCAAAACATTATGGTCAAAATACTAACTGTTGCCAGCTCCAAAATGGGATTAGATTGTCTTACTTCAAGGTTTCAAAATCTCTAACAAAAACTTGAATATTTCACCCAAAAAAAGTGGAATAACAAGCTTAACACAAGTTTGATTGAGCTTCTTCACAAACCCAAAACCTAGTCTGTCTTACAAAAGTATTCCACATGATACCAAATGATATTCTAAGTTTCCGAGTGACTCAAAGTATTCATACTCAATTAAACATAGCAAAATAAGAATTTAACTAGCAACAACCGAATAGGATAGCAAATTAAAGTAAAGACAAGTTTTACCCTAGCTTAAGATATTCGAAATACTTCAACTAAATAAAATGTGAAATTAAAGAATATGTGCAAACCTTGGATCTTTAGTGCCTCTAAAGCTCAAACAAACACCAAGAAGTTACAAATCCCCAAAGCAACGATCAAGCAATTATATTGACTTCCTTAGCTTTTTACAAGTTCCTCGTGTACCTTAAATACACAATGGAATACTAACTTAAGGACTTGAATTTAACGATATAGAAGCTAAATCATGACGAAATAAATGGGCTAAATGGGTAGCCATTATTGCTAATTTTTAAGTAGAAAAGTTTCTGGACAGCAGCTATGTGCTTCCTTGAGGCCCATATTTGACATATCAAGCAGAGGAATTAGGATTTTTGCAAAACACAAAGTTGTGGGTAATTTTCTTATCTTTCCACACCCTTTCGAATCACCTAATTTCAACTTATAGGCAAAACGTTATGGTCAAAATACTAACTGTTGCCAGCTCCAAAATGGGATTAGATTGTCTTACTTCAAGGTTTCAAATTCTCTCACAAAAACTTGAATATTTCACCCAAAAAATGTGGAATAACAAGCTTAACACAAGTTTGATTGAGCTTCTTCACAAACCCAAAACCTAGTTTGTCTTACAAAAGTATTCCACATGATACCAAATGATATTCTAAGTTTCCGAGTGACTCAATGTATTCATACTCAATTAAACATAGCAAAATAAGAATTTAACTAGCAACAACCGAATAGGATAGCAAATTAAAGTAAAGACAAGTTTTACCCTAGCTTAAGATATTCGAAATACTTCAACTAAATAAAATGTGAAATTCAAGAATATGTGCAAACCTTGGATCTTTAGTGCCTCTAAAGCTCAAACAAACACCAAGAAGTTACAAATCCCCAAAGCAACGATCAAGCAATTATATTGACTTCCTTAGCTTTTTACAAGTTCCTCGTGTACCTTAAATACACAATGGAATACTAACTTAAGCACTTGAATTTAACGATATAGAAGCTAAATCATGACGAAATAAATGGGCTAAATGGGTAGCCATTATTGCTAATTTTTAAGTAGAAAAGTTTCTGGACAGCAGCTATGTGCTTCCTTGAGGCCCATATTTGACATATCAAGCAGAGGAATTAGGATTTTTGCAAAACACAAAGTTGTGGGTAATTTTCTTAGCTTTCCACACCCTTTCGAATCACCTAATTTCAACTTATAGGCAAAACGTTATGGTCAAAATACTAACTGTTGCCAGCTCCAAAATGGGATTAGATTGTCTTACTTCAAGGTTTCAAAATCTCTAACAAAAACTTGAATATTTCACCCAAAACATGTGGAATAACAAGCTTAACACAAGTTTGATTGAGCTTCTTCACAAACCCAAAACCTAGTTTGTCTTACAAAAGTATTCCACATGATACCAAATGATATTCTAAGTTTCCGAGTGACTCAAAGTATTCATACTCAATTAAACATAGCAAAATAAGAATTTAACTAGCAACAACCGAATAGGATAGCAAATTAAAGTAAAGACAAGTTTTACCCTAGCTTAAGATATTCGAAATACTTCAACTAAATAAAATGTGAAATTCAAGAATATGTGCAAACCTTGGATCTTTAGTGCCTCTAAAGCTCAAACAAACACCAAGAAGTTACAAATCCCCAAAGCAACCGATCAAGCAATTATATTGACTTCCTTAGCTTTTTACAAGTTCCTCGTGTACCTTAAATACACAATGGAATACTAACTTAAGGACTTGAATTTAACGATATAGAAGCTAAATCATGACGAAATAAATGGGCTAAATGGGTAGCCATTATTGCTAATTTTTAAGTAGAAAAGTTTCTGGACAGCAGCTATGTGCTTCCTTGAGGCCCATATTTGACATATCAAGCAGAGGAATTAGGATTTTTGCAAAACACAAAGTTGTGGGTAATTTTCTTAGCTTTCCACACCCTTTCGAATCACCTAATTTCAACTTATAGGCAAAACATTATGGTCAAAATACTAACTGTTGCCAGCTCCAAAATGGGATTAGATTGTCTTACTTCAAGGTTTCAAAATCTCTAACAAAAACTTGAATATTTCACCCAAAAAAATGTGGAATAACAAGCTTAACACAAGTTTGATTGAGCTTCTTCACAAACCCAAAACCTAGTCTGTCTTACAAAAGTATTCCACATGATACCAAATGATATTCTAAGTTTCCGAGTGACTCAAAGTATTCATACTCAATTAAACATAGCAAAATAAGAATTTAACTAGCAACAACCGAATAGGATAGCAAATTAAAGTAAAGACAAGTTTTACCCTAGCTTAAGATATTCGAAATACTTCAACTAAATAAAATGTGAAATTAAAGAATATGTGCAAACCTTGGATCTTTAGTGCCTCTAAAGCTCAAACAAACACCAAGAAGTTACAAATCCCCAAAGCAACGATCAAGCAATTATATTGACTTCCTTAGCTTTTTACAAGTTCCTCGTGTACCTTAAATACACAATGGAATACTAACTTAAGGACTTGAATTTAACGATATAGAAGCTAAATCATGACGAAATAAATGGGCTAAATGGGTAGCCATTATTGCTAATTTTTAAGTAGAAAAGTTTCTGGACAGCAGCTATGTGCTTCCTTGAGGCCCATATTTGACATATCAAGCAGAGGAATTAGGATTTTTGCAAAACACAAAGTTGTGGGTAATTTTCTTAGCTTTCCACACCCTTTCGAATCACCTAATTTCAACTTATAGGCAAAACGTTATGGTCAAAATACTAACTGTTGCCAGCTCCAAAATGGGATTAGATTGTCTTACTTCAAGGTTTCAAATTCTCTAACAAAAACTTGAATATTTCACCCAAAAAATGTGGAATAACAAGCTTAACACAAGTTTGATTGAGCTTCTTCACAAACCCAAAACCTAGTTTGTCTTACAAAAGTATTCCACATGATACCAAATGATATTCTAAGTTTCCGAGTGACTCAAATGTATTCATACTCAATTAAACATAGCAAAATAAGAATTTAACTAGCAACAACCGAATAGGATAGCAAATTAAAGTAAAGACAAGTTTTACCCTAGCTTAAGATATTCGAAATACTTCAACTAAATAAAATGTGAAATTCAAGAATATGTGCAAACCTTGGATCTTTAGTGCCTCTAAAGCTCAAACAAACACCAAGAAGTTACAAATCCCCAAAGCAACGATCAAGCAATTATATTGACTTCCTTAGCTTTTTACAAGTTCCTCGTGTACCTTAAATACACAATGGAATACTAACTTAAGGCACTTGAATTTAACGATATAGAAGCTAAATCATGACGAAATAAATGGGCTAAATGGGTAGCCATTATTGCTAATTTTTAAGTAGAAAAGTTTCTGGACAGCAGCTATGTGCTTCCTTGAGGCCCATATTTGACATATCAAGCAGAGGAATTAGGATTTTTGCAAAACACAAAGTTGTGGGTAATTTTCTTAGCTTTCCACACCCTTTCGAATCACCTAATTTCAACTTATAGGCAAAACGTTATGGTCAAAATACTAACTGTTGCCAGCTCCAAAATGGGATTAGATTGTCTTACTTCAAGGTTTCAAAATCTCTAACAAAAACTTGAATATTTCACCCAAAACATGTGGAATAACAAGCTTAACACAAGTTTGATTGAGCTTCTTCACAAACCCAAAACCTAGTTTGTCTTACAAAAGTATTCCACATGATACCAAATGATATTCTAAGTTTCCGAGTGACTCAAAGTATTCATACTCAATTAAACATAGCAAAATAAGAATTTAACTAGCAACAACCGAATAGGATAGCAAATTAAAGTAAAGACAAGTTTTACCCTAGCTTAAGATATTCGAAATACTTCAACTAAATAAAATGTGAAATTCAAGAATATGTGCAAACCTTGGATCTTTAGTGCCTCTAAAGCTCAAACAAACACCAAGAAGTTACAAATCCCCAAAGCAACGATCAAGCAATTATATTGACTTCCTTAGCTTTTTACAAGTTCCTCGTGTACCTTAAATACACAATGGAATACTAACTTAAGGACTTGAATTTAACGATATAGAAGCTAAATCATGACGAAATAAATGGGCTAAATGGGTAGCCATTATTGCTAATTTTTAAGTAGAAAAGTTTCTGGACAGCAGCTATGTGCTTCCTTGAGGCCCATATTTGACATATCAAGCAGAGGAATTAGGATTTTTGCAAAACACAAAGTTGTGGGTAATTTTCTTAGCTTTCCACACCCTTTCGAATCACCTAATTTCAACTTATAGGCAAAACGTTATGGTCAAAATACTAACTGTTGCCAGCTCCAAAATGGGATTAGATTGTCTTACTTCAAGGTTTCAAAATCTCTAACAAAAACTTGAATATTTCACCCAAAAAATGTGGAATAACAAGCTTAACACAAGTTTGATTGAGCTTCTTCACAAACCCAAAACCTAGTTTGTCTTACAAAAGTATTCCACATGATACCAAATGATATTCTAAGTTTCCGAGTGACTCAAAGTATTCATACTCAATTAAACATAGCAAAATAAGAATTTAACTAGCAACAACCGAATAGGATAGCAAATTAAAGTAAAGACAAGTTTTACCCTAGCTTAAGATATTCGAAATACTTCAACTAAATAAAATGTGAAATTCAAGAATATGTGCAAACCTTGGATCTTTAGTGCCTCTAAAGCTCAAACAAACACCAAGAAGTTACAAATCCCCAAAGCAACGATCAAGCAATTATATTGACTTCCTTAGCTTTTTACAAGTTCCTCGTGTACCTTAAATACACAATGGAATACTAACTTAAGGACTTGAATTTAACGATATAGAAGCTAAATCATGACGAAATAAATGGGCTAAATGGGTAGCCATTATTGCTAATTTTTAAGTAGAAAAGTTTCTGGACAGCAGCTATGTGCTTCCTTGAGGCCCATATTTGACATATCAAGCAGAGGAATTAGGATTTTTGCAAAACACAAAGTTGTGGGTAATTTTCTTAGCTTTCCACACCCTTTCGAATCACCTAATTTCAACTTATAGGCAAAACGTTATGGTCAAAATACTAACTGTTGCCAGCTCCAAAATGGGATTAGATTGTCTTACTTCAAGGTTTCAAAATCTCTAACAAAAACTTGAATATTTCACCCAAAAAATGTGGAATAACAAGCTTAACACAAGTTTGATTGAGCTTCTTCACAAACCCAAAACCTAGTTTGTCTTACAAAAGTATTCCACATGATACCAAATGATATTCTAAGTTTCCGAGTGACTCAAAGTATTCATACTCAATTAAACATAGCAAAATAAGAATTTAACTAGCAACAACCGAATAGGATAGCAAATTAAAGTAAAGACAAGTTTTACCCTAGCTTAAGATATTCGAAATACTTCAACTAAATAAAATGTGAAATTCAAGAATATGTGCAAACCTTGGATCTTTAGTGCCTCTAAAGCTCAAACAAACACCAAGAAGTTACAAATCCCCAAAGCAACGATCAAGCAATTATATTGACTTCCTTAGCTTTTTACAAGTTCCTCGTGTACCTTAAATACACAATGGAATACTAACTTAAGGACTTGAATTTAACGATATAGAAGCTAAATCATGACGAAATAAATGGGCTAAATGGGTAGCCATTATTGCTAATTTTTAAGTAGAAAAGTTTCTGGACAGCAGCTATGTGCTTCCTTGAGGCCCATATTTGACATATCAAGCAGAGGAATTAGGATTTTTGCAAAACACAAAGTTGTGGGTAATTTTCTTAGCTTTCCACACCCTTTCGAATCACCTAATTTCAACTTATAGGCAAAACGTTATGGTCAAAATACTAACTGTTGCCAGCTCCAAAATGGGATTAGATTGTCTTACTTCAAGGTTTCAAAATCTCTAACAAAAACTTGAATATTTCACCCAAAAAATGTGGAATAACAAGCTTAACACAAGTTTGATTGAGCTTCTTCACAAACCCAAAACCTAGTTTGTCTTACAAAAGTATTCCACATGATACCAAATGATATTCTAAGTTTCCGAGTGACTCAAAGTATTCATACTCAATTAAACATAGCAAAATAAGAATTTAACTAGCAACAACCGAATAGGATAGCAAATTAAAGTAAAGACAAGTTTTACCCTAGCTTAAGATATTCGAAATACTTCAACTAAATAAAATGTGAAATTCAAGAATATGTGCAAACCTTGGATCTTTAGTGCCTCTAAAGCTCAAACAAACACCAAGAAGTTACAAATCCCCAAAGCAACGATCAAGCAATTATATTGACTTCCTTAGCTTTTTACAAGTTCCTCGTGTACCTTAAATACACAATGGAATACTAACTTAAGGACTTGAATTTAACGATATAGAAGCTAAATCATGACGAAATAAATGGGCTAAATGGGTAGCCATTATTGCTAATTTTTAAGTAGAAAAGTTTCTGGACAGCAGCTATGTGCTTCCTTGAGGCCCATATTTGACATATCAAGCAGAGGAATTAGGATTTTTGCAAAACACAAAGTTGTGGGTAATTTTCTTAGCTTTCCACACCCTTTCGAATCACCTAATTTCAACTTATAGGCAAAACGTTATGGTCAAAATACTAACTGTTGCCAGCTCCAAAATGGGATTAGATTGTCTTACTTCAAGGTTTCAAAATCTCTAACAAAAACTTGAATATTTCACCCAAAAAATGTGGAATAACAAGCTTAACACAAGTTTGATTGAGCTTCTTCACAAACCCAAAACCTAGTTTGTCTTACAAAAGTATTCCACATGATACCAAATGATATTCTAAGTTTCCGAGTGACTCAAAGTATTCATACTCAATTAAACATAGCAAAATAAGAATTTAACTAGCAACAACCGAATAGGATAGCAAATTAAAGTAAAGACAAGTTTTACCCTAGCTTAAGATATTCGAAATACTTCAACTAAATAAAATGTGAAATTCAAGAATATGTGCAAACCTTGGATCTTTAGTGCCTCTAAAGCTCAAACAAACACCAAGAAGTTACAAATCCCCAAAGCAACGATCAAGCAATTATATTGACTTCCTTAGCTTTTTACAAGTTCCTCGTGTACCTTAAATACACAATGGAATACTAACTTAAGGACTTGAATTTAACGATATAGAAGCTAAATCATGACGAAATAAATGGGCTAAATGGGTAGCCATTATTGCTAATTTTTAAGTAGAAAAGTTTCTGGACAGCAGCTATGTGCTTCCTTGAGGCCCATATTTGACATATCAAGCAGAGGAATTAGGATTTTTGCAAAACACAAAGTTGTGGGTAATTTTCTTAGCTTTCCACACCCTTTCGAATCACCTAATTTCAACTTATAGGCAAAACGTTATGGTCAAAATACTAACTGTTGCCAGCTCCAAAATGGGATTAGATTGTCTTACTTCAAGGTTTCAAAATCTCTAACAAAAACTTGAATATTTCACCCAAAAAATGTGGAATAACAAGCTTAACACAAGTTTGATTGAGCTTCTTCACAAACCCAAAACCTAGTTTGTCTTACAAAAGTATTCCACATGATACCAAATGATATTCTAAGTTTCCGAGTGACTCAAAGTATTCATACTCAATTAAACATAGCAAAATAAGAATTTAACTAGCAACAACCGAATAGGATAGCAAATTAAAGTAAAGACAAGTTTTACCCTAGCTTAAGATATTCGAAATACTTCAACTAAATAAAATGTGAAATTCAAGAATATGTGCAAACCTTGGATCTTTAGTGCCTCTAAAGCTCAAACAAACACCAAGAAGTTACAAATCCCCAAAGCAACGATCAAGCAATTATATTGACTTCCTTAGCTTTTTACAAGTTCCTCGTGTACCTTAAATACACAATGGAATACTAACTTAAGGACTTGAATTTAACGATATAGAAGCTAAATCATGACGAAATAAATGGGCTAAATGGGTAGCCATTATTGCTAATTTTTAAGTAGAAAAGTTTCTGGACAGCAGCTATGTGCTTCCTTGAGGCCCATATTTGACATATCAAGCAGAGGAATTAGGATTTTTGCAAAACACAAAGTTGTGGGTAATTTTCTTAGCTTTCCACACCCTTTCGAATCACCTAATTTCAACTTATAGGCAAAACGTTATGGTCAAAATACTAACTGTTGCCAGCTCCAAAATGGGATTAGATTGTCTTACTTCAAGGTTTCAAAATCTCTAACAAAAACTTGAATATTTCACCCAAAAAATGTGGAATAACAAGCTTAACACAAGTTTGATTGAGCTTCTTCACAAACCCAAAACCTAGTTTGTCTTACAAAAGTATTCCACATGATACCAAATGATATTCTAAGTTTCCGAGTGACTCAAAGTATTCATACTCAATTAAACATAGCAAAATAAGAATTTAACTAGCAACAACCGAATAGGATAGCAAATTAAAGTAAAGACAAGTTTTACCCTAGCTTAAGATATTCGAAATACTTCAACTAAATAAAATGTGAAATTCAAGAATATGTGCAAACCTTGGATCTTTAGTGCCTCTAAAGCTCAAACAAACACCAAGAAGTTACAAATCCCCAAAGCAACGATCAAGCAATTATATTGACTTCCTTAGCTTTTTACAAGTTCCTCGTGTACCTTAAATACACAATGGAATACTAACTTAAGGACTTGAATTTAACGATATAGAAGCTAAATCATGACGAAATAAATGGGCTAAATGGGTAGCCATTATTGCTAATTTTTAAGTAGAAAAGTTTCTGGACAGCAGCTATGTGCTTCCTTGAGGCCCATATTTGACATATCAAGCAGAGGAATTAGGATTTTTGCAAAACACAAAGTTGTGGGTAATTTTCTTAGCTTTCCACACCCTTTCGAATCACCTAATTTCAACTTATAGGCAAAACGTTATGGTCAAAATACTAACTGTTGCCAGCTCCAAAATGGGATTAGATTGTCTTACTTCAAGGTTTCAAAATCTCTAACAAAAACTTGAATATTTCACCCAAAACATGTGGAATAACAAGCTTAACACAAGTTTGATTGAGCTTCTTCACAAACCCAAAACCTAGTTTGTCTTACAAAAGTATTCCACATGATACCAAATGATATTCTAAGTTTCCGAGTGACTCAAAGTATTCATACTCAATTAAACATAGCAAAATAAGAATTTAACTAGCAACAACCGAATAGGATAGCAAATTAAAGTAAAGACAAGTTTTACCCTAGCTTAAGATATTCGAAATACTTCAACTAAATAAAATGTGAAATTCAAGAATATGTGCAAACCTTGGATCTTTAGTGCCTCTAAAGCTCAAACAAACACCAAGAAGTTACAAATCCCCAAAGCAACGATCAAGCAATTATATTGACTTCCTTAGCTTTTTACAAGTTCCTCGTGTACCTTAAATACACAATGGAATACTAACTTAAGGACTTGAATTTAACGATATAGAAGCTAAATCATGACGAAATAAATGGGCTAAATGGGTAGCCATTATTGCTAATTTTTAAGTAGAAACGTTTCTGGACAGCAGCTATGTGCTTCCTTGAGGCCCATATTTGACATATCAAGCAGAGGAATTAGGATTTTTGCAAAACACAAAGTTGTGGGTAATTTTCTTAGCTTTCCACACCCTTTCGAATCACCTAATTTCAACTTATAGGCAAAACGTTATGGTCAAAATACTAACTGTTGCCAGCTCCAAAATGGGATTAGATTGTCTTACTTCAAGGTTTCAAAATCTCTAACAAAAACTTGAATATTTCACCCAAAAAATGTGGAATAACAAGCTTAACACAAGTTTGATTGAGCTTCTTCACAAACCCAAAACCTAGTTTGTCTTACAAAAGTATTCCACATGATACCAAATGATATTCTAAGTTTCCGAGTGACTCAAAGTATTCATACTCAATTAAACATAGCAAAATAAGAATTTAACTAGCAACAACCGAATAGGATAGCAAATTAAAGTAAAGACAAGTTTTACCCTAGCTTAAGATATTCGAAATACTTCAACTAAATAAA
This sequence comes from Lycium barbarum, assembly GCF_019175385.1. Taxonomy (NCBI): domain Eukaryota; kingdom Viridiplantae; phylum Streptophyta; class Magnoliopsida; order Solanales; family Solanaceae; genus Lycium; species Lycium barbarum. The sequence goes on along the minus strand of NC_083345.1, from coordinate 48,035,927 downwards.
ATGTGAAATTCAAGAATATGTGCAAACCTTGGATCTTTAGTGCCTCTAAAGCTCAAACAAACACCAAGAAGTTACAAATCCCCAAAGCAACGATCAAGCAATTATATTGACTTCCTTAGCTTTTTACAAGTTCCTCGTGTACCTTAAATACACAATGGAATACTAACTTAAGGACTTGAATTTAACGATATAGAAGCTAAATCATGACGAAATAAATGGGCTAAATGGGTAGCCATTATTGCTAATTTTTAAGTAGAAAAGTTTCTGGACAGCAGCTATGTGCTTCCTTGAGGCCCATATTTGACATATCAAGCAGAGGAATTAGGATTTTTGCAAAACACAAAGTTGTGGGTAATTTTCTTAGCTTTCCACACCCTTTCGAATCACCTAATTTCAACTTATAGGCAAAACGTTATGGTCAAAATACTAACTGTTGCCAGCTCCAAAATGGGATTAGATTGTCTTACTTCAAGGTTTCAAAATCTCTAACAAAAACTTGAATATTTCACCCAAAAAATGTGGAATAACAAGCTTAACACAAGTTTGATTGAGCTTCTTCACAAACCCAAAACCTAGTTTGTCTTACAAAAGTATTCCACATGATACCAAATGATATTCTAAGTTTCCGAGTGACTCAAAGTATTCATACTCAATTAAACATAGCAAAATAAGAATTTAACTAGCAACAACCGAATAGGATAGCAAATTAAAGTAAAGACAAGTTTTACCCTAGCTTAAGATATTCGAAATACTTCAACTAAATAAAATGTGAAATTCAAGAATATGTGCAAACCTTGGATCTTTAGTGCCTCTAAAGCTCAAACAAACACCAAGAAGTTACAAATCCCCAAAGCAACGATCAAGCAATTATATTGACTTCCTTAGCTTTTTACAAGTTCCTCGTGTACCTTAAATACACAATGGAATACTAACTTAAGGACTTGAATTTAACGATATAGAAGCTAAATCATGACGAAATAAATGGGCTAAATGGGTAGCCATTATTGCTAATTTTTAAGTAGAAAAGTTTCTGGACAGCAGCTATGTGCTTCCTTGAGGCCCATATTTGACATATCAAGCAGAGGAATTAGGATTTTTGCAAAACACAAAGTTGTGGGTAATTTTCTTAGCTTTCCACACCCTTTCGAATCACCTAATTTCAACTTATAGGCAAAACGTTATGGTCAAAATACTAACTGTTGCCAGCTCCAAAATGGGATTAGATTGTCTTACTTCAAGGTTTCAAAATCTCTAACAAAAACTTGAATATTTCACCCAAAAAATGTGGAATAACAAGCTTAACACAAGTTTGATTGAGCTTCTTCACAAACCCAAAACCTAGTTTGTCTTACAAAAGTATTCCACATGATACCAAATGATATTCTAAGTTTCCGAGTGACTCAAAGTATTCATACTCAATTAAACATAGCAAAATAAGAATTTAACTAGCAACAACCGAATAGGATAGCAAATTAAAGTAAAGACAAGTTTTACCCTAGCTTAAGATATTCGAAATACTTCAACTAAATAAAATGTGAAATTCAAGAATATGTGCAAACCTTGGATCTTTAGTGCCTCTAAAGCTCAAACAAACACCAAGAAGTTACAAATCCCCAAAGCAACGATCAAGCAATTATATTGACTTCCTTAGCTTTTTACAAGTTCCTCGTGTACCTTAAATACACAATGGAATACTAACTTAAGGACTTGAATTTAACGATATAGAAGCTAAATCATGACGAAATAAATGGGCTAAATGGGTAGCCATTATTGCTAATTTTTAAGTAGAAAAGTTTCTGGACAGCAGCTATGTGCTTCCTTGAGGCCCATATTTGACATATCAAGCAGAGGAATTAGGATTTTTGCAAAACACAAAGTTGTGGGTAATTTTCTTAGCTTTCCACACCCTTTCGAATCACCTAATTTCAACTTATAGGCAAAACGTTATGGTCAAAATACTAACTGTTGCCAGCTCCAAAATGGGATTAGATTGTCTTACTTCAAGGTTTCAAAATCTCTAACAAAAACTTGAATATTTCACCCAAAAAATGTGGAATAACAAGCTTAACACAAGTTTGATTGAGCTTCTTCACAAACCCAAAACCTAGTTTGTCTTACAAAAGTATTCCACATGATACCAAATGATATTCTAAGTTTCCGAGTGACTCAAAGTATTCATACTCAATTAAACATAGCAAAATAAGAATTTAACTAGCAACAACCGAATAGGATAGCAAATTAAAGTAAAGACAAGTTTTACCCTAGCTTAAGATATTCGAAATACTTCAACTAAATAAAATGTGAAATTCAAGAATATGTGCAAACCTTGGATCTTTAGTGCCTCTAAAGCTCAAACAAACACCAAGAAGTTACAAATCCCCAAAGCAACGATCAAGCAATTATATTGACTTCCTTAGCTTTTTACAAGTTCCTCGTGTACCTTAAATACACAATGGAATACTAACTTAAGGACTTGAATTTAACGATATAGAAGCTAAATCATGACGAAATAAATGGGCTAAATGGGTAGCCATTATTGCTAATTTTTAAGTAGAAAAGTTTCTGGACAGCAGCTATGTGCTTCCTTGAGGCCCATATTTGACATATCAAGCAGAGGAATTAGGATTTTTGCAAAACACAAAGTTGTGGGTAATTTTCTTAGCTTTCCACACCCTTTCGAATCACCTAATTTCAACTTATAGGCAAAACGTTATGGTCAAAATACTAACTGTTGCCAGCTCCAAAATGGGATTAGATTGTCTTACTTCAAGGTTTCAAAATCTCTAACAAAAACTTGAATATTTCACCCAAAAAATGTGGAATAACAAGCTTAACACAAGTTTGATTGAGCTTCTTCACAAACCCAAAACCTAGTTTGTCTTACAAAAGTATTCCACATGATACCAAATGATATTCTAAGTTTCCGAGTGACTCAAAGTATTCATACTCAATTAAACATAGCAAAATAAGAATTTAACTAGCAACAACCGAATAGGATAGCAAATTAAAGTAAAGACAAGTTTTACCCTAGCTTAAGATATTCGAAATACTTCAACTAAATAAAATGTGAAATTCAAGAATATGTGCAAACCTTGGATCTTTAGTGCCTCTAAAGCTCAAACAAACACCAAGAAGTTACAAATCCCCAAAGCAACGATCAAGCAATTATATTGACTTCCTTAGCTTTTTACAAGTTCCTCGTGTACCTTAAATACACAATGGAATACTAACTTAAGGACTTGAATTTAACGATATAGAAGCTAAATCATGACGAAATAAATGGGCTAAATGGGTAGCCATTATTGCTAATTTTTAAGTAGAAAAGTTTCTGGACAGCAGCTATGTGCTTCCTTGAGGCCCATATTTGACATATCAAGCAGAGGAATTAGGATTTTTGCAAAACACAAAGTTGTGGGTAATTTTCTTAGCTTTCCACACCCTTTCGAATCACCTAATTTCAACTTATAGGCAAAACGTTATGGTCAAAATACTAACTGTTGCCAGCTCCAAAATGGGATTAGATTGTCTTACTTCAAGGTTTCAAAATCTCTAACAAAAACTTGAATATTTCACCCAAAAAATGTGGAATAACAAGCTTAACACAAGTTTGATTGAGCTTCTTCACAAACCCAAAACCTAGTTTGTCTTACAAAAGTATTCCACATGATACCAAATGATATTCTAAGTTTCCGAGTGACTCAAAGTATTCATACTCAATTAAACATAGCAAAATAAGAATTTAACTAGCAACAACCGAATAGGATAGCAAATTAAAGTAAAGACAAGTTTTACCCTAGCTTAAGATATTCGAAATACTTCAACTAAATAAAATGTGAAATTCAAGAATATGTGCAAACCTTGGATCTTTAGTGCCTCTAAAGCTCAAACAAACACCAAGAAGTTACAAATCCCCAAAGCAACGATCAAGCAATTATATTGACTTCCTTAGCTTTTTACAAGTTCCTCGTGTACCTTAAATACACAATGGAATACTAACTTAAGGACTTGAATTTAACGATATAGAAGCTAAATCATGACGAAATAAATGGGCTAAATGGGTAGCCATTATTGCTAATTTTTAAGTAGAAACGTTTCTGGACAGCAGCTATGTGCTTCCTTGAGGCCCATATTTGACATATCAAGCAGAGGAATTAGGATTTTTGCAAAACACAAAGTTGTGGGTAATTTTCTTAGCTTTCCACACCCTTTCGAATCACCTAATTTCAACTTATAGGCAAAACGTTATGGTCAAAATACTAACTGTTGCCAGCTCCAAAATGGGATTAGATTGTCTTACTTCAAGGTTTCAAAATCTCTAACAAAAACTTGAATATTTCACCCAAAAAATGTGGAATAACAAGCTTAACACAAGTTTGATTGAGCTTCTTCACAAACCCAAAACCTAGTTTGTCTTACAAAAGTATTCCACATGATACCAAATGATATTCTAAGTTTCCGAGTGACTCAAAGTATTCATACTCAATTAAACATAGCAAAATAAGAATTTAACTAGCAACAACCGAATAGGATAGCAAATTAAAGTAAAGACAAGTTTTACCCTAGCTTAAGATATTCGAAATACTTCAACTAAATAAAATGTGAAATTCAAGAATATGTGCAAACCTTGGATCTTTAGTGCCTCTAAAGCTCAAACAAACACCAAGAAGTTACAAATCCCCAAAGCAACGATCAAGCAATTATATTGACTTCCTTAGCTTTTTACAAGTTCCTCGTGTACCTTAAATACACAATGGAATACTAACTTAAGGACTTGAATTTAACGATATAGAAGCTAAATCATGACGAAATAAATGGGCTAAATGGGTAGCCATTATTGCTAATTTTTAAGTAGAAACGTTTCTGGACAGCAGCTATGTGCTTCCTTGAGGCCCATATTTGACATATCAAGCAGAGGAATTAGGATTTTTGCAAAACACAAAGTTGTGGGTAATTTTCTTAGCTTTCCACACCCTTTCGAATCACCTAATTTCAACTTATAGGCAAAACGTTATGGTCAAAATACTAACTGTTGCCAGCTCCAAAATGGGATTAGATTGTCTTACTTCAAGGTTTCAAAATCTCTAACAAAAACTTGAATATTTCACCCAAAAAATGTGGAATAACAAGCTTAACACAAGTTTGATTGAGCTTCTTCACAAACCCAAAACCTAGTTTGTCTTACAAAAGTATTCCACATGATACCAAATGATATTCTAAGTTTCCGAGTGACTCAAAGTATTCATACTCAATTAAACATAGCAAAATAAGAATTTAACTAGCAACAACCGAATAGGATAGCAAATTAAAGTAAAGACAAGTTTTACCCTAGCTTAAGATATTCGAAATACTTCAACTAAATAAAATGTGAAATTCAAGAATATGTGCAAACCTTGGATCTTTAGTGCCTCTAAAGCTCAAACAAACACCAAGAAGTTACAAATCCCCAAAGCAACGATCAAGCAATTATATTGACTTCCTTAGCTTTTTACAAGTTCCTCGTGTACCTTAAATACACAATGGAATACTAACTTAAGGACTTGAATTTAACGATATAGAAGCTAAATCATGACGAAATAAATGGGCTAAATGGGTAGCCATTATTGCTAATTTTTAAGTAGAAACGTTTCTGGACAGCAGCTATGTGCTTCCTTGAGGCCCATATTTGACATATCAAGCAGAGGAATTAGGATTTTTGCAAAACACAAAGTTGTGGGTAATTTTCTTAGCTTTCCACACCCTTTCGAATCACCTAATTTCAACTTATAGGCAAAACGTTATGGTCAAAATACTAACTGTTGCCAGCTCCAAAATGGGATTAGATTGTCTTACTTCAAGGTTTCAAAATCTCTAACAAAAACTTGAATATTTCACCCAAAAAATGTGGAATAACAAGCTTAACACAAGTTTGATTGAGCTTCTTCACAAACCCAAAACCTAGTTTGTCTTACAAAAGTATTCCACATGATACCAAATGATATTCTAAGTTTCCGAGTGACTCAAAGTATTCATACTCAATTAAACATAGCAAAATAAGAATTTAACTAGCAACAACCGAATAGGATAGCAAATTAAAGTAAAGACAAGTTTTACCCTAGCTTAAGATATTCGAAATACTTCAACTAAATAAAATGTGAAATTCAAGAATATGTGCAAACCTTGGATCTTTAGTGCCTCTAAAGCTCAAACAAACACCAAGAAGTTACAAATCCCCAAAGCAACGATCAAGCAATTATATTGACTTCCTTAGCTTTTTACAAGTTCCTCGTGTACCTTAAATACACAATGGAATACTAACTTAAGGACTTGAATTTAACGATATAGAAGCTAAATCATGACGAAATAAATGGGCTAAATGGGTAGCCATTATTGCTAATTTTTAAGTAGAAAAGTTTCTGGACAGCAGCTATGTGCTTCCTTGAGGCCCATATTTGACATATC